>NW_026294573.1:31781490-31951490 GCF_007827085.1 Peromyscus californicus insignis | reverse complement strand
AACTAGAAATGGCTAGAGATTCTTGCCGAAGTTGCTTCTTTTTCCTCCTCCTGTGTTTTGCAGTACTGAGAACAGAAAGCAGGGCCTGGCCTCGTACATGCTACACAGCCACAGCCACTGAGCTCCGGCCACATCCTCTCGACCCCTTCATCCCGACATCTTGCTATTCATTAACTCACAGAAGGCAATGGGCTGGGTTACTCCAGCAGTTCTGGTCCCAACTCAGGAGGCCATTAAGCTGGTAGGAAGAAAGTTTCTATTTTGTCCCACGGGAGTTCTAAGTCATAGACTCAAATCAAAAGGAAATGAAAGCAACCGTCCAAGTCAGCCTATATTCTTAATAACCCAACTGACCTTCAAATGCTTCTCTTGGACTTTGCTTTGTAAACTTGTTGAGACTTTATCCTAAGAAAGTAAACTATCCTAATGCAGTGAAAGTGATAACATGAAGATGATCACTCAGTGTTAAATATCTATCTACCCATCTATAGTGAATGTACCTTAGGCTCCTAATTATGGGAACAGCTAAATGCACTGAGGAAAAAAACCTGGATGTAAGATTTACAGTAACTATCACATTACAATGATGAACTTTGCAGCAAATTCCTCTTTTTTCTAAACTTTGACATAGAAGTCTAATTTTTTAGAATGAAACAAGAAAAACATCTTTAATCCCAGCACCCAGGAAGCAGAGGCAGTCTGATATCTGAGTTTGAGGCCAGCTGGTCTACATAGTGAGACCCGGTTTCAAAAAGGAGCTGGGGGCGGGGGGGAACACTATCTCCTGTGTATCTCTTTCAAGCTACCACAAAGCTAAATATTAGCTACTTCTCTCCCTAACAATATAGTGATACTTAGGACTAGGCTTTAGACATGCTAATAAGAGATACCTACATGTAGGCTGGTGTCTGGTTAATTTTATGTCAACTTGACACAAGTTAGAGTCATCTAAGGAGGAGGGCACCTCAGTTAAGAAAAATGCCTCCATAAAATCCAGCTGTAAGGCATTTTCTTAACTAGTGACCAATGGGGGGAGGGGGGGCAGCCCATTGTGGCTGGTGCCATCCGTTGGCTGGTGGTCCTGGGTTCCATAAGAAAGCAGGCTGAGGAAGCCACAGGAAGCAAGCCAGTAAGCAGCACCCTCCATGGCCCCTGCATCAGCTCCTGCCTTCAGGATCCTGCAGTTTGAATTCCTGTCCTGACTTCCTTCAATGATAGACTACAGTCTGGAAGTATAAGGAGAATAAACCCTTTCCTCCCCAACTTGCTTTTTGGTCATGGTGTTTCGCTGCAACAGAAACCCTAACCAAGACAGCTGGCTTAACCCAGAAACCAAAGAATTGACTCTGCAGAGTAAAGATGTCATCTAAATCTAACCCAAATCAGGAGCCACTGTTCTTCCCTAAGATTTTGGTTTCACTGATGAAACCAATGACCTTTAGGGCCCAAGTCCCTGCCACCTGAGGATCAGATGAGAAAAGAAAGGCCTCTCTTCTAGGGAGGGAAGGAATCCAACTCAGTATCAGTGCTTGTCTCCTGTTCCCTCCTTCCACGGTCCTCTAGCGGAGGCTCCAGGAGCGTTAGGTGAAACCAGTACTGTAGCCTAAAGCTAAAGGCTGGCCTGGGAACCAGCGGGTTCAGTGGTCTGGGCTAACAGATAACGGTGGCTCTGGGATCCTCTCCCGACACTAAGAGTATCAGGAACATTCAGCAGGCCCTTGTCACTTCCTCCTTTATACTGTGTCGAACAACGACGCGGCCCATTTCGGCCTGGGTGACTGCTTTAATAGAACAGCCTTCCCTGCTCACAAATACAGATCAAAGATGAAATCCATCTTTAGCCAGGATTCAGCTACAACTAGAGAGATGAGAAGATCTGTGATTCCAAGTCTGTAATTAACTTAAATATAGGAATTGTAATGGCCTCTGGGGGGGGAAAAAAAGAACTGAAAACACTTCTCCCCCAAAAAAGAACCTCAAACAAAAATAGCAAGGTTGCTTATTCCTTCCATTAAACATTTCAACTATTTTCCAGCCAAATGGAAAAGTTTGGCACATGTCTGGTAATAGAAGGCAAACAAAGCTGCACTGTAGCTGAGGAGTATTTTCAGAGCTGTGGCTGTTTTTTTAATTGGGTTTATATAATGGTATATCAAGAAGAAACAGTTTCATGGTGAATGCTGGAGTTACATTGCTTCAAAGGCAGAGAAACTACAAACCTATCAACTCTACAGTCCCCATCCACTAAACCCAAGCAAACTGCCAATACCAACATGACCAAAGCAGGAGTTTACATAGCCACAGTATCGGGAGAGGCAGATCTGCTAACCTGCCAGGTAACTACCACAAACTCTGCTCTAGGACCTGCCAATCATTGGCCTTTCTCTAGTAAAAGATGGGACTGAGGCGCTCTCGGCAGAGATGGCTCAGCAGTCAGGAGCACTTGCTGCTCTCAGAGAAGACGCGGAGGTTCCCAGCCCCACATCAGGCTGTTCACAACTGTCTGTCATCAGTTCCAGGGGACCCAATGCCGCCTTCTGGCCTGCATAACCGGCACGAACGTGGTGTACATACATAACCCTGGGCACACATACACATAAAATAAAAATGTTAAAAAAAATAAATAACTTGCCAGGCAGTGGTGGCGCACGCCTTTAATCCCAGCACTCGGGAGGCAGAGCCAGGCGGATCTCTGTGAGTTCAAGGCTAGCCTGGGCTACAGAGCGAGATCCAGGAAAGGCGCAAAGCTACACAGAGAAACCCTGTCTCGAAAAACCAAAATAAATAAATAAATAACTTAAACAGGGGGTTGCCAGGAGCATGGCAAGCTCTTTGAAGACAACCAAGGACTTCCTTGAAAGCACAATAACTTCCTGGTGCCTCAATGAAACAAATGATTCCTTCGTTCCAGAGTGTGAAATGCTTATAACGTGCTAAATGAAGCTACAGAGCTTCCTCCGAGACCTTAGCTGAGGAAATAAGACCCTGCAGAACCATAGCCGTGTTGTCAGGGATATACCTGAGGTGGCCATGCTTAGCAGTAGGGGCCTTTGCCCTGCGAACCATCTCACCAGTACCTGTGAAGTCATCTTAAGCAGTTCTCCACACCAGGAGAAATTCCTCCATACAACAGTTAGCAATGACTGAAGAGAAGAAGCAATTTTTGGTTGTCACAATTGAGGAAGTGCTACCAGCATCCAATTGATAGAAGCCAGGGATGCTGCCAAACATCTTACAGGACAGCCCCGAATGTCAACTGTGCCAAGGCTGAAAAAAACCTGTTCTAATATAAGAAGCACAAGGGGAGAACAAATGACTCACATAAAACGCTAATCTAAATTAGAAAGTCAAGTCTGAATATTAATTTAGGTAAGTGTCTGAGTGGGGCTGTGCTCCAGCTCAGTGGTAGACAAGCAAGTACAAGGCCCCGGGACTAAAACCCAGCACTTCCAAAACAAAACAAAATACCACACAGCACAACACAACTCTTGGGAGTTTAGCTGTGGAGACACCGTAAGGTGGAAAAGGAATTTAGACTTGATTCTTTTGGATATGAAGTCTGTGAGAATAATGCGACAATGGGCAAAGGGTGAAAAATGATCCACTTTAAAGAACTTTACAAGATTCACTATGGTACAGAAACCGGAATGTTAGGTACAGAAGACGGGTTAATGGGAGATGAACTGATGATGGAATCTACCGGAATAATCACAACCACTGGGTAAGATACAGTATATGGCCCTCAGATTTCAAACCTCAGCATTAAATTTCAAACCAAAGGGTTTTACTTCCAGTAACACTTTGTATTTGCTTTTCTAAGCAAAATGAATCTTGTACTTATTGTTTCACAGAAAACTGAAAGAAGTCGTACCTTTAAAAGCTTAGTCTCTGTTAAAATAAAAAAAAATCAACTAAAAAACGCATTTACTACCAACAACATGGACGAAAAGGTCCCCCTTAGGATGGAAACATTTCACAAACACTGCTTCCTCAAAGCCAGATGCACTCAGGGAGTCTACAGTGCTATCCTCCTCTTAGTCTTCAGGATAAGTTTTACTTCAAAGTACTTTTATTGCTACCACTTTTATTAAACTTCTCTGAGTCATCAATTATACTCAGTTGACCTCCGAAGTATTTCTGGAAAAGTAGGAAGTACCTACAGAAAGTTCTTCATGCTGGGCTACGGCAACCCAATTAGCAAACTGACAGCCACAAAATAAAATCCAAAGACACTCGGACTAGACACCAAAAGCCCCAAACAGTCTGGCAGACACCCCCACCCCAGTGTCTGCCCAACCCCAGGTCTAGTACTTCTTTAAGCCGTACAGACCAGACCCTCTTCTGCCTCCACACCCGTGCTCCTGTAGTTTGCTCTGGCTGGACCACAGACACCTGGAAGGCTCCAGATGTTGTCTTGCATTGTCACTTCACAGTTTTATTCCTCTTTCCAATGAGTCTTTTACATTCCTTGTCTGAATGGTACCACCCAGTTCCTTAGGCCAGAACACCAGCAATTTCTAGACTACAACTACTTCTTCACTCTCATAAATAACAAGCCTCCAGTTCCTTGGATTCCAGCCTTGATATCTGCCCCAGCCTGGCCTTCTAACTCGTGATTCTCCTGCCTCAAACTCCAGATGCTAACATTACAGCTGTGCACTACCACATATGGCCAAATTTCAGTTTAATACTGCTCAAACACAACCCTTCCTGGTCACTTCCACTTCCCTTCTCTAGTTCAAGCCGTGACACAGCGGCATCTTTTAAATACTGGTCTACTCCAGTGTCTGGTCCCTTCCCATTCTGCCTAGTGAGAAAACCCTTCAAACCCTTCATAGCTTCCAGGCTAAAATCAAATTCTTTAGCCTCCATATTGGACTCCACCACCTTTGATTTTCTCCACTTCTCCAAGTCATACTATAGGCTGACTAGTCATTGTCTTTCACATGCCCAAGTCTCTATGTCCTCCTTCCACCAAAGGTACTCTCTGCCTTGAAATCTGTTTTCTAGGTTCTTTACATGCCTAGAAGTGTGGCTCGGATATTTCTCCTCTCTGGTCTTAGTAGCTCTGTGCTCACACAGTGCACACACACTCAGCCATCCTTGATTTGGCCGCCCCTTCCCAAGCTGTAAACCTCACAAGTGCATTCCTACCTACAAAGGCTAAGTGCCTTATTTAATATGTGTTTCACATAGTAAGGTCCAATAAATCCTTAGCAAATGATGAATGTGCTGTCCTAACCCTGGAGTTTCACTTCAAGGGAGAGTGATACAAAGAGCTACAGCTGACAGTTCTGATGCTAACCTCTACCTAAAACAGTCTCATCCCCTCTTGATCTTTCAAAACGTTTCTGACTCTCTTGCTACATCCTTCCCTCGGCACCCTCATCCCATGTATAACTACTTCTTAACCGTCTCTGCACTGTTAACTCCACGAGGACAAGGACAAGGCTTTTCAAAGCTGTATTTGATGAATCTTCCCTATTGCTGACACAGAATAAACACAGTTTTGTTATACGTTGAATTTAACCCTGTGAGAAGAGCAAACACCTCCACTTGAAAAATGAGCAAAACAAGGCGTAAAAAAGTTAAATAAAGAATCCTTCCGCTACGGACACTGGGCAACTGGGCCAGATCCAACCCGAACCATCTGATTTCAGATCCAGCAGTGGACAGCACCTCCCATAAAATTAGCCTGGCTTCCTAGTAACAGCGGCAGTCTAAGAGTAAGGGGAGTTCTCTGAACGTAAACGCAGGGCTTACTAGACTACTTTAAACTCAACAGACATTCCAAACATTTATTTATTTTTTAGTTCCACATAGCAGGTAGCCTTTAACCTGCAGCTGCCCAGATCGAAAAACTACCCCAAGTTAGTGCGTCTCCAAGGAAATGAACACGGGAAGGACCTGGGACTGGAAGCCTCTCTCTAAAACCAGACTCTTTTCTTCTCCGAGATCAATTTACCCATCCGTGCAATGGGAACGAGACCTGATCAGAAGAAAATTCTAAGGTCTCACAGAGTCGGGCCTCAGCGGAGGCTGATAGGCAGAGCTGCGAAATCGAGAGGAAAGTGGTTTCCCCAGGATCTCTAGGCTCAATCTGGTACCCCGGCCCCACCTCAAGAGACCGCACCCAGGAACCCGGGATCGCCGAAGAACCACGGCCCCCTCAACAGGGCTCCCCATAGACGAGTAGGCTAACAAGGCCATTACCAACGCCAGGAACCGGTGGGCCCCAAAGACCACCCCAATCCTTAACCAGACACCAACCCTCACCTTAAGAGTTCCGCCTCACCTCCGGACTGCGATCAGCCGCTCTCCACTTCCGGCAAGAACCGCCCAGCGGTCTTCGCGCGACCCACTTCCGGGCCCTCACTGGGCGCGGCACCCCCACCGGAAATGAACCACCGGCTGAAACGCTAGCCCCGGAGAGAGGAAGAAGTTTGGCCGCCCGGCTCGTGACTCCGCCCTCATTCCCCGCCACCGGAGAGAGATTCCGGCCGAGGAGCACTTGGGAAAGGGCTCCGCCCCCAAGGCGGGGGCGACTAGGAGGAGGGACGGGTTTACAGATTGGTCACGCCCCGAGACCCGGACCAATGAGAACCTGAAGTCCCTGGACAAGTCCCGCCTCCGCAAAAGAGGACAGTTGAGTGGCTGCTTCTCCTGTCAGTTTGTGCTCAGTGACTGAGGCTGGTCCCTTTTTAACCTCACTCCGGAAGCGGCTCAGAGAACAACAGTAACGCTGAAGGCTCTGAGAGCCAGAGTCTCTGGTGGTGGGGATCGGGGCCAAACTCCACCCCTCGCTGGGCGTACAAACTTTGGTTTCCCTGTCTGTGGTGCGGAAAAGCATTGCACTCACGGAGGCTGAGCGTAGCAGGTCAGGCTTTGAGCTGGTCTGGGCATGCCCGCCCTTGCTCGGTTCTGTGGCTAGGGCTGGGAAGGTGGAGAAAACCTTCCACTCCCGCGCCCCACTTCCTGTTTGCTCTATGCGCTTTGTGACCATAGATGGTCAGGTCTGTGGCCGCGTGAAAGCTTCCGCCCCGAGGCTTTGGAGTCCTTCCTCCCATCCAGCAGGGTGTGGTCCCTGAGAATGAAATGAGCAGAATTAGAGGAGATCCTATCCCACTCCTCAAAAATCGTGCTTTTGAGGCGTCCTCGCCCCAGGCTACGTATGCTCAGGTAGCTGCTAATGAGTCCATGCGCGTTTGAGAACTATAACTGCAGCCTGCAGGGCAGTTTTCGCCTCCCTGCTTCTTAGACGGGAGATCACGTCTTTGTTTCCTCTGGACTTAACACTTTCTGACTGGTCATTATCCTCCCACAAAGATTTATTTCTAGAAAAAAATTGGCGAGTGCTGTGCTATGGTTCTTACCCCTGAGACTGAATGACTGACAATTCTGTGTTCAAGTTGAATGCAGGTGTTATATGCCAGAGTCAATCACTCAATAAATACAGTTCTTGTAATAATAGCTACCACTTACTGCGCACTGACTACATGCCAGGCTTGTGCTCGGCGCTCAAACCATTTTCATTTAATCCTAATAGCAATTCTCTGCGGTAGGTACCATTACATTCTCCGAGCTTCAAATGAGGAAGCTGAATAACTTGCCAAGGTCACAAAGTAGGTGTTGGAACTTTGAACAGAACACACATCTGACTCTTAAAACCCATGAGTTTAATTAAGCCCGGTGATAGATCAACCTGGAATCATTTGAGACATTGGACGCCTCTGGCTCTAGATGCATGTTGGTTTCATTCCTGTCTTGAGCCTGTTACTAGGGGTCCGACTTCGGACAAGTTGCTTTGGACAACTCACTGGCCTCTCCTGCTTCTATGATCCTAGTATGTTTAAAAGAGAAATGACAACATAACAAACTGACAAAAATTGTATATTTAAAATATGTGGATTTGGGGGGCAGTCGTAATGACTCTCACCTTTAGCTCCAGCACTCGGGAGGCAGAGGCAGATAGATCTTTGTGAGTGAAAGGCCAGCCTGATCTTCATAGTGAGTTCCAGACCAGCAAGGGATACACAGTGAGACCCTGCCTCAAACAAGCAAATACATTTGGGATGGAAAAATGACTCAGTGGGGTGAAGACACCTGCTGCAAAGGCTGACAACTTGAGTTGAATGCCCCTAGACCCACATGATGGAAGGAGAGAAGACCCCAGCAAGTCACCCAGGGCCCATGTGCTCTTAGTCCCCACACACAAACAAATACAATTTTTGTTTTGTTTGAGACAACGTCTCATAGCCTTGACTGGCCTGGAACTTACAATGTAGACCAGACTGGCCTCGCATTCACAGAGATCTGCCTGCCTCTGCCTCCTGAGTGCTGGCATTAAAAGGTGTACTGGCCAATAAATATTTTTTTTTTAATTTAAAACTATATATGTGCCTTTAAATTTGTTTTTGTTTTTAGAAACAGGGTTTTCAGGCTGGCCTCGAACTCACAGAGATCTGCCTGCATCTGCCTCTTGTGTGCTGGAATTAGAGGCATGCAGCACCACCACCTGGTCAAAAATACTGTCTCAGCATCAAAAGGTAAGAGACAGGTATGATGCACACCTATGATCTCAGCTAGTGGGAGGCTGCGTTAGGAGGATTCTGAGTTTGAGGCCAGCCTGGGCTACACAGCAAGAACTAGTCTGAAAACAAAACAGAAAATGAAAGGTTAAATTTAAATGTGTATGAAGAACCAACACCCCCTCCCTCTAATCTATTTCATCCTCCTACACCCGTTTCTTGAATAGGGACAAGAAATGTCATACAGATCATACATGCATCCAAGAGCAATAGGAGAAAGAGGGATAAAAAGGGATGAAAGGGAGCCGGTGAGATGGTTCGTGGGTTAAGGTGCTTATGGATGCCTGAAGATCTCTGTAACCCACACAAAGGTGGAAGCAGAGAAACAACTCCCGAAGTTGTTCTCTGACCTCCACACACTTGAAATGGCGTGTATCATGCATGTATTATAATACATACATAAATGAAAGACCTTTTCCTTACCTATAAAACTGGAATGATAATTCGTGAGGTCACAATGACAATGGCCTTTTTGAAGCCATTTTGTAAAATGATTATAGAAAATGAACACACAACTTACAACCCATACCCTAAGGAACTGCCTGTTTGGAATGCAACTCCAGTCACAAACATTACCTGTTGTGTATTTGTCTATATATTGAAGGAAATGTATTCAGCTCTTCCTGTGTACCAAGCACTAGGTTACTTTCTTCAAGTTCCACAACTGTGATAGAACAGTATGCTGTGGGATGTCTTTCTGTACGCTGTGAATATGTGTTATTCTGGTTGGTTGATAAATAAAGCCATTTGGCCTATGGCAGGGCAGGATGGAGCCAGGCAGAAAAATCCAAGGGAGATAGTAAAAGGAGAAAGAAGAGGCAGGAGAGATGCCATCCCACTGTCCAGGGAGCAGCATGTAATGGCACACAGGTAAAGCCATGGAACACATGGCAACATATAGATTACTAGAAATGGGCTGAGTTTAGTTATAAGAGCTAGCTAGCAAGAAGCTTGAGCCATAGGCCATGGCCATACAGTTCGTAATTAACATAAGACTCTGTATGTTTATTTGGGTCTGAGTGGCTGTGAGACCAGGCAGGATACAGGAAAACTTCCAGCTACAACAGTGGTTTCCAGGTTTCTTTTTTCCCACTGATACTGTTCCACAATGTCTCACCTACAATTGGCTCACTTGTAGCACATATTCAGTAAGTGCCTTGGATTCAGAATACTCATTTCCTGGGCTAAGATGGATGGGTAAAACAGTGGAGATGGGAATTTGGTCAGGATGAGGTGAGTAGTTCCTATGAAGAAGACCTTGACATAAGGCTGGACAAAGAAGCTAAACCAACCCTTCAAGAGGAGAGCTAGACCTGCTGCAGTCAGATGCTCTGCCCCTGGGCTGTGCCCCCCCCCACCGCCCCCACATACAGGCGAGGTGGACCTTACTGGATGAGCTATTAGATTGCATTTTAAAATGTGCTGTAGAGCATGGACTTGAGTGGGCAGGACAAAGAGACAGGGAGACCTATTAGAAGACAGAAAGAGGGCTGGCACAATGGCTTAGTGAGTGAAAGTACTTGCTACGGAAGCCTAATGACCTGAGTTCTGTTCCTGGAAACTACGTAAGGGTGGAAGGAGAGAACAAACTCCACAAAACGTGGCATGCGTACGCACATATGTCACACACACACACACACACACACACACACACACAAATAATAATAATTTGATAATTTATGTTCTTTTAAAGAGGACAGGCACTGTAGAGATGGTTCAGCAGTTAAGAGTGTGTACAGCTCTTGTGGAGGACCCCAAATTTGGTTCCTCGCACCCATGTCTGATAGGTCACAACTGTCTGTAGCTCCAGCTCCAGGGGTATCTGACGTCTCTGGCCTCCATGAATGCGTGCACTCATAGGCACATACCCACACAGAGATACACATGCATACACATAATTTTTAAAATTGTAAATAAATATTTTTTAAAGCGAGAGAGGATCTGAATCAAAGCTGCAGTATATGGTCCAAGATAAAAGATACCATTCCTTGTCAAGTTGACATAAAACTATCCACACAATAAAAAAATAAAAAGACACTATTCTTAAGAAAGGAATACTGATTCTGAGATAGAAGTAGGACAAATGGATATGATCCTTTAGAGTACATTTGGTCCCCCGGGACTACCACTGGGATGCCTGTGTTCCTCTATCTCAATCAATAGCAAGTGATAGGGCTTTTAGATATGATTAGGCCATGGGGACTCTGCCCATATGGATAGCACTGATGTCTTTAAAAGACTTGAAAGACACTTTGCCCTCCTACCTTCTACCCTGTAAAAAACTTGGCAATAAGAAACCATCTCAGAAGCCCAGAATGGGACCTTACCAGACAGCCTGAGGACTTCTAACCTCCAGAACTGTTAGAAATAAATTTATATGGTTTATAAATTATCCAGTCTCAGGCATTTTACTATAGTAGCTGGAAGGGCTGACAGCAGGTGTATATTTTCACTTAATATCGCATTTCTTCCTCAGTGAGCACTCTAATCATAATTGCTGGGGGGGGGGGTTGTTTGTTTGTTTGTTTTGAGACAGAGTCTCACTATGTAGCATTGCCTAGCCTGAAAATCACTATATAGACCAGGCTGGCCTCGAACTCACAGAGATCCACCCGCTGCTGTTGCCCAAATGCTGGGCACAATTATCTTTGAATGTCTTTCTCCCCGTTAGTTTCTTTTCCCCTGCAATTCCTTGTGTGTCTGGCACAGAATTGATAGTAAATATTTATAGGAAAAAATTGACTAAATGAAAAGGGCAGGAGACTTGGGGTGTGGGTGATGAGAAGCGAGAGCAGGACAGGATTTGGATTTGTAGACTTTGAGTTTCAGGCCTTATAAACTCCAGCCTGGGAAGAAAAAGAGAGGAACTGCAACACTCTTTGCATATGTTATCACCTCTTTTTGTTTTTCGGTGGGGGTGGGGGGCTGGGTTTCAGCACATTCTAGATCTGCAGAATTGCTTTGTCTCGGGGTGGGAGGGTTGGGGTAGGAGGGGGGTGTGGTACCCAACTCTCCTCCTTATCTCCCAGGGTTTCAGACACGGAATTCTGACAGTTCATCTGGAGCACTTCCCAGCCTGGCTCAGAGGACTGTGTGCATCTGTGTAGCCTGGCTCCGTGCCTGTGTGCTTTTGGGCAGATCCTGTATCCTCTGCCAGGAGAAGCTGATGGCAGACAACAGACTTTGGGACACTGTGGTCTTTCTCCCCTTCCTAAGGCAGGGGCCCCAGGCCACAGCTTGAGAAAGGGTCCCAGGCCACACTTAGGAGCTGCCAAAAGAAAGAGCAAGGATGAAATGTGGTGGTTAAAAATCTGACTTCAGGGTCACACTGACCTGAAAACAAATCCCAAGTCTGCCACTGACTGTGTGATCTCAGAATTATCCTCACTTAACCTCCAAGAAGGAAATGTATACCCCACTGAAACACTTGATATAAATTAAGAAAGAAAATTTATACAGTTTATAAAAACAGTTGATTCTTAGGAACCAATGAATGTTAACAGTTAGTACTCAGAACAAAGAACCCATTGTCTGTGCCCCTGGTAAAGGCCACTAGAGAGCAAAATAGGATCTGAAGTGTCAACACACTGGCCGGTGCCACCAGAACTGCCACAGCTATCTCACCAGAAAGATCTCTACAGTCCCTGCTTAATTCTATGGCTATCTTTTGACTCGGGGTCAGGGGCTGTGTTCTTGGCTGCAAGTGAAACTAAAGCAAATCAGTTAGGAATCTGAAATGCCTTTGCCTACAAATAGCGGAGAACCTGGCTGCAAGGACATTTAAAAAAAAAAATGTTTTAATGGCTCAATATCAAAGCCAGTATCTTCTGACCCCTCCCCCTTGCCACTTATTTTGGAGACAGGGTCTCACTCAGGATGGAGCCTTAGCTGACCTGGAATTCATCCACCTGCCTCTGCCTCCTGAGTACTGGGATTAAAGGCATGTGTCCCCACTGACTCCCATCTTACCCTTTCAGTTGCAAGTAAGCTGCTGCAGCCAAGCTGTCTCATCATATTTAAGGAAAGAGGAAAGGGAAGAGGCAGTGTCTGAAATTGGAAAGCTGAAGTTTTCTCAAGAACCCACAAAGCATACTCTGTTTCCGGTCTCATAGCCAGATCTCTCGGTGAACTGAGTTCAGCTTCCCTGTCTCTTAGAGGGACCTTTCTGAGTTTCATTTCACAATGTTTCTGAGGGGGTCCCCAGAGGTCCTGAGCTCACTTGCTCATAGCTATAACCAAGCACTCACTCACTGTCTTAGTCAGGGTTTCTGTGGCTGCAGTGAAACACCATGACCAAAAAACAAGGCGAAGAAGAGAGGGTTTATTCTTGCATTTCCATATTGCTGTTCATCATCGAAGGAAGTCAGAGCAGGAACTCAAACAGGGCAGGATCCTGGAGGCAGGAGCTGATGCAGAGGCCATGGAGGAGTGCTTTTTACTGCCTTGCTTCCCGCAGCTTGCTCAGCCTGCTTTCTTATAGAACCTAGGACCACCAGCCAAGGGATAGAACCACTTACAATGGGCTGGGCCCTCCACCACCAATAACTAATTAAGAAAATGCCTTACAGCCGGATCGTATGGAGGCATTTTCATCATCATCATTATTATTATTATTATTAAGATTTTTTTTTTTTTGGTTTTTCAAGACAGGGTTTCTCTGTGTAGTTTTGGTGCCTGTCCTGGATCTAGCTCTATAGATCAGGCTGGCCTTGAACTCACAGAGATCCTCCTGGCTATGCCTACTGAGTGCTGGAAGAAAATTTTATTATTAAGACATTTTCTATTCCTTTTACATATCAACCACAGATCCCCCTCTCCTCCTTCCTCCCGCCCCCCCAGCCCTCTTCCCCAACCCACCCCCCATTCCCACCTCCTCCAAGGCAAAGTCTCCCATGGGGAGTTAGCAGAGCCTGGTACACTCAGTTGAGGTAGATCCAAGCCCCTCCTCCCTGCACCAAGGCTGCACGCAAGATGTCCCACCATAGGCACTGGGATCCAAAAAGCTGGCTCATGCACCAGGGATGTATCCCAATCCCATTGCCTGGGGGCCCCCTAAACAGTTCAAACTAAACAACTGTCCCACCTATCCAGAGGGCCTAGTCCAGTACCATGGGGGTTCCACAGCTATTGGTCCACAGTTTATGCATTTCCACTAGTTTGGCTGGCCACCTCTGTACATTTTCCCGTCATGACCTCGATGTCCCTTGCCCAAACAATCCCTCCTCTCTCTCATCGATTTGACTCCTGGAGCTCGGTCTGATACCCAGCCACAGATCTCTGTGTCTGCTTCCATCAGTCACTGGATGAAGGTTCTATGATGACAGTTAGAGTAATCACCCATCTGATCACTGGAGTAGGCCAGTTCAGGCACCCTCTCAACTATTGCCAGTAGTCTAAGGTGGGGTCATCCTTATGGATTCCTGGGAACTTCCCTAGCACCCTGTTTCTCCCTATTCCCATGATGTCTTCATTTATCATGGTATCTCTTTCCTTGCTCTCCCACTCTGTCCCTGTTCCAGCTCGAACCTCCCGTACCCCTAAGTTCTCATCCCTCATCCCTTACCCTCCATTACCGCCCCTCACCCCCAGTTTGCTCATATAACCTCATCTATTTCATGGAGGCATTTTCTCAGTTAAGTTTCCCTCCTTTCAGATACCTCTAGTTTGTATGTCAAGTTGACACAAGACCGACCAGCACACTCACAGATTCTCTGTTGACTTTTCTCCCTTCGTTTGTCAGACTGGAGAGTAGCCCACTTGGTAGAGTGCTTGCCTGACGTGGCTGAAGCCCTGGATTTGGTTCTCAGGACTGCATAAGCCAGATGTAGTGGCCCACACCTATCATCCTAGCCTTAGAGAGAGAGGATAGAGTTAGGGTTAGGGTTCAACTTCATCCTGGGCTACAAAGTGAGTTCCAGGCTAGCATGAGACGCCTGAGACTCTGTCTGTAAACAAACAAACGCACCAGATAACTCAAACTCATTTGAACTCACTTGTCTTTGGGAACTCCAAGAGATGGTTTAGTGGGTAAACATACTTGCTGCAGAAGCCGGGTGATCTGGGTTTGACATCTGGAACCTATGTAAGGGGAAAGGAGAGAACTGACTCCACAGAGTTGTCCTCTGACCTCCACATGTATACTGTGGCCTGCACTGGTGCCCCTCCGTCCCCCAAATATACACACCACTAGAATAACAGTAATTATAATTAACTTTTTAAAAAGAGAACGGAGGGGCTGAAGAAATGGTCCAGTGGTTAAAAACACTTGCTCGTCTTGCAGAGGACCTGGGTTTGGCTCCAAGCACCCACAATGGGTGGCTCACAACCACCTATAATTAACTCCAGGGGATGCAGCATCCTCTCCTGTTCTCCCTGGGCACCTGCATACATGTGGTATGCCTACAGACAAGTGGACACACATACATCTAAATAAATTAATTTAATTTAAAAAACAATGGACTTGGTTGGGCCTAATGCACTGGGAAATCAATCCACAGTGAGCAGTGTCAGCTTGGGCAGTAGAAGGTGGACCCTCTCCCACTCTCCCACAAGGGATACGGCCTGCTATGACTTAAATCTGGAATGTGCCCCCACATTTTGAGCATGCTTGGTGCCCAGTTGTGGCACCGTTTTGAAGGCTGTGGAACCTTTCAGAAGTGGATCCTGACTGGTGGGAATGGATGACCAGAAGTGGATCTTTGAAGGTTATGCTCACCCATGGTTCTAATTTGCCTTCTCTGCTTCCTGGATGGCTGCCTTGTGAACAGCTCTGCCACACGGTCCCTCTGTGATGGCCACAGCACATTCCTGTCCCTTTCTGTTGTGATGGGCTAAGATCCCTCTGAAACTGTAGTCCAAAGCAAACCTCTCTTCCCTTATGTTGTTTCTGGTAAGCACATTGCCCAGACACATGAGCGGGATGCCAGTGTTGACGGTCCAATGAGAATGACAGGTATGCACTACACTAGACCTTTTTGAGTGTCCAATATCAGCATACACCCTTCTCTCCACTCTTACACTTCAAAAACTAAAACAGCCCCCAAACCTTGAACAATTCTTTTATTATCTAAACAGTATGTTCCATACCTACCTTTTACCCTAAAAAATGGAATCAATGCAAAACCCCTTCCATTATTTTATCTAGTAAGGAGTCCAGGATTTCCAGATAACATTCATACTTCTTCCAGTTCCATAATGAGCAGCCCTGCCCGTGCTCTGTCAACTACGGACTCAGCCACTCCAATATGCCACATCTGCTATGTGGGACTGGAGAAAAGGAAAGAGTTTGGTACGAAATGTAAATATTGAGTGAATATCAAGAAACCTTCCTGGGACTGGTCACAAGGCCTCAGTCGGTGGCTTTCCACTGCACATGTCCCCTGCTCATTCTATATTCTCTTGGTCTTCATTCAACACCTCAGTTCACTGGGGTCCTAGCAATGCAAGCAGAAGGAAGCCATGAAAGAGGCGTGCCACGTCCTAAAAGCCCCAGTCCTGCAGTGGCACATATCCCTGGGTTTGTATCGAATCCAGTAGAATGTATTCTACATAGCTTCTAGTTGGGACAATCACTGAGTTTTTTCATATGTGGACCAAATCAATCTTTATCCATATATCCCCCTTCTGTCTCTCTCTCCCTCCCTCCTTCAGGTGTGTGTATGTGAGGGGGGTCAATGTCAGGAGTCTCCATTTTATTTACCTATTTATTAATTACTTTATTTTATTATTGTATGTGCATGGGTGTTTTGCCTGCATGTATGTGGGTACACTGCATCCATGACAGGTGCCAGAAGAGGGCGCTGGATCTGGGTTATGTGGGTGCTGGGAACTGGCCCACAGTACTCTGCAAGTGCTCTCAACTGCTGAGCCATCTCCCTAGCTCTTCCATGTTCGGTTTTTTTTTTTTTTTTTTTTTTTGGTTTTTCGAGACAGGGTTTCTCTGTGTAGCTTTGCGCCTTTCCTGGAACTCACTTGGCAGTCCAGGCTGGCCTCGAACTCACAGAGATCCACCTGCCTCTGCCTCCCGAGTGCTGGGATTAAAGGCGTGAGCCACTACCGCCCGGCCCATGTTCGTTTTTAATACAGGGTCTCTCATTGAACATAGAGCTTCCATCTCAGCCCTGTGATCTAACTACATCCAGCCCAGGGCTTACAGACACACATCACTACGTCCAGCTTTTATCTGGGTACTAAGGAGTGTATAATATCCCCATATTCTTCTATTAAATTTTTGCCTGCACACCAGAAGAGGGCATCAGATCTCATTATAGATGGTTATGAGCCCCCATGTAGTTACTGGGAATTGAACTCAGGACCTCTGCAAGCTCTGAGTCATCTCTTCAGCTCCAAAAGTTCGTTCTTTCTTTTTATTTTTATTCATTAATTTTATTTATTTATTTATTTGTTTGTTTGTTTGTTTGTTTGTTTATTGAGTCAGGGTTTCCTTGTGTAACAGTCCTGGCTGTCCTGGAACTCGATTTGTAGATCAGGCTGGCCTTGAACTCAGAGATCTACCTATTCCTGCCTCCTGAGTGCTGGGATTAAAGGTGTGTGCCACCACCCCCCAGCTCACTAACTTTTTTGAGACAAGGTCTCCACTGCATAGCCTAGACTAATTTCAAACTCACTGTGTAGCTCCTGGAATTCACAGCAGTCCTCCTGCCCCAGCCTCCAAAGTGTTGGAATTACAGGTGTTAGCCAACACACTAGTTGACAATTCTCTGTTTGATAATACGCCTGCCACTGTGACCAGAGGTGTGGATGCAAGAAAGGTTTAGCAGCAGTTTTTCCAGGAGAGTAAAACCCTGATTTGCAACATTTTCTAGATCTTCTAGGTTTTTTGGTGTGTGTCTAAATACTCTCCATAATTTTAACCCATTCAAGTTTTGTCACTAAACATAAAACTAAGAGAAATGCATTGTGGTACAGCAGAATAACAGCTCTCCAAAAATGCCCACATCCTAATCCTGGAAATTGTGACCATGTTACCTTTTGTGGCAAGACAGATCTTGCAGACGTGATTAAATTAAGGAGACTAGGTGGGGAAAGCATCCTGGATTGTCCAGATAAGTCAAACATAATCACATGGACCTATAAAAGGGAAAGAGGGAAGACAGAGTCAGAGATGTCACAAACAGCACTGGGGGTATAGCTCTGTGGTTGAGTAAAACCTTGAGTTCAATTCCCAGAAGGGGGTGGGGATGGAGTGGGGGGGGTGAATAAAACAACGAAGAAGATCAAAACAAGAAAAGGAAAGAGAGCAGGTGATAGGAAGAGCAGAGAGGGCTTGGAAAAGGCTGGGAAAGGAACTCGGTGAAAAGGCTGGAAAAGGAACTCGGTGGTAGTGTTTGCCTGCTCCGGTCCTAAATTCAATCCTCATTGGGGGGGTATGGGAGGCGCACACAATTGATTGACTGGTTAGGGAAAGGAACTGATGCATAATTACACTTTATTGGGAGAGAGGGCCTGGTTCATGGTCTCATGAAGGATGCTGAGGTGACACAGCATTAAAAAGAAAAGTACAATGTATCGAAAACAGGACAACAGGACATAAAGAGAAGGAGAGGATTCCCTTTAAAACCCGGAGCTATATTAAGCCAGATAGCTGAGAGGACGTAAGAAAGACAGCCGTTATGATGGATGGGGGAGTCCCAGAGAAGGAACGCTTCAGAAAAATCCCCAGAACAAAGGAAACACTTGACTTTTATATCTGTTCTGAGAAGTTTCATACCAGGATAGCCTGTGTGGCAAGGAGAACGGAGGAGTCCTCAATGGGTCGGACCCTGGATTGGGAGTTGTAAAGTCACAGGCTTGGGGCTAGGGAGATAGCTGAGCAGTTAAGAGCACTTGCTACTCTTCCAGAGGACCCTAGTTCAGTTCCCAGCACCCAGGTGGCTTTAACCCCCGGAAACGGAGATCTGACTCCTCTAGTCTCTGCTGGCATTTGCACTTGTGTG
This sequence comes from Peromyscus californicus insignis, assembly GCF_007827085.1. Lineage (NCBI taxonomy): Eukaryota > Metazoa > Chordata > Mammalia > Rodentia > Cricetidae > Peromyscus > Peromyscus californicus. The sequence goes on along the minus strand of NW_026294573.1, from coordinate 31,932,946 downwards.
CACACTACACAGATGCATGCACACACACACACACACACACACACACACACACACACACACACACACGCACTCGATGGAAAATAAAATAAATTAAACAAACCAGCAAATAGCACAGGACAGACAAGATTCTTAACTCTCTGTCCCAAGGAGAGACCTGCAGGAGAGATCTGGCCTTCTAGAGTGATCAGTACATGGTCTAACACCCAGTACTAAATAGAGGGGGGTGGCAAGGAGGTGGGAGGAACAGATTTCCCCATACACCTTCAGAAGGAGCACAGTGGAAACTGTGGTTTGGGTACATCGGTAACAAACATGATCATAATGGTCAAATCTGCTGAAAAGCTTTTAAAGACTTTCAAAAGAAAGGACAGGATCGGCTTTAGCCATTATTTCAAACACATAACGCAGTCAAGACTTCGTTTTTTTAGATTTGCAATTTTATGTGTATGAGCATTATGCCTGAATTTTGTCTGTGCACCCAGTGTGTGCCCGGGACCTATGGAGGCCTGAGAGGACATGGACTCCTTTGGAACTGGAATTATAGGTGAAGTTGCTCTTCTGGAGTGTATTATCCAATAGCAGCAACTTCTGTTTTCCAGTCATCGTTAAAGTTGGAAAAGCTCCAACGCAATTAATCTCCTAGCCACAGGCCATGTGTGCTCACTCCTGTCCTTTGCTGGCTGTAATCCAGCATTGGAGCTGCCGTGTGGATGCTAGGAGTCAAACCTGGGTCTTCTGCAAGAGCAGGAAGTGCTCTTAACCTCTGAGCCTTATTTCCAGCCCAAATCAACTGTTTCTTCCCCTTTTCAGAGTCCCCTACTAGAAGTAAGTATTGTTGTTGTTGTTGTGGGGGATGGGACAGGGGGTGTTTTGTTTTGTTTGAGTTTGGTTTGGTTTTTGTTGTTGTTTTGTTTTAAGAGTAAGCAGTCAAGGTTTATTTCAACAGGTGGGAAAGTAAAAGCAGATGTCCCCCTCAAGCCTGAGGGCAGAGCAAATCAAAAAGCTGGCTATGTAGACCAAGCAGGCTTGAACTCACAGAGATGCATAAGCCTCTGCCTCCACAGTGCTGGGGTTAAAGCAAAGGTGTGTATCATCGCTCGGGGCAGATGGGATGATTCTTTTTGCTGTTGTTGCTGTTGTCTTTCTTTCTTTTTTGTTTTGTTTTGTTTTGTTTTTCGAGGCAGGGTTTCTCTGTGTGGCCTTGGCTGTCCTGGAACTCCCTCTACAGACCAAGCTGGCCTCAAACTCAGAGATCTTGCCGCCTCTACCTCCCGAATGCTGGGATTCTTTTTTTTTTTTTTTTTTTTTTTTTGGTTTTTCGAGACAGGGTTTCTCTGTGCAGCTTTGCGCCTTTCCTGGAGCTCGCTTTGTAGACCAGGCTGGCCTCGAACTCACAGAGATCCACCTGCCTCTGCCTCCCAAGTGCTGGGATTAAAGGCGTGCGCCACCACCGCCCAGCTTGGGATTCTTAAAGGTTCCTTCTTAGGTCCTTTATTTCTTGCTTTTTCCAGTAATGGTGCAACCTTGTTTTTAATTATTATCTTTATCCCAAAGTCTCTCTGGAGTGAATGTCTGACATACTTAGGTAGAGCTTTACTTTTTTGAACACCTTTTAGTTGCTGGGAATGACATTAACTAGCACAAGCTTAAATCGCCACAAGATGGCAGCCTTGCCAATTCTGACTTTAGAGAGTCCTGTATACGGGCTCCTTCAAGATGAAAGAAGTTTCTGAGTAAGTCTTAAGACTTCTTGAGATATTTGTTCAATCCTGAGTCTTTTAATATACTAGAAGTTTGTTGTTGTTGTTGTTGTTGTTGTTGTTGTTTTAATTTTCAAAAGTTGGGTTTATCCCCTTTTCAGATGAGGAAACTTAAGCTGACCTTAGTTAACTTGCTTAGTCAGGGTCTAAATTTGAAACCAGAGTTTTCGGATTCCAAACTTGGGAGGTAATCCTCCCATTAGGTAAGTAAATTTCGTTCTGCAATGGTGTTAAGTTTTTTCTTTTAAATTACAAGTTAGGAAAAATCAAATTTTCCCAGTCTGACAGAGCAATGTAACCAGACTAACAAGAATGAAGATCCAGACTAGAGTCCACTTGTGGGACTGGAGAGGTGGTTCAGGGCTTGAGAGCACTGACTGCTCTTCCACAGGACCCGGGCTCAATTCTGAGCAAGAGGCAAGGCAGGTGGATGTCTGTGAGTTCCAGGCCTGCTCTACATAGCAGTTCCAGGACAGCCAGGGCTGTGCAGTGATACCCAGTCAGAAAGACAGAGGCAGGGGAGGGAGGGAGGAAAGGAAGGAGGGAGGGAAGGAGGGAGGGAGGGAGGGAGGGAGGGAGGGAAAGAAAGGAAGGAACGAAAGAAGGAAGGAAGGAAGGAAGGAAGGAAGGAAGGAAGGAAGGAAGGAAGGAAGGGGAGGGAGGGAGGGAGAGAAGAAGGAAGGGAGGAAAAAGACAATGGCCCTAGTGTGTATATTTTATATATCAGGCTTTGATGCAAAAGTGTTAACTTCTAGGAGTTATTGGCTTTTGTTTCTCTTCTGATTAAAGAATTAAAAGGCAAAGGGAAAACCTCAGATACAGCAGACAGCAACAGTAACAGGTTTTACTACAGTGAAGAAACACACACACACACACACACACACACACACACACACATACACACACACACACACACACACACACATGCACACAGAATGTGACAGTATGCAGAAAGCATGCTCAAGAAGTTGAGATGATCAGGGGCTGGAGAGATGGCTCAGCAGTTAAGAACACTGGCTGCTCTTCCAAAGGATCAGAGTTCAATTTCCAGCACCCACACCTGTTCGCACCTGTCTGTAACTCCAGTTCGAGGACTTCTGAACTGTGTATCCTCACGCAGACACACAAGCAGGCAAAAAACACACTGATGGGCATAAAAATAAAGATGAATTATTTTAAAAATGTAAAAAGAAAAAAAGGAAGAAGTTGAGATCAGTGTGCCTGAGCACAAGAATAAAGGGAAGCTGGATGCTGGTGGCACATGCCTTTAATCCCAGCACTTGGGAGGCAGAGGCAGGTGAATCTCCGTGAGTTCGAAGCCAGCCTGGTCTACAAAGTGAGTTCCAGGACAGCCAGGACTGTTACACAGAGAAATTCTGTCTCAAAAATTAAAAAAAAAAAAAAAAAAAGTCAAATAATAAAGGGAAACGACAGATAGAGGGAGCTGGACCTGGTAGTACAGGCCTTTAATCCCAGCACTTGGGAGGTAGAGGCAGGAGGTTCTCTGTGAGTTGGAAGCCAGCCTGGTCTACAGAGTGAGTTCCAAGACAGCCAGGGCTACACAAAGAAACCTTGTTTCTTTCTTTCTTTCTTTCTTTTTTTTTTCCGTTTTGTTTTGTTTTGAGATAGGATTTTTGGGGCTGGGGTGTGTGTGTGTGTGTGTGTGTGTGTGTGTGTGTGTGTGTGTGTGTGTGTGTTGGTTTTTCGAGACAGGGTTTCTCTGTGTAGTTTTGGTGCCTGTCCTGGATCTCGCTCTGTAGACCAGACTGGCCTCGAATTCACAGAGATCTGCCTGGCTCTGCCTCCTGAGTGCTGGGATTAAAGGCGTGTGCCACCACCGCACAGCCGGCATTTTATTTATTTATTTATTTATTTATTTATTTATTTATTTATTTATTTATTTATTTATTTATAGTTTATGTGCATTTGTGTTTTGCTTGCATTATGCTTATGTGAGGATACCAGATCCCCTGGAACTGGAGTTACAGACAGTTGTGAGCGGCCATGTGGGTGCTGGGGATTGAACCCGGGTCCTCTGGAAGAACAGCCTGTGCTCTTAACCACCAAGCCATCTCTCTAGTCTCCAGGCTAATCTTGAACTCACTCTTTAGCCAAGGACAAATCTTCAACTTGCAATCCTCCTGCCTCAGTCTGGGATTAAAGGCGTGTGCCACCACCACCTGGCTGATTTTGGACTATCTTGCAAGGAAGATCGTTAATCTCATATGATGTATCTTTACTTTTCAAATGAAACATTTGTACACAATCCCAATATATAAAAGGTATTAAAATGGGGCCATTTTCACAGAATGGGAAATGAACAGACATTAATCTCTTGGGCTTCCTGATTTTTTTCCTTTTCCTCCCCCATTATGTGTGTGTGTGTTTGTGTGTGTGTGTGTGTGTGTGTGTGTGTGTGTGTGTGTGTGTGTGTGTCTATAGTCCTAAGGTGGTTTAGTTCCTGGCCCTACTCTCTTTTCTAAAGCCAGACCACGAGTAAGGGGGACGATAAACACAAGGGAGCCAGAAAAGGAAGCGGATGCAGAAGTCAGGGGCAGGAGGAGGCATGGCTTCGCCTGTGACACAGCGGTAGGAATGAGAAGAAATGAAGGGACTGTGACTGACATGTGGCACGGGTGTGAGAAGGCTGAGTAATCGCATACCACCAGGTTTAAACAGCTAGACCGGTGATATTTCCTTCGGCACACTGGGTCCCCTGAAGGGAGGTGAGGAGCCTCATGAGTGTTCCATTTGGGGTGTCTGTGTGGTTTTCTGAATGTGTGAGTGGGGCCTGAAGGTCAGAAGACATCTGGCCAGCAGGCATGGGTGAAGAGTTCTGAGCTTGAAAGAGTGAGATCAGCACAGGTCGTGGACAGTGAGTTAGAAGAGAAGACAGAAACGAGATTTAGAAGGAGCAGCTAGAGAGACAGAGAGGAAAACCAGAAAAGTTCTGGGCCCCAAAATGTCTGGGAGTGTGTGGTGGTGGTGGTGAGGGGGAAGGGAGCTGGAGAGATGGTTCGGTGGTTCAGAGCCCTTGCTGTTCTTGTAGAGAACCCAGATTCCGTTCCCAGCACCAACATAACGGCTCACCACCATCTGGAACTCCAGTTCCAGAGGAGCCAAGGCCCTCTTCTGGCTCCTGCATGCGCTTGCTATATTACACTCAAGCACATGCGTATACACAATAAATAAACGATAAATAAATAAATGTTGAAAATTAACATAACTTTTCTTTTAAAATATTGCCAAGAGAAGTTTGTTTGTTTGTTTGTTTGTTTGTTTGAGACAGGGTTTCTCTGTGTAGCTTTGCATCTTTCCTGGATCTCGCTCTGTAGACCAGGCTGGCCACGAACTCACAAAGATCCACCTGCCTCTGCCTCCCAAGTTCTGGGATTAAAGGCGTGTGCCACTACCACCCGGCACGAGAAGAAATTTTTTTCAAAGGCATGAGGAAGAGAGCCAGAGAGACAGCTTGACTATTAAGAACACTTGATGCTCTTTCAGAGGACCCAAGCTCAGTTCCCAGCACCATGTTCACCCACAGCTCATAACTACCTGTAACTTCAGCTCCAGGGGGTCTGATGTCCTGTTCTGGCCCCCATGGGTACCTGTACATAAGTACACACACACATACAAATAAACATAAAAAGTAAATCTTAGAAAAAGACAGTGTAAGTTCGTATTAAACGCCACATGATGATCATGTGAAGAAGAGAACCGAAAATCGTAGCATAATGGTGGCCATTGACAACATCAGCAGCATTGTTTGTGGAGGGCCAGTCAGCAGAGACCTCACAGGAGTGGGATGAATAGTGGACAGTTAGAAAACAGACACAGTGGTTACTCTTGAAATTTTTTATCTGAAAATGAACAGTCAAAAAGGGTCACAGGGGTGGGGCTGGAGAGATGGCTCAACAATTAAGGGTATCTGAAGCTCTTTCAGAGGACCTGGGTTCAGTTCTCAGTCCCCATGTGGCAGCTCAAAACCTTCTGTCCCTCCAATGGCCTCTCTGACCTCTGTGGACCCAGGCACACAGATTGGTGCACATACATACACACAGGCAAAACACTTATACACATAAAAATAAATAAATCTAGTTGGGCATGGTGGTGCATGCCTTTAATCCCAGCATTTGGGAAGATCTAAAATGTTTGAGGAGTCACAGAGGGATGTTCACGTACCTAGTTCTTCAAGCTAAAGATTGTGGCGTCATATTCAATGTCCCGCCCGGCCATGAATCATTTCTAATATCCCCAAAAAAACCTATGGGCTCTAAGTTCAAAATATATTCTGGGTCTCATCACATAATCATTTTATGGACAATTATCCACTCGAAGCCACCATCATCTCCTACTGAGACTATCATAATATTCCTTGATTTATCTCCTGATTGGACAGCCCTTCCTTACACAGTGAACTGAACAGGCAGGTTTCTGCCTCTTATACAAACCAGAAAGGCATGGGGTAACCTCTGTAGCTGCACTCTCAAAAACAGAGCAAAATGGGAGCAAAGACAATTCTGAAATCCCAGAACTTAACTCAGCGGCCCGAGGGTCACTCCCTGTGGTTTTGACTCAGCATCTGGGCTCTTGGTTGCTCCCTCTGAATCATCCCTTCTCTTCCAAAGGGAAATTAACTTTACAAATGACTAGGCTACTTCCTGCTTCTAGGAGGGTCTAGGTGCAAAGGCCTCTCTCTTTTCATCTAATTTGCTTATGGCCTTGTTGGCCCTCGATGATGAAAACTGTGCCAGGGCAATTCTCTTTAAAGTTTGGTTATAAAATGCCCCCATCCCAAGGTGTACATGGTTGAATGTTTGCTGCTTGGTCCCCAGATGGTGACAGTTTTGAAAAGGTAAGAAGCCTTTTGCACGTGGGACCTAGCTGGCAATTGGAGATACGGGTGTGGGCTGTGGGGGTTACGGACTGGCTCCACCTCCCACCTGAGTTATCCCATCCTTGATCTGCCAAAGTGTAACAAGCCGAACCGCACACTCCTGCTACCACAGACAGGAGCTGCTCTTGGCTCCATGAGTGCTACCACGCCTTCCATCTTGACAGGCTGAATTACCCGGAACAGTGAGTTTGAAATTTGGTAACGACAATGGTTGTGCAATCTCACAGATTTGTTTTTATTATTTTATTTATATAAAAAGGTTATTTCAGCCAGGTGGTGGTGGTGCATGCCACCTAATCCCAGCACTCAGGAGGCAGAGGCAGATGAATTTGAGGCCAGCCTGGTCTACAGAGATAGTTCTAGGATACCTAGGGCTACACAGAGAAACCCTGTTTTGGAAAACAAACAAACAAACAAAAAGTTATTTTATTATATACTTGGAAAGGTGAATTTTATAGTGTGTGAATCGTACGTCAGTGAAGAACACCAGGAATGATAGCAAGCTGATTTGTGCAACTATCAAATTTAGTTCCCGCATAGGGCAGCTCACAACCTGTAACTCTACCTCCAGGAGATAAAACACTCTCCTAGACACCTGCACATGCTGCATACACACACACACACACACACACACACACACACACACACACACACACACACACACACAAATAAAAACAAACCTTAAAAAAGAACTACAAACTTGCAATCCTGTTTTGGATTTTAGACTCTTAAAATAAAAGAAGGCTGGCCAGATAGCTCAGCAGGTAAAGGCACTTGCCACCAAGACTGAAGACCTGAGTTGGATCCCCAGAACCCACACGGTGCAAGAAGAGAACCTAATCCCACAAGTTGTCCTGTGGCTGCCACATATGTGCTGTGGTACATATGTTCCCATACACATACATATTCACATATACAAATAAATAAATACGTAAATGTAAAAAAATAAAGTATCTATTATGCATTGGAGGTATTAGGACTGACATTAAACTATGAACGTGTTTTTAATTTCTACGTAGAATTAAAGGAAATGCTAACTTTCTATGCTATGTCTGCAGGCATTGTTTGCATTTTGCAGACCTTTGTGTTGCAATCATCATTAGCATGTATATGTTTTTTAAAGTTAGAGGCTCTTTTCTCTTGTTCCAGCAATAGCTTTTTTGGCAATGCTGGAGATCAAACCCATGCATATGCTTGTGGAGAGTGCTGCTGTCGGCTGTATCCCCAAACCCCCAGACGTGGCTTCTTCCTTAACATTTTGGTGAAAAAACGCAAGGTCGGATGGTGTTACCAAAGTCTACAAGCATTCAAATCACCTTGCTATCATTTCTGGTGTTCTTTATTGACACATAATTCACACACTATAAAATTCACCACCACCACCCCGAGTACATAATATGTACCTTTTCATAAGGTTGTGCAACCATTGCCACCACCAAATTCCAGAAACATTTTATTGCTCCCAAGAGAAGCCACATGCTCATTAACAGCCCTTCCCTAGTCCCTTCGCCTAGCACTTGGCAAGCTCTGCTCCACGTTCCTACTTCACACTTCATGTAAGTAAGAGTGTGTAGTACGTGGTCCTTGTTTCCTTCACAATGCCTTCAGACTTCATCTGTGTGTAACATCTGTCACTTCACCACTCATTTGGGGACCCAGCATCTCAGTTATAGACAGCTCACAATTCTATACATTAATCAACTAATGGACATTAGGCTGTTTGTGCCCCCTTCCCCTCCCCCTTTTTTGGCTATTTGAATAGCCATGGCTTTGTATGAACATGTTTTTAATCTTAGGCATATACCTAGGAGTAGTAATAAGTCCATTCTTTTTTTTATTTTTCATACATTGGTATTCTACCTGCACATTTGTCTCTATGAGGGTGTCAGATCCCTGGAACTGGAGTTACAGACAGTTGTGAGCTGCCATGTGGGTGCTGGGAATTAAACCCAGGTCCTTTGGGAGAGCAGCCAGTGCTCTTAACCACTGAGCCATCTCTCCAGCCCCATAAGTCCATTCTTGATATTTTCAGAAACTGCCAGGCTGTTCTCTGCAGCAGCTGCAGAACCTTATTCTCCCCCATTGATGGATCGGGGTTCTAAGCTCACATTCTCTTAACGCTTGTCTCTTACGGTTACAGCTATCCTAGTGGGTGGAGAGTCGTATTCTGTTATGAGTTTTTGCTTGTTTTCATTAAGATTTTTTATTTCTTTTAGTTGTATGCATGTATGTGTGTCTGTGCACATGAGTATAGGTGCCCACTGAAGTCAGAAGAGGGTGTCTTCTTTCTCTCCCTCCCTCCCTCCCTCCCTCCCTCCCTCCCTCCCTCCCTCCCTCTCTCTCTCTCTCTCTCTCTCTCTCTCTCTCTCTCTCTCTCTCTCTTGGGTTTTCAAGACAGGGTTTCTCTGTGTGTAGCTCTGGCTGTCCTGGAACTTGCTCTGTAGAACAGGCTGACCTTGAACTCACAGAGATCCACCTGCCTCTGCCTCTGGAGTGCTGGGATTGAGGGTGTCCTCTCTTGAAGCTAGAATTACAGGCTGTTGTGAGCCACCTGATGTGAGTGCTGAGAACTGAACTCAGGTCCTCTGGGAAAGCAGCACATGCTCTTAACTACTGAGCATCTCTCCAATCCTGTTTTCTTTGCTTGTTGTTTTCATTTGACTCAGTCATTATGGTTTGGGCTTGTATTTTTCTAATGGCTAATAGGGTTTGTGTTTTATAGTGTGTGTGTGTGTGTGTGTGTGTGTGTGTGTGTGTGTGTGTGTGTGTGTGTTTTGACGGTATGATAATTACCTTGCTATAGTGAGCAATGTTTATAGATAATGTATTGCGGAAAACAATAAAATCCATAACAAAGCTGATTCTCTACTATATTCTCACATCTTTTATTGTTTGGTCCTCTTCACAAAAAAACATTAAATTTTCACTTCCTTGTCTAGCCAGATGGGGACAGTCTAGTGCTCTTGAAGAATAGAATAGCCTTCTCTCCACTTTCATCTATCTTTTTAAATCTGTCTTTGCTTGGACTGCAGTAACAAAATGTCATGGACCACATGGCTTAGAGAACAGAAAGATGTTTGCCCACAGTTCTGGAAGCTAGCAAGTTTAAAATCAAGGTCCCAGCAGATTTGGTTCCTGGTGAACCATTACATCCTGGTTTGCAGGATGCTGTCTTCTTCCTGTGTTCCAGTGACCCTGTGTACCTGTGTGGAGGTGGAGGTGTGTACCTACCTGTGTGGAGGGGTGAGGTGTGTACCTGTGTGGAGGGGTGGGGTGTGTACCTGTGTGGAGGTGGAGGTGTGTACCTACCTGTGTGGAGATGTGAGGTGTGTACCTGTGTGGAGCTGTGAGGTGTGTACCTGTGTGGAGATGTGAGGTGTGTACCTGTGTGGAGATGTGAGGTGTGTACCTACCTGTGTGGAGGTGTGAGGTGTGTACCTGTGTGGAGGGGTGAGGTGTGTACCTGTGTGGAGGTGTGAGGTGTGTTCCTTTGGTGTTTCACAAGAATTCTGATTCCACCAGATTAAGACTCCAATCCTTACAGGATTCGTCTCCCAGAACAACCACACTGGGAGTGAGGGCGTCAACTTCACACACTAATTTAGGTTCCTGTACCATTTCAGCACATTTCCTGGGGCCTTTTGTTGTTGTTTTGTTCTGTTCTCTGTTTTGTTGCTGTTTGTTTTGGCTGGCCTGGAACTCTCTACATAGACCAGGTTGCCCTCAAACTCACAAAGATTTGCCTGCCTCCAGAGTCGTGGGATTAAAGGTGAGTACCACCATATCTAGCTCTCCTAGAACCGTAAGAAAGTTTTTTTAGGACCAGGCAGTGGTGGTACACATCTTTAATCCCAGCACTCAGGAGGCAGAGGCAGGCAGATCTCTGTGAGTTCGAGGCCAGCCTGGTCTACAGAGCGAGTTCCAGGATAGGCTCCAAAAGCTACACAGAGAAACCCTGTCTTGAAAAACCAAAAAAAAAAAAAAAAAAAAAAGCTTTTTTGTTTTGTTTGAGACAAAGTCTTATATTACCTAAGCTGGCCCACCAAGAATGCCCTTGAATCCTGATCCTCCTGTTTCTATTCCCCAAGCACTAGAATTACAGGGATGCACCCTCAGGCCCAGCTGTAACAAAATCTCTCCACCATTTTATTCAGACCCAAAGAAATCAACCTGGGGAATGGAGAACATCCTGCTCTTGCAGAGGATATGAATTTGGTTTGCAAGCACCTGTACTGTGTAACTCACACTCTTCTAACTCCAGCTCCAGGTGATCTGATGCCCTCTGCTGGCCTCCAAGGGTACCTGCATGCATGTGCACATAACCCTATACAGACATACATACCATAATTTTACAAATAAAATGTGAGGCTGGAGAGATTGCTCAGCATTTCAGAACATATATTCTTCTTGAAGCTCCACATCAGGCAGCTCACAACAATGAGTAACCCTAACTCCAGGGGATCTAATGCCTTCTTCTGGCCTCCATGGGCACAGGCACACATACATATGTAGACATACACACACATAAGCGTAAACAAAAGTAAATTAAAAATAATAAAATAAATCTTTTTTTTTTTTTTTGGTTTTTCAAGACAGGGTTTCTTGGAAACCCTTTGTAGCTTTGTGCCTTTCCTGGAACTCACTCTGTAGCCCAGGCTGGTCTCGAACTTACAGAGATCCTCCTGGCTCTGCCTCCTGAGTGCTGGGATTAAAGGCATAAGCCACCACCACCCGGTTCAAATACATCTTTTTCTTAAAGAAATTATTTTGAATTGATATTTTCTTTTTTTAAAGAAATCAATCTGGCCAGTGTGGTGGCACATGCCTTTAATCCCAGCAAACCAGAGGCAGAGTTTGGGTACAGCTCTGAGTTTGAGGCCAGAATGGTCTACACAACAAGACCTCAAAAACAAAACAAAATAATGAGAACAACAACCCCCCAAACTAAACAGCAGCAGCAAATCAGTCTGTATCGATAAGACCTTAACGGCTTACGTAGAAGCTCAATCATACACTTGAGAAAAACATTCGAGAGAAGGAGAAGGCATCAAAGAACAAATTCAACAGATGGACTGCCTCAAAAGGGCAAGAAGAGAGAGGTGCACAGCGCCCCCCACTACACAACACACAGGGGCCGTTCACACCACAGTCTACACAAGCGACATTTCCTAGCGGCTTTATAGTGCATGTTATTGTTATTGCCGTTACGTGTGTGTGACGTGTGTTTGTGCTACCGTGCGTGTGTGAAGGCCAGAGGACACGTTTCCAAAGAGTTGATTTTGTCCTTCTACCACTGGTTAGTTCCAGGGATCAAACTCAGGCCCTCGGGCTTGCAGGGCAAACGCTTTTACCGGAGCCCTCTTGCCTGTCGGTGGCACCCAAGTCAAAAAGGCACACCTTAGGGAGTAGCTCTGAGTACAGTGTGTCAGGACGTTCTGGCATCTTCCCAGAGAGCCTTGCTAACTTACACACTGTGGAGGTGTGCCTGGGGAGGAAATTGCCATGCGCATATATTGGAAAAGCTTGATCATTATAATTCCTCTCACATAATTATGCATCCCCTTGCTGGAGTGTTTTCCCAATTGAGCAAGCGCCAGAGGAGCAACCGGGAGCTAAAGCTCTCTGGCTGCAAACAACAGCAACCAGCTCTGACACACCGAAGAAGGAACGGAAAGCCGAGTGTGGTTCCCGCCCTCTAATCCCATCATTTGGGAGAAGACTGACCTTAGTTTAAGACCGGCCTGGGCTACCCAGCAAGATCTGTGTCAAAAACTAAAATATTTATTGAAAGAAAAACGTGAAAGATACATAGACTCAAAACAATCTGGAAAAAACTGTCCATCAGAGCAGGAGAGTATTATATTAAAATATCAGGGATCGAGATGATTCCAGATACGCACATCACAGACAAATCCCTTCATACTGCTACCTATCCCGGAGTTAATCAACTCTGAGTGATTTTTGCCCTCTTGTCTCACACTATATTTTGTTGTTGTTGTTGTTCCCAAGAGGAAGTGCTTCCAATCGGCCTGGCTGTGATGGGACATCATCCTTTGACCAGGGGGGTTTTGAACTGTGACTGACAGCCCCACCAAGTGTGCAGTGGGGGACGGGCTTCTCCACAAGAAAGCGATAGAAGGCTGATAGAGGAAAACAACAGATGTCCTCTGCATTCCAACCACGGGTTGCCAAGCAACATGTTCCCACGTTTTAAAATACCATATACAATTTTTTAAATGCTTCTGTCTCACATAATATGATTATTTCAAAGGCAAACAAAAGACACACTCAGCTCCTTCCAAAAAGACACAACCAGTGCCTAGTAATGGCATCCATTCCCCCCACACACTCACCCCGGGTTTGATCATGATCCTCCTCCACAGTAACTTGTGGGCAGATGTCAGATTTAACCAGCACCAGTCCACCACACACATAATTCTCGGGCAAGAGAAGGATAATTACCTTTTTGTGGGGGATGGGGGCGGGGGTAAGAGGGGTTTGAGACAAGGTTTCTCTGTGTAGTCTTGGCTGACCTGGAACTTGCTCTGTAGACCAGGCTGGCCTCAAACTCAGAGATTTCATCTAGGATCAAAGGCTTGAGCTGCCACCACCCGATTTATTGCCTTTTAAATATATCTAACTTTATGCATATAACTTCTACTTCAACCAAAAATAAATCATGATCCATAAAAGAAGTGATATGCTCCCCATTTACAGTCTTACCTGATTGTTTGTGGGATTTGGTTGGTTGGTTTGGGGTTTGTTTTTCGTTTTGTTTTGTTTTGTCTAGGAGGGAGGTATTCTTTTCGGGCTGGCCTGAAACTCAGACTGGTCTTGAACTCATACAGAGTCTTCTTCCTCTGCCTCCAGAGTGCTGGAATTAAAAGAGTGTGCCACCACACCTGGCTTTTTCTTTTCTTTTCTTTTCTTTTCTTTTTTTTAATAAAATATATAATGTAGGGGAGGGGGAAAGTGTGCACATGGGTGCAGTGCCTCCATAGGCCAGAAGAGGGCATCAGATCCCTTGGAGCGGGAGTTACGAGCCCAGCCTTTGCAAGCACCCTTTTGTCCATATGTGGGTGCTGGGAACTTTACTCAGGTCCTCTGGAAGAGCAACAAGCACTCTTGACTGCTGAGGTATCTCTCCAGCTCCTCCTCCTGGCATTTGTAATTCTGTTCTCCCATCCGCATTCCATACTGTCTGGCCCCTGACTGGCCAGCACCTCTCTTGGTTTAGTGCTATGCCAGGTGGATTGTGGAACTCAGCCATCAAGGTAGAATGATTCCCACCTCCCGATATTCACACCCTTGTGTAACGTCCTCCCTCCTGGAGTATGTCTAGAATATTTCTGAATGTTGGAACAGCTTTGCTGTGTCTTCTCCTCTCACACCACCCTGGAGTTCAGCTCTGCATTCACTCTGGACCCTGGAGATGTTACCACATTACACATCAATTCTGTATCTCTATTCTTCTTAGCCAGTATGGATGGAACAAGGACTTTTTCAGCTTATCTAATCTATGGGATTACTGAAGTTGGAAGACCCATGTCTAGAAACAACTAGAAAGAAAGCCCCATTATAACAAGGAAGATACTCTGCTCACAACTGTGTTCAGTTTGCCTAGCACTGTGCCTGGTACACAGAAGGCTTTCATTAATAGTTAGTGAATGAATAAATGAAACCAAGGAAGGAGGAAATGACATAACTGGGCAAGTATTGTCTCTTGTTGGAGAAGATAAGCACATTTTTGCATCGTTACATTAATTAGCTAGTTGAGCAATGGGAAAGTTGGGCTGGAGAGATGGCTCAGTGGTTAAGAGCACTGACTGCTCTTCCAGAGGAACCGGGTTCAATCACCAGCACCCACATGGGAGCTCACAGCTGTCTGTAACTCCAGCTCCAGGGGATCTGGCACCCTCACACAGACATACATGGAGGTACAACACCAGTGCGCGTAAAATAAATAAATTATAAAAAGTAATGGGAAAGCACCTAGAAGACTACTGTCCACGGGACAGGATTCCCTTTCAGCACTACTGGTAATTTATCCTTGAGACTTGTCTTTTAGATGTCATTGTTTAAATTACAAATAAAGTAATCCTGAGTTTCCTTCTGATAGTTATTGTTCTGTTCTGTTTTGTTTTGTTTTTTTTTTTAAGACTGAGAAAGCTTCCAGGGGAAGTATAATTTGGCTATGCTCACTTAGGATACTGACAGACCATGACTATCTACATGTTAGGGGAAAAGGAACAAAATTTACCTGCACACATATGTTCTTTGCATTGCTAATTACAGAACCCCCTCCTCGACTGACTTGAAAATTCAAATGTTTAGATTCATATCCCACAGACTGGGGCTCAAATGCTGGTCAGTTTCGTGATCAAAAGAAATTCCTGGGTCTGGAGAGATGACTCAGCAGTTAGTGCCTGCTGGTCTTGCAGAGAATAGGAGTTCTGTAACTAGAGTTTTCTTGCCTGGCCCACAGTCAGGACAAATCTCTCTCACCTGCCAGTCCCACAGCCACTCAGACCCAACCAAGTAAACACAGAGACTTATATTGCTTACAAACTGTATGGCCGTGGTAGGCTTCTTGCTAATTGTTCTTATATCTTAAATGAATCCATTTCTATAAATCTATACCTTGCCACATGGCTCATGGCTTACTGGCATCTTCACATGCTGCTTGTCATGGCAGCGATTGGCAGTGTCTCCCTCACACAGCCTTCCACTTCCCAGAATTCTCCTCTCTCCTTGTCCCGCCTATACTTCCTGCCTGGCCACTGGCCAATCAGTGTTTTATTTATACAGAACGATATCCACAGCAGAGTTCAGCTGCCAGCACCCACACTGAGTCTGTGCGACTCCAATTCTAGGGGATCTGATGATTCTGGCCTCCACAGGCACCTTCACAGACATGCACTTACCCATTCACAGATACACATGCACTTACACATTCACAGACACACATGCACTTACCCATTCACAGATATACATGCACTTACCCATTCACAGATACACATGCACTTACACATTCACAGACACACATGCACTTCCCCATTCACAGACACACATGCACATACCCATTCACAAACACACATACCCACACACAGTCATGAATACACATACCCACTCCCAGATACACATACTCACACACAGCACATTTGTATACATAACTGAAAAATAAAATCTTTTAAAAAAAGGAAGAAGAAAAGAAAAAGGGTTTTTTTGGTTTTTTGTTTGTTTGTTTGTTTTGTAAAGCTGGAAGCAATGACGTAGCCTATACTCCTAACACTGAGAAGGCTGAGGCAGGAGGATGGTAATGTGGAGGCTGACATAGGCCTATATAGGAAATGAGAGCTCTCTGTTTTTTAAGAGATTTCTTTATTTGGGGGCCCTGGAGAGACAACTCGGCAGGTAAAAGCATTTGCTGGTCTTGCAAAGGATCAGGGTTCCGTGCGGTGGCTCCAATTCCCAAAGGCCTGTTGCTCTCTTGTGAAAAATGTAAACAAAATACACTGTCCTTTCTATCAAAGGGTTAAATAAAACAAAACTTCATTTTAGAAATGTAGAGAACTTGGCAAAAACCCAAATTTCTCCAGGGACAGCGCTTCTGGAAATCAAAATATGTGCTCAAGGTCGTGTCCTGCTTTGAAAGGTTGTTCACGGCTTGTCATGTCAGCTTCATCACTTTGAGTTAGCTTGCCAGGTGAGGGGCTGAGTTCTCACCCCTCAGAGTGAGGCTCAGGACCCTTGCATTAGGAATAAAAATGATTCCTTTATTTTTATGTGTATGAGCATTGGCCTGCTTGTTTGTCTGCTCACCACGGGCCTGTCTGATTGCCCCTGGTGGCCAGAAGAGGGCAGCAGATCCCCTGGAAGTATTTGTAGAAGGTTGTGGGCTGCTGTGTGGGTACCGGGAACTGAACTGGGGTCCTCTAAAGAGCAGCCAGTTCTCTTAAGACCTGAGCCAGCTCTCTAGCCCCAACTACTCTTCCTAAACAAATAAGGTCTGGGGACATAACTCAGTGGTAGAGTGCTTTCCAGACTATACAATGTCCTGCTATACAATAATGTCATGCCGGAACTTCCTGCTCCCGTCTATCATTTACATGGGTCAACTTTCTCTATCCCTATTTCTTCAGAAGAGAACTCTTTGTCTTTTTCCAAACATGTGCTTGGCTTTATCTTTACCTTTTCTGGAACTTCTTTTAGTAGTTCAGGTAAAACTCAAGAAACACCCTTGAGCTCTCTTTTTCCTTCCGTCCCTCGGTCTCCACCCCGCATCTAATTCATCATCTATTCTGTTGACTCTGCCTTCCAAAGATACCCAGAATCTAACTTTTTCTCAGAAGTCCTCAGGACCGAGACTAAACCCTGACATCTCTTGCCTCAACTACTGCAACCCCCAACTCATCCACCGGCATTGACTCTTGTTCCACCAGGAGGTCTCCAAAACACAGCTGAGATCAAGTCAGATCATATCAGATCCACTCACAGGTCAGTGTGAAAGGTAGCAGGTAAACATAGCTCTATCACTCCCGGCCACAGTACAGGAAGCCTGGAGGCTGCCCCATTAGTGATCTATTCATCTATTTATTAGCTACTGGAGATTGAAACCAAGGTCTCATATATGCTAAGCATAATATACTTACTCTACCACTAAGCCATACTCCCAGGCCCCATAAAATGAAATTTTAAAAAAAGGTAGGGTGGGGCGATGTTGTTGCTATAGAAAGTTATAAATAGCCAAGCTTGGCTCTTCTCCACACTGCATTGTGCGCTGTGAACAACTTCTGAGCAATCAGTGTGAGAACGCTTGGAAAGCACTCATAATAACCCGGATGTTTTCCAGATAGGTTCCTGCCATGTCCAGTTGCTTCTCTCGTTTCAAAGTTGGCCTTTGATGAACTAAAGAGGCTGGATTCTGTGACCCAGGCTGCTCTGATGTTATGCCATCCATTCAGCAGAAATGAATGCCATGGACTTTGGTTCTTTTCCATGCTGTCTTCCAAAAGAATAGATGGCCAAAAATACAGTGGGCCGGAAGAGGCTTTCTAAATCTCGGGCAGACTTGGAGGCATATTGACTGTGAAACTCATGGAACCTAATTTATGGCCCTTTCTTGTGGCACACCCTTCCAAGACCGTGTACTTAATTTTGTATTCATATTTTAATGTGGTTGGTTTTTTTTTTTTTTTTTTTTTTTTAGGCAAGTTCTTATGAATCCTTGGCTGACCTCAATTTACTATGAAGCTGAGATAAACTTGAACTCCTGGTCCTCCTGCCTCTATACTTCCCAAGTGCCAGGATTACAGGTATGTACAACCATGACAGGCTTGTGCAGTGCTGAGAAGAAATTTATTGAACCGGGGGCCTCATACATGCCACACAAGCACTCTGTAACTGAGCTACATCTCCATTCCCTGTACCATACTTTTGTATCCTTTATATTATTGTTGGGTGTGTGCACATACATGACGTGTATGTGGAGGGGATTTGTGTGCCACAGCATGTATGTGGAGGTCAGGAGGCCTATCTATCCTAAAACTTGCTGTGTATACTGGGCTGGCCTTGAACTCATGGAGATCTTCCTGCCTCTTCCTCTCCAATGCTGGAATTAAAGATGTGTCCTACCACATCTGGCTCTGCTTCCACCTTTATGCGGATCCCAAGGATCAAGCTGGTCACTAGGCTTTGGCAGCAGGCACTCTTGGCTTCTGAGCATCTCCCTGGACCCAGCATTCTTTTTCTTTAAAAGAACATTTCCCACTTGGCTGGAGAGACGGCTCGGTGGTTAAGAGCACTGGCTGCTCTCCCAAAGGACCTGAGTTTGCTTCCCAGCACCCACATCAAATGGTTCACAACCTTCTTTGGAGCTCCAGCTCCAGGGGATCTGAGGTCTCTGGTCTCTGAAGGCACCTTCACTCAAGTGCACATACCCACATGCATGCACATACACCAACATATAATTTAAATTTGTATGGGCTGGAGAGATGGCTCCGCTGTTAAGAGTACTTGGTGTTCTTTCAAAGGACCCAGGTTTGATTCCCAGCACCCACATGGCAGCTCACAACTATCTATAACTCTGGTTCCAGAGGATCCCACTCCTCTGGCCTCCATGGGTATAGTACACACGCGGTGCAGATACACATACAGTCAAAACACCTATACCCATAAAATAAAATAAGAACTTATTTTTAAAACATTTACCCTCTCCCCAGGTTGTGTGTCTGCTCCCAGGAACAGGAAATTGAGGATCTCAGCAGCATGAGGACATAGGGGAAGAGAGCAGGGAGTGCAGAGTGCCTGTGGCTCTCGGAGGCTCACCAGAGGTTGTCAATCTACTGGGAAGGCTTCTGCTTTAATCATTCCAGGTCACTTGGCACCCACGCCCTTAACTCAGAAACCCCAAAAAGGGCTTGCTAAGAACTCTGACAGATGTTGCCGGGTGTGGTGGGGCATGCTTTTAATCCCAGCACTTGGGAGACAGAGGCAGGTGGATCTCTGTGAGTTCGCGGCCAGCCTGGTCTGCAGACCAAATTCTAGGACAGTTAGGACACAGAGAAACCCTGTCTCGAAAAAGAAAGAAAGGAAGGAAGGAAGGAAGGAAGGAAGGAAGGAAGGAAGGAAGGAAGGAAAGAAAAGGAAAAGAAAGATGTTTCTAGATATCTTTTTTTTTTCTTTAATGTGTGTGTTTTGCCTTCATGTGTGTCTCTGTACCGTGTGCATGCAGAGCCCATGGAGGCCAGCAGAGGGTGTAGGATCCCCTGAGACTGGAGTTATAGCTGTAACTAGCTGCACTGAGCCATCCCTCCAGCCCCATGTCTAGATATCTTGATGAAACTTCATGTTAGCTTCCTGGCCTCATCTCTACGGAACAGCGAGATCAGTGAGCAAACAGTAGATGTGCTTGGCCCTACATCCTTCCCACCTGTGATTCACTGATGTCTGGCGTGATGCAGTTAAATGTGGTACACAGGGAGATCTCTGGCTTATTTAACTTGCTTATACATGGAAGTTTTTGCTTCCATCTCTACTCTAATGATCAAATGAATGATCAAAGCATTTAGAAACTGTAGCTACAGAGGTAGCTCTGCCCCCACTTTTAGGTAAATTTACCCCCAAGTAATTATACTGGCATGGTTCAAATGAGTGTCTCCAAAAGGTCCATGAGTTACAGGCTTGTCCCCCACAGAACGGCGACCCTGGGGAGGTGGTAGAACTTCTCAGAGGTGGGGTCTTGTGAGAGCTATTGAGAGCGGACCACAGCTGCCTCTCTTTCACATCTGCTTCCTGGCTCATGAAGTGAATTCGGTTTGGTCCACGGCACACTCCTGCCACGGGCACTGCTCTCGCCAGAGACTCGCCCAATCTCAGGGTGGTACCTCCAGACCTGGGAGCTCAATACATCTTTTCTCTTTTTTTTTTTTTTTTTTTTTTTTTTTTTTGGTTTTTTCGAGACAGGGTTTCTCTGTGTAGCTTTGCGCCTTTCCTGGGACTCACTTGGTAGCCCAGGCTGGCCTCGAACTCACAGAGATCCGCCTGCCTCTGCCTCCCGAGTGCTGGGATTAAAGGCGTGCGCCACCACCGCCCGGCACATCTTTTCTCTTTATAAGTAATGTCATCGTTAGCTTCTGATGTCCACCTGACACAACTCGAGAGTCACTTGAGAGGAAGGAACCTCAGTTGAAGAGTTACCTCCATCTGACTGGCCATAGGCAAGTCTGTGGGCATTTTTACCCAGTTGGATTTTTATTTTGATTTGATCTTGTAACTGTGCCCCTATTTTTCCCTCTTGGAATAAGGAAGCATGTAATGTATTTTGGATTTTACAAGAATCTCCAGTTAATAGTCTTTGAATTTCTAAAGAGACATTGAACCTTAAAACCACCAGAATTTTTGAAAAGACCGGTGTTTTTAGAAGTTGTACTATGTTTTAACAGAGAAGTCAAGCTGGTACCTCCATACAGCCTTCAGCCTACATGCTGGCGTCCGGTACAGGAAGGTACTCTGCACACCGCCAAAGAACAACATAAACACTAACCCAGCTACAGACCCTTCGATCTACAGTGCTGTCCTACCTGCAAGATGTGCTAGTGTAGTGGTGGCCCAAGGCTTGTGGGAGTCAACAACCTATATCTGATTTAACTTAAGGCCCACTCTATGAGATGGAACCCATACCTGATCCTGTGACCAGGAACCTGAGACTAGACAACCCAGGGATCTAGAGCAACACCAACCACTACTGTTCTACTGAAGGAACGCAGCAATAAATGAGTCCTACTGACATTCTGCTGTGCCCACAGATCAGTGCCTTGCTCAGCCATCATCAGAGAAGCTTCCTCCTGCAGCAGATGGGAACAAATGCAGAGATCCACAGCCAGACACTATGCAGAGAGTGAGAGACCTTGGACACTCAGCCCTAAACGAGATGTCTCCATCAAAGCCTCAGGGCTCAGGGAACTCCTCAGGAAGAGGAGGCAGAAAAAGTGTAAGAGCCAGAAGGGATGGAAGACACCAAGAAAACAAGGCCCTCTGAATCAACAGGATGGACACACTTAAGAACTCACAGAAACTGAAGCAGCATGTACAGGACCTGGACGGATCTGTAGCAGCTGGGGTCCTGGAGCTGTAAGGAGAAGTAGACACACCCCTCCATCCCTAACCCAGAACCTATCTCCAGCAGATAACCACTTGCAAATGAAAGTTTAGTTTTCTCCAAAGGAGTTTCACTGGGGGAAACAAACTACTCTTACGGGTAGACTGCATGCCCAGCACTAGATGGCTAACAGAAAATGAATTTAATGGCATATTCGGAGGGTTCTTGGTCTCATAATATCATGTCAGGAATTATTTATTTATATTTTATTTATATATTTCTTCTTCTTCTTCTTCTTCCTCCTCCTCCTCCTCCTCCTCCTCCTCCTCCTTCTTCTTCTTCTTCTCTCTCTCTCTCTCTCTCTCTCTCTCTCTCTCTCTCTCTCTCTCTAACACAGTTTCTCTGTATAACAGCCCCAGCTGTCCTGGAACTAGCTCTGCAGACCAGGCTGGCTCTTTCCTCCTTTTTTAGCACTACAGAATATTTGTGTATATATTAAACCTTCCAGTTTGGGGTTTTTATGGGATTCCTGGGTGTGTGAACAAGTGGATCTCTCCATCTAAATCTGTTTCTTGTGCCTTTCCTTGGCCTCTTTTCCTTCTGTTTGTTTGGTCATATTCTGATGTGTTAGTTTTGTTACTTTATTTTATGTTACTTTATTTTATTATTATCCGGAAGAAGCCTGTTTGTTTTCTAATGAGAAACAAAAAGGGGGCAGATCTGGATGGGAGGGGAGGTGGGAAGAACTGGGGGAGCAGAGGGAGGGGAAAACCGTAATCAAGATACACGATATGAGAAAACAAATCTATTTTTAACAAAAGGGGGGAAAGATTGCACTGTGTTTTATACTGTGCTAGGAACAGAAGACCTTGGGGACAGGAAATGAAAAGGATATGGCTCAAAGCGATGTGTTTGTGGGTCAAAGCTGACAAGGGTTGGAGTGTCATAATTAGTTTCTACTGTCAGCTTGATACAACCCAGAGTCTTATGGGAAGAAGGACCCTCAATTACACAGTGACTCAGTTACGTTGTCTCCATCAAATTGGTCTGTGGGCATGTCTATGGGGCTATCTTTTTTTAACTACTAATTGATGTAGGAGGACTCAGCCCACTGTGGTTGGTGCCATCCCCTAGGCAGGTGAGCCTGAAATGTGTAAGAAAGGTAGCTGAACATGCCGGAAGAAACATTCCTCCATTGTCTCTGCTCCAGTTCTCACTCCCAGGTTCCTGCCTTGAGCTCACTTGCTCTGGCTCCCCTCAATCATGTGTAACCTGCAAGCTGAAACAAACCCTTCCCTTCCCATGTTGGTTTTGGTCGTGGTGTTTATCACAGGAACAGAGAGAAACCCAGGACCACTAAGGTCTTCAGTCATTTGATTATAGCAATGGGCAGCTGCCTGCTATAGCAGCTTCTCACCCTCCCCTCATCATCTCCGCCACAGAGCATTGGAGACTAATGAAGCTGTGGCTGGGGAGGCAGCTTAGTCAGTTCAGAACTTGCTGCTCAGGCATGAAGACCTGAATTTGATTTCTAGTACCCATGCAAAAACAAAGAAAGAAAGAAAGAAAGAAAGAAAGAAAGGAAGGAAGGAAGGAAGGAAGGAAGGAAGGAAGGAAGGAAGGAAGGAAGGAAGGAAGAAAATGAAGCTGGGCATGGTGGCACGTGCCAGCAACCCCGATGCTGGGAGGTAGAGACAGGCAGATCCCTGGGGCTTATTACTGAGCCAGCCTAGCCTAATCAGTGAGCTTCCATCCTGAGAGGGACCCTGTCTCCAAAGAAGTGGATGGCATTCCTGAGGATGACACCCAAGGTTGTCCTCTAGCCTCCCCGTGTGTGAGCACCCACATGCATGTGCACACACGTGCAAAAGACTTACGGAAACACATTTTCACTAACTTCTCATCTTTTTTTTTTTTTTTTTTTTTTTTTTAGCGTGGATGTGTGTGTGTTCATGTGTCTGTAAGTGCCAGCACGTATGTGCAGATGTGGAGGTCAGAGGACAACCTCCGGTGTCCATCTTCACCTTCCATGTTCTTCTGAGGCAAGGCTCTCGTTCACCTCTGCAGATGCTAGCTGGCCTGAGAACTTCAGGGCGTTCTCCCGTCCCCAGCTCCAACCTCACTGTAGACATGCTAGGATTACAGACAGGTCTGGACTCTGCTCCTCACCCTTGCTTGGCAAACACTTTATCCAGCGGAGTATTTGCTAACTTTATAAGTATTTAAGAATCACTAGTAAGGAGCTGGGTGTAGTGGTACATGCCTTTAATCCTAGCACTTGAGAGGCAGAAGTCAACTTGGTCTAACAGTGTGTACCAGACCATCCAGAACTACATAGTGAGAACTTGTCTCAAAAAAAAAAAATCACTAGAAAGGACACACAAGACCCTGTCTCAAAATAACAACAGCAACAAAAAACCAAATCCAAAACCTAGCCTACCTAACTTCACCCCTTCTGTACTTTAAGGAGTGCCAAATTAAATGTGTTAATTATTGAGAGACTTTGATTTCAATGTAAAGAAAAGTCAATGGGGCCAGTATACTCCCAATTAAACTAGATAGGGGGAACGCCTGTCTTTCCCAGCAGTATGGAAATGCACACCACAACTGGAGCTTCTATCTGGCTGAAGCTCGTTCTCCTGACTCTGCTTACTGTCCTGTGTTTCCTCTATTAAGTGTTGCCCAGCCCAGAGAGTCACCAGAAAACCACAGCGCTGAATGAGGCTGCGTCGTTGGTGGGTTTTTGTTTTGTTTTGTTTCTTGTCAACTTGATACAAGCTGGATGATGTAGTATGAAGAGGATGCTTTCCACTAACTACAAGACTCTCCTCAACGGGTGGAGTTACCAGAGCTGAGGTCCAGAACCGGGGAATTCTGAGTTGTTCTGCATGCCGGGGTGAAATAAACCTGGAGTACGGCAGTCCTAGGAAGGAGATGGGAGGGGAGGGAAGGAAAATCAGAACATCCTGAAAGCTGGGGGAGTGTGCAAAGCGCTGCATGGCAGTGAGGACTCGAGGGTGCTCGGGTAACTGAGAGGAGTTTGGAGATGGGATTTCCTCCTGCTTTGAAGTCTGAGTGTACCTCACCTACGATAGACATTTGTTTCAAACTGGGAGGGACCTGAGTGGTGGAGAGTTCATTTTACTTGCAAGAAGCCTTGGGTTTGAGCCACACAAACAGACAAACGACACTTCATTTTCCTATCACTCATTCTCAAATATTTTATTTATTTATTAGAATGTATTTATTTTTATTTTGTGTATGGGATTTTTGCCTGCACGGATGTTTGTACACTAAGGGCACAAAGTGCCCCATGGAAGCCAGAAGAGGGCATTGAATCCCTTGGAGCTGGAGTTAGAGATGTTTGTAAGCCACCATGTGGGTGCTGGAGATCAGACCCTGTTCCTCTGGTGCTTTTAACTTCTGAGCCATCTCTTCAGTTCCCCTGAAATCTTTCAGAATACCCTAATACCCAAATGAATGTTGAGAATGAGAGGCGCTCGTAGAATGTGGAAGAAAGACATGAGATGGTACTTGTAGAATGAATCCCGGGGAAGAAGACACAGCCCAGTGGTAGAGTACTTCCCTGGCACAAGCAAAACCTTGATTTCCATTCCCAGTACCACAAGGAGAAAAGGAGAAGGAACCCAAAACCCAGAAGGATGGCCCGAGAATGCAATCCCCGGGAATTCAGGATTCTTAACGGACAGTGTAGAATCCCCCATAGGTTTAGGACTGGAGTTAGAGCTGATCTGAAGTGACCTCCAAGGATTAAGAGCTTTTCACGTTCACGGGTATGTCCACACCCGAGGGCGAGCCCAGGCCTCACCCTGTTCTCCTCCTCTTGTCCTCCATTCCTGTGGGCAGATGTACCTTGCACTTGTCAACAATGAAGGCTGCCAATCAGCGCTGCTTAGCATAACCTTGAAGTCACACTGCCCACACTCTTCTTCCCAGACAGGGAGAGACACCACTCAGAGAGCAAGCAGGCACCCGTTCCTAACTTGCACCCAGCAGCCCTGCGGCGTAGAGGTAGCCCTAGTACCCCAACTCTATCAGAACAGGACGGGGAGGCCTGTACCTCCCACTTCTGCCCTATATTGCACCTCCTTGCCTACTTGCCCTTGGAGGTTTCTACAATTCTCCACTGGGGCTTCCAGTCCTAGCCACTTCCCTCCCATAATTAGCAAAGCTGCCCCTCTCACAAAGGACTTCTCTGGGCAAGGAAGAACAGTTTTCTTTCTTTGATCCCTGTCCTTTCAAATAGTGCTCTTTTAGGCCTGCTGGGAATACCGGGCAAGTCTATTGAAGAGTCAGGTACCTCTTAATGACTTCTCCCTTTTCTACACAATGCCACAAAGGCTCTGCCAAAGCTTTGAAACCAAACCCTGAGAATCCTCCAGGCTGCGCCTGTGCCGGGTTACAACAAGGAGTCCAGAGAAAAGGAGAAGGAAGGGGACTCAGCCTGCGGCTCTCTTTCCCTTACCATTGTTTGTGTTTTCTGATTTTTCTGAAACAAGTGCATGGGGCTCAGGGAGGTTATGCAGCTTGCCCGTGGTTACTTTCCCACTTGGTTGTGAGCTGGAAGTCCATCAAATTTGGAACCTCGTATGCGCAAGGCAGGCTCACTACCACGGAGTCACGGCCGCAGCTGCTAAGGTCTAGATCGACTCCATCCTTGTCCATGCCCTGCAACCAACTGCCTCCCTAGTGTTCCCTGGGAAGAGGGCTAGAACCGAAGTCCAGGGGTGTGTCTTAGTCTGGTTTGTGCTGCTATAACAGAATTTCTGAGGCTGCATAATTCATAACGAATTGAAATTGATTCAGCCCTTGGGTCTGGAGCCTGGGAAATCCAGGTTCCCGGGATCACATGTGATGTGGGTTTAATGTGGTGAAAGATGCCACTCAGTAAGAAAACATGAGGAGACTGGGCATGCGTTGACAGGACACCTGTTCCTGTAATACTGTTAACACATCCATGACAGTTCTGTCCTGGAGACACCTGGTTAAAACTGTTTATGTATTATTGTTGTTGTGGGGAGGTGTGATGTGTCAGGAAGGTGCATGGGCAGACCACAGGCCAACATTATGGAGTTGGTTTCCTTCCTCCACCTTTACAAGGATTCTTGGGAATTAAACTCAGGTCACCAGACTTGCATATCAAGTACCTCTACCCATTGAGCCATCTTGTCAGTCTTTTAAAGGTCCCATGCCAACATGGACACATCAAGAATTGAGTTTCTATTTTTTGTTTGTTTTGTTTTGTTTTGAGTTTTTGTTTTGGCTTGGTTTTTGGTTTTGGTTTTTCTCTGTGTAGCCCTGGCTATCCTGGAACTTACTCTGTAGACCAGGCTGGCCTCAAACTCTGAGATTTGCCTGCCTCTGCCCCCTGAGGGCTGGGATTAAAGTCATGGGTCACCAAGCCCGGTAAGAATTGAGTTTCTAACACGTGAACTTTCGTGACACACTCCAGCTGTGGTAGGGTGCTAGGAGGTCTAGTGTCGCTCCATGCCTCTGCTCTGGATTGGAGCACGGGGCCAAGCTGCCCTGGCCTGCTCAACTTGGCCTCCGTGCTTGTACAACTAAGGAAAAGGAAGAACACTTAGTAACAACAGATTTGAGAAGCATTTTGAAGGAAAAAAGGGTCTCTAGCCAAAGATGTTTGCTGGCGTTGGGAATCAGGAAGTGTGGAGCTCATGTGGCCCAACCACCAGTGATCTCATCCGCCAGAAACGCCAAAGTGGGTGATTCATGGTAATGCCTGGAAGCTGTACCCTAAATTCCTGGCTGCTGGCTGATGAAGGCCTCACCAGTGGCTTAATGATGATGGCTTCTTTTTCCTTCGGGCCTAGAATCTCACCAGTGTGCCTCTCTCTCACTGACAGAACACAGCAGGAATCCTGCTGGCAGAGGAATCTGGAAAGTTAAGTCTCAGGCTTCCAGCACTCAAATGGGAAGGGAAAGCATGGGAGGAAGTGAGGATGTCCCCGAAATGTCAGCAGTACGATGTGATCTACACCTCGGGTTAGCGGGTGACGTTCGCAAGATCTTGTATCCATGCCTAACTTTTCTTTTTCTTTAAAAAAATGTATTTATTGATTTTAAACGTGTGTGTGTGTGTGTGTGTGTGTGTGTGTGTGTGTGTGTGTGTGTGTGTCACATGTACATGAACGAGAGTGCCTAGAAGGTCCAAGTGTCGGATTTCCCTGGCACTGGAGTTATGGGCATTGTGTGTGCTGGGAGTTTGAACTTGGGTCCTCTGCAAGAGCAGAAAGGGCTCACAGATGCGTGATCATTCTCGATCCTCTCCACCCCAGGCCTTCACCAGAAGCCAAGCAAATATTAACTGTCTGCTAACTTCCAGAACTGTAGACACAAATAAACATCTTTACAAAAAAAAACAAATAAAAATCCAGGATCAGATATTTTGTTATAGTAACAGAGTGAGACACAGGCCCAGTAAACTGAGACCACTACCTCACCCTACCTCCGAAGGCAGGTGAAAAGCCCCATTCGTCACTGAATTAATCTCAGAGTGGCATTAATTCTTCTGATTGAGTTGTGATCCTACCTCGGTGTCCTGTAAGGAAAGGTGCAGTCACGAAGTTAACCCCTACTAACCCCTATAAAGATACTGAAGAAAGAGAGAGGGAAAGTTAATTAATATATTAATACATGCAAATGTATGGGCTGGGGATGCAGCTCATGGGTAGAGTAGTTGCCTAGCATATACTAAGCCCTGGGTTGATCCTGAGCAATACAAAACAAACTCTGTGTGTGTGTGTGTGTGTGTGTGTGTGTGTGTGTGTGTGTGTGTGTGTGTGTGTGAGAGAGAGAGAGAGAGAGAGTATATATAGAACATTGCTTTGGCTTCGGCAGCAGCAGAAGCCAGTTGTTGAATGAACGTCCTCACGTGGAACACACCTCAGTCAGGTGTGCACACTGTGCCACAGGTGAGGCTCTGGATCTCACCACCTTCGGAAGTCCATCTGAGGCCAGTGTGGGGAGCCTGCCAAGTGCAAGAGAAAAGTGTAACTGGAATGCAAAGGCTGAAAGACCAAACCATCCCGGGACTGTTGAACGAGGCACCTAGAGATTGTCTGTCTCAGATTCAGACAGGGCTTCCATAAAGGAGCAACATCTAAACCCAAGAGGGAGGCTGGTGCAATTTCAACAGTCAGTCATAAAATAAATGTTTTGGTTTCAAAAACTACAAGAAAAATATCTACACACAGAGAGAACCAAGAAGAAAAGATGCATTGTGGTAGTCTATTTCCACATGAAGTCACATGGCCATACTCAGAATGTATAACTTACTTCCCTCCTTCCTATTCCATATTCTCTTTGCTTTCAGCCAAAGACACTTTAAGGGCCGTGACTTACTAGCCCAGCCACTGGAAGAACTGGGAGGGGCAGCAGACAAAGGAAGCAGTCTCTGAAGAAAGACTTTTCTTTTTGCTAACGAGGGAGATGTGTCAGCACAATTTTACCCCCCTCTGGGGAAAGATAATGTTGCAGAAAAGTGGTAATTTTAAGAGCAATGGCTTCGAGCAGGGAAGAGGAGAGATTCCAGCACACAAGTAGAGGGATTGGCCCGAGACTGGTGCACGCCTGGTCTCAGTGGGACAGTGGTGTGGTGGTATTGTGTTCCCCAAAATATTGTGCACCCTAATAAACTTATCTGGGGTCAGAGACAGAACAGCCACAATATTAAACATGGAGGATAGGCAGTGGTAGCACACGCCTTTAATCCTAACATTCCAGAGGCAGAAATCCATGTTTCAAGGATACAGCCAAACATGGTGACTCACGCCTTTAATCCCAGAAAGCGAGCCTTTAATTCCAGGGAGTGGTGGTAGAAAGCAGAAAGGTATATAAGGCGTGAGGACCAGAAACTAGAAGCATTTGGCTGGTTAAGCTTTTAGGTTTTGAGCAGCACAGTTCAGCTGAGAGCCATTCGGATATGAGGACACAGAGGCTTCCAGTCTGAGGAAAGAAGACCAGTTGAGAAGTTGGCCAGGTGAGGTTAGCTGTGGCTTGTTCTGTCTCTCTGATCTTCCAGTGTTCACCCCAATACTTGGCTCAGGTTTGATTTTATTAATAAGAACTTTTTAAGATTCCTGCTACACAGTGGGCAGAGTCTGTGGGTAGAGGTCCTCTGGAAAGGGGGAGCTGATGGCATGTTGAAAATGGGGGAGACCTCTCAGTCAGATCTGTGCTTAAGAAAAATCTCGGGGCTGGAGAGATGGCTCAGAGGTTAAGAGCACTGACTGCTCTTCCAGAGGTCCTGAGTTCAACTCCCAGCAACCACATGGTGGCTCACAACCATCTGTAATGAGATCTGGTGCCCTCTTCTGGTCATACATGCTGTATACAAAATAAATAAATAAATCTTTAAAAAAAAAAATCTCTCAGGTTGAGGATGTGGCTCAGCAGTAGATCACTTGGCCGGCATGTGTGGGGGCACCGGGTTTGATCCCAACCCCCCAAAGTAAATAAAAAAGAGAAATGACAAGTCTCTATGAAAATCGTGTGGCAAACAGATTGAAGCAGTCAAGACAGAAGGCAAGGGGACTTTAACGCGTCCAAGCAGCTCAAAACTGAGAGTAGTCGAGACCAGAGAGAGAGGGCAGTGAGCATGCAGGGAAGAGGACAGACAGAGCGAGAGATGACAGTGTGAGAGACTTCTAAATGTGAGCTGTGTAGCTCGAATTCTAACTGGTTTTAATAATAAAAACTGGAGCCAGATATCAGGGTGAATGCTGAAAGATCAGAGAGACAAAGGAGCAAGCCACAGCTGCCTCTTACCTCACCAACTCCTCACCCTGAAAGGGGTGAGCGCCTGTCTCCTCCTGCCTTACGTTCCTCTCTGCGCCCAGTCATTTCGCTTTCGGGCTCCACCTCCCTAGTGCTAGGATTAAAGGCTTGTGCCTCCCAAGTACTGGGATCAAAGGCACAAGATCCCAAGTGCAGGAATTAAAAGTGTGTGCCACCACTGCCTGGCCTCTTTGGTTAACCAGTGGCTAGCTCCGTACCCTGATCTCGAGGCTAGCTTTATTTGTTAGAGCACAAACAAAATCACCACAGAGCTGGGTCAGATCATGCCTGCCATAGTTTCCTGTTTCACTCAGAGTTAGAGCCAAAGCCTTTTCCATGGCTGCTCAGACCTTGGGTCCTCTACTCAGTTTCTTGATCTTGATTTTAGTTTATTTTTACTTTCTTGTTTCTTTTCTTTTCTTTTCTTTCTTTTTTTTTGTTGTTGTTTGTTTTTGTTTTTGTTTTTCGAGACAGGGTTTCTCTGTGTAGTTTTGATGCCTGTCTACAGAGGATCTCGCTCTATAGACCAGGCTGGCCTTGAACTCACAGAGATCCACCTGGCTCTGCCTCCCGAGTGCTGGGATCCAGGTCTCCTAGATTGGTCCACACACACAACTATTGTCATATTGTCATCAATAGAGTAACTCTAGAAACGGCTTTAAGCATCTGACAGTGACGCCAGGGCTTCTCACGAAGCTGTGCATGGTCTGCACTTGTTTGAATGTATAATATTTTATACAGCTCATTAGTTTGAAAGTTCCCATGCACAGTTGTTTGTG
This sequence comes from Peromyscus californicus insignis, assembly GCF_007827085.1. Taxonomy (NCBI): domain Eukaryota; kingdom Metazoa; phylum Chordata; class Mammalia; order Rodentia; family Cricetidae; genus Peromyscus; species Peromyscus californicus. Next base: position 31,902,094 of record NW_026294573.1, on the reverse strand, counting down.
GGTGTTCTCAATTTGTCCCTCCTGATCCACTATTTTCTCTTGTACCCCACTCCCTGCCCTCAGGAGCCGTATCTAAGAAAGGCATCAGCCAGCTCACTTGCCCAGTGGCTTGCCGTTGGGTTCGGCCAAAAGAGGTCACTACCTCCTGTCTTGTCCTTTCGGGCCTGTGGGCGGCAGAGACTCTCAGGCGCTTCACCGTTCTTCTTGACTCCCATAACTTTGCCAATATTTTTTTGACAATGCTCCCTTCATTACATAGGTCTCAGTCAGACTGGGTTTGAGTGTGCCATCTGTTTCCTGCCAGGCCCTAACTAACACAGTAGACATATTTATTATCTTTGCATTTCATTTCAGAACAGTGCTGAGCCAAGTCACAAAAGACGTGTTGTAAAAAGGGGAGTTGGTCGAGAATGTGGAACATTTTACAGGACAGTTGAAACGGTTCTGCAGTAAACCCGTGGTTTAAAAAATATCGAGGGAGAAAGGACTGCAGATTACAGACACTGCAGGGTTCGGTTCAACACGGTATAATATATAACCCTGTCCCAAATCTAAATGTGAGCAAGCTCAGCCATGATGGGACCTGAGGCATTCAGCAATGACAGACCAGTCATTCCATAACACCCAAGAACTAACTTAGGTTCTGTTAAATTTGACAGTGACACCGTAGATAGATAGATAAGAAAATTGTCTATGTCTTTAAGACATGGATACTGAGATAAGCAGAGTGAAATAAGATACTACCCAGGATTTGCTTTACAATATTGTGATGAAGAAATGGAAGTAGTAATGGAAATGGGTGGTGTCTTAGTTACTTTTCTTTTTATTTTCTCATTTTTTATTTTATTTATTTAGTTAGTTAGTTTTTATCAAGACAGGGTTTCTCTGTGTAGCTTTGGAGCCTGTCCTGGATCTCACTTTGTAGACCAGGCTGGACTCGAACTCTGCCTCTCGAGTGCTGGGATTAAAGGTGTGCGCCACCACTGCCCAGCTCTTAGTTACTTTTCTATTGCTGTGATTAAAACACCGTGACCAAGGTAACGTATAAAAGAAGACATTTAATTTGGGGCTTATAGTTTCAGAGTGTTAGAGTTCATGGTCATCATGGTGAGGCGCATGGCAGCAGACAGGCCAGCATGGTGCTGGAGCAGTAGCTGAGAGCTCACATCTTGATCCACAAGCATAATGCAGAGAGAGAGAGAGAGAGAGAGAGAGAGAGGAGACAGAGAGCACTAACTGGAAATGGACTTTTGAAACCTCAAAGCCTAGCCACTACCACCCCACCCCCTACCCACCCTCACCCCCTTGCCTCCCCCAGTGACATACCTCCAATAAGGCCACACCTCCTAATTCTTCCCAAATAGTTTCACCAACTGGGAACCAAGCATTCAAATATATGAGCTTATGGGAACCATTCTCCTTCAAACCGTCATAGATGGAACTATAGTTAAATATTGAATATTGAATATTGAATTCAGGTGTCCATACCTATGAACACATTGTACTATTTATTTCCTTTTGTTTTGTATGTATGTCATGAAAAAATAGTTTACAAACCAAACATTCTCTGATTGGATCTGAGGCCTGCTCCAGCAAAGTAATTTATATCCCCTTCTATAAACCTAATCAAAAGTCCATGGCTGGGAGGCCCTGGGGGTGTGGAGGAACCTACTGCTATTGTTTTGCTAGACAGACACATTATCAAACTGCCTTCTAAATATTTGTGTTTGTTCCCTGTCTTCAGAGTTCTTCTACTGCTGTGAAGAGACACCATGACCACAGCAACTCTTATAAGGAAAACATTTAGTTAGGGCTGGATCACAGGTTCAGACGTTTGGTCCACTATTGTCATGGCAGGAAGCATGGTGGTATGTGGGCAGACATGGTGCTCAAGAAGGAGCCGAAAGTTCTACATCTGGATCTGCAGACAGCTGGAAAAGAAGAGACACTGGGCCTGGCTTAAACATTTGAAATCTCAAAGCCAGTGATACATTTCCTCCAACAAGGCCACACCTCCTATTAGTGTCATTACCTGGTAACCAAGCATTCAAATCTATGAGCCTCTGGGGGCCATTCCTATTCAAATCACCACATTCCTGTAGATCACTGCTACTATGGGAGATGTACGTCTGCAGTGGACATCAATGCAGACACTGAGGCTAAAGTGCTGAGAATAAGTGACCTTTGGATAGTCAGTCCTAAATGGGACATCTGTATCAACAACTCCTCCAGGTTCATGGAGGAAGATGGGGGTGGGAAGAATGTAAGAGTCAGAGGATGGGAAGGAGGGTTGTAAAAGGCTCTCTTCTGAACTCACAGCTGTGATCTACACAAGACCTGTACAAGGTCAAGCCCACAGGATAGATCAGCCAACATCCCAGCAGGCCACACTGATGGGACTTGGCGGGTTATTTTAAAACAAAGGAGAGAACAGGAGGGTGGCAAGGGGTGTTGTTGGGGGATGTCCTAGGAAAGCTGGAGGAGAAAGGGGGTGCGGGAATGATTAGGAAACATCGTATGCATGTATTAAATTGATATTCTAAAAACAGGCCCAGTGATTAAGAGCACTCACTGCTCTTACAGAGGACCTGGATTTGGTTCCCAGAACCCACACAGTGACTCACTTCTATCTGTAACTACAGTTCCAAAGGATTTGTTGCCTTCTTCTGGCCTCTGGAAGCAGCAGGCACACATGTGGTGCACGTACATACATGCACACTGGCCAATCCCGCATACACATAAAATAACTTCTGTAAAGATATTCTAGAAGCAAAAAGAAAGATAAAATAAATTTACAAAACAAAAGAACATCGATTAAAAAGACACTTTGGTGTAATGGAGTTGGGAGTCACCAGCAAACCACGGAAAGAAACATGGCTGTGAGAAGACACTTGAGATGGGGTCCTAGAAACTTCCGGTAGTTGTTGGAAGAACAGGAGGTGAAGCCAGGAAGCAGTGAGATTTTGAGGAGGTTATGAAGGTAGGGTCTCCAAGATAGAATCTGGGCCTTTAAGAAGAGATATCTGAGTGCAGGTTCTCTCTCTCTCTCTCTCTCTCTCTCTCTCTCTCCCCTCTCTCCCCTTCCCTTATGCAGACACAGAGAAAAGGTGACTGTCTGCGAAATTCTTCACCCAGCACCAAATCATGTCCTTTTCAGTCTTTAGAACCATGAGAAATAAATGGCTATTATTTAAACCATCACATCTATGCATTTTGCTATGACAATCTCACAGAACTAAGAAAATCATGTTGAGTCCAAGATTTGAGTTTGAGCAGGAGGGTATCAACATACAGACTTAAAGATCAATAAAAATGTTTTCTAATTTAAAAATGTGCAAGTTTCATAGAATCAAAAGGTGAATTTTAGAAATCTACGGGATATGCAATCAAGCAAATGCATTTCTATGTAGTAATGAGTAGCTGGAAAATGAAACTTACAAAACAGTATCATAGTTGGGTATGAGTGGTACATACCTGTAATCATAGCGTTTGGGAGATTGAGGCAGGAGGATCATCATGAGCTCAGGGCACACCTGAGGTATGAACAGAGACCTGGTGTGGTAGTTTGAATAAGAATGGCCCCCATAGCTTATAGATTTGAGTGCTTGGGAGTGGCACTATTTGAAAGGATTAGGAGGTGTGGCCTTATTGGAGGAAGTGTGTCACTGGGGCTGGGCTTTGAGGTTTCAAAACCCAAGCTAGCTCCAGTGTCTCTCCCTTTCTGCTGCCTATGGGTCCTGATGTAGAACTCTTAGGTACTTCTCCAGCACCACATCTGTCTGCACGCTGCAAGGTTCCCCGCCATGATAATGGACCAAACCTCTGAAATGGTAAGCAAATCCCAATTAAATGTTTTCCTTTAGAGCTGCTGTGGTCATGGTGTCTCTTCACGGGAGTAGAAACCCTAAGACACCTTGTTTCAAAAATACCAAAACTTTTTATGTATTTACATATATATGTGTATGTATGTTTGTATGTGTGTATGTATGTATTATTGTAACCATATCAAAAACATCAAATGCTGGCTGGGTGTAAACTCATGGCAAAGTTCTTGCCTCCCACGACCATGAGTAAAGCACCCTCTAGCCCAGCTAAGGAAAAAAAAAAAAAAAGGCAAGTATTTAAGAATAAATTCATTGAAAAACATGTGTGATCTCAATGCTGTTCAAAGTGACACATGGAAGACCTGTGATACAGGTGGTATAAAGAGTTTACCAAAGGTGCCTGGTGGTGGTGCATGCCTTTAATCTCAGCACTCGGGAGGCAGAGCCACGCAGATCTCTGTGAGGCCAGCCTGGGCTACAGAGTGAGTTCCAGGAAAGGCACAAAGCTACACAGAGAAACCCTGTCTCGAAAAACAGAAAAAAAAAAAAAAAAAAAAAAAAAGAGTTTACCAAAGGCACAGAAAGGGCAGAATTAATTGAACTACACTGCAGGAAAGTAGCAGGCATGTTCCCAGGCAGGAGGTGGTAACTCTGAGAGGAGTGGAGACTCGCTTGTAGCAGTTAAAGGGGAAGTTACCTGGTCTAATCAGCAAGAGAATTTGTGTGGGGGAGAATAACTGCATCAGGGTAGGCACATGGACATCTCACTCTCTTATGAAATTATAAATTTAATAGTGTAAATTTTCCTTGAGACTGGTCATTGGGTTACACTTCAGATGTCTATGTAAAAAAATCACAATATAACATTATATTATAGATGATAAAAAATCATAACATAAAATAGACATTAAAAAAAAGGTAGTCGTAGCTGGGCGGTGGTGGCACACGCCTTTAATCCCAGCACTCGGGAGGCAGAGCCAGATGGATCTCTGTGAGTTCGAGGGCAGCTTGGACTACAGGGTAAGATCCAGGACAGGCACCAAAACTACACGGAGAAACCCTATCTCGGGGGGGGAAAAAAAAGTAGTCATTGCCTGTTAAACTGTGGGAACCTTGCTTTGTTTTTCGGCCTTTTGTCTCTACACCCAAGGCTGAAAACAATAAAATATTCTTTTTCTTTCTTAAATTTTTATTTTATGTGTACGAGTGTTTTACCTGTATGTATGTCTGTGTACTACTTGCATGCTTGAGTACCCAAGTCATGAAGTCAGAAGAAGGCATCAGATGCCCTCGAACTGAAGTTATAAACATTGTGAGCCACCATATGGGTTCTGGAAACAAAACCTGGGTCCTCTGCAAGAGCAACAAGTGCTTGTAGCCTCTGAGCCATGTCTCCACCTCTCAACAAAACATTCTTGAGTCAGTTAAGCATGACCTACACACATGCACAAATTTTACATATTCATGACTTAGAAGACTCAATGGTAGTTAGATATCATTTGTTTCCAAAATGGTCACTTCAATGCAATATTTAATGGTTATTCAATGCAATAGTCTATCAAACTCTCAACAGGCACATTATCTCTGTTTGCATGTGTGCGTGTGTGTAAGATGACAAGCTTATTCCCAAGTGCATATCATATAATCAAAGGACCCTGAAATTGATTGATTGATTGATTGATTATTTTTGGATTTGCAAGACAGAGTTTCTCTGTGTAGCCTTGGCTGTCCTGGAACTAGCTCTCTAGACCAGGCTAGCCCGAAACTCAGAGATCCACCTGCCTCTGCCTCCCAAGTGCATGGATTATAGGTGTGTGTGCCTCACTGCCAGGAGAACCCTGAATATTTTTTTTTAAATGAATGATTTTAAAAGATGAAATTAAAGGTTGGAGAGATAGATAGCTCAGAGTGTCTCTTTCTCACTCTTCCCTCCCTCCCCCATGCTCACACACACACAGTGTGTGTGTGTGTGTGTGTGTGTGTGTGTGTGTGTGTGTGTGTGTGTGTTGGTACCTGAGGAGGGTGTTGGATTCCCTGGAACTGGCGTTACAGGCCACAATCTGTTCGATTGTGACCTATCTAACAGAGGTACTGAGAACTGAATTCCTGTTCTCTGCATGATCAACAATGCCTCAGGAAGGCATTTTAATCAGCATAACGATACTAGGGAGACAGACAATCGGCAGTTGTAGCCCTGCCTTCATGAGGGAGCAAGACGAGCTCTCAGGTTATATAGCCAAGGGACATAAGTGGGGGGGGGGGGGGGGGGCAAAAATGATGCATCATTGTGTCAGTCTTGTCGGCTTGACTATCATCAGGATTGGTCAGGCAGGACCTTACAGTGATAGCAAAGTCATTGCTGCATGGGACTTAATTTCCGCCAGTTACTGCTGTCCCTGAAGTCCAGGGTGACTGCAGAAGAGAATGACTCAGAGCTAAAGAGACAGTAAACTGGAAACAAAAATGTCAAATTTTGTTTTCACTCATTTATTATACGTGCATTGGTGTTTTTGTCTGCATATGTGTCTGTGCACCACATGCACGAGTTACAGATGATTATGAGATGTCATCTGGGTGCTGGGAATCAAACTTGGGTCATCTGGAAGAGCAGTCACTTCCCTTAACCTCTAAGCCATCTCTCCAGCCCCCAGAAAGGCCAAGTTTTAAATCCTGCTCTTAGCCATCGGACATTTGTCGGCCAAAGTAAAAAGTCGGTGCCTTTAGCGAAAGCAGACCTCAAGACCTTGTTACAGTAAGGGCATGTGTTTAGTGTGCACATCAGTTCCTGCACAAGTTTATAAATAGATAGGGTATGAGGGACTCTCCAGGAAGATGGCATGTCCTGGGTTTTCAACCAGAAGGGGGTTCCATGAAGAGTAATTGAGCTGTATGGTTATAATTTATATACTTTCCTGTATGTAAATTAAACTACAATACATTTAAAAGTTTTTTTTTATTATAAAAACATAAATGCGGCTGGGCGGTGGTGGCGCACGCCTTTAATCCCAGCACTCAGGAGGCAGAATCTGGTGGATCTCTGTGAGGTCGAGGCCAGCCTGGTCTACGTAATGAGATCCACAACAGGCACCAAAACTACACAGAGAAACTGTCTCGAAAAACCAAAAATAATAAATAAATAAATAATAAATGCATGCTCCTCAACCCCACGCACAAACAGAATATTTGAACAAGTATAACTTGAAGAATGATAAGCTTTTATTTCACCTCTAGGAATGTGGTTTGACTTCAGTTACCTGCAAGTCTTTAATGGGATAGACGGAGGATGCATTGGAGGCAGAAGCCAGCGGTCAGAACTGAAAACTGTGGGCAAGTCGTGAGCAGATGCCATAGCAACTGTGAAGGGGCCTTAAGAGCAAACTAGCTCCTTTTGGTCAGGAGGATGAAGTCTCCGATTTGAGTGAAGACCTAACATTCCATTGAACAGGTCACTGGCCTGGCTAAGTGAGCTCCCTTCAAGAAGGCGGGTTCAGCCGGGCGGTGGTGGCGCACGCCTTTAATCCCAGCACTCAGGAGGCAGAGCCAGGCGGATCTCTGTGAGTTCGAGGCCAGCCTGGTCTCCAAAGCGAGTTCCAGGAAAGGCACAAAGCTACACAGAGAAACCCTGTCTCGAAAAACCAAAAAAAAAAAAAGAAGGCGGGTTCACCTTAGGCTATGTTAAAGAAATGCAATTGGAGGAATAATTGGTCCTTAGTGAACTAATGTGCTTTTCCTTCCCAGAATTCCCAGCTCTTGTGCAGTTGCTCAGCTGCCGGGACCATGAGGTTTAGCTGGGTCGGCCTGACTCAAAAAGGTACAACTATTCTTTTTTCTTATCTTCTGTTTTTTTTTTTTGTGTGTGTGTGTGTGTGTGTGTGTGTGTGTGTGTGTGTGACAGGATTTCTCTGTGTAGCTTTGGAGCCTATCCTGGAACTCATTCTGTAGACCAGGCTGACCTCGAACTCACAAAGATCTGCCTGTCTCTGCTTCCCGAGTGCTGGAATTAAAGGCCTGTGCCACCACTGCCCAGCCTTCTGCATTTTCTTTCGAGTGCTGGCCAGAGCCTAAGAATGATTTTTCTGGTACCCACTCCTTACTATCCCTCTGAAGTCCCCTTCTCTGTCTGCCATAATGTAGTGGACCTTCATGCTGGCTCAACTCAAATGCCTTAGCATTTTTCTTCTCCATCTTCCTCCTCCTAGCAGTGGCCAAGATTCCCAGGTCTTTCTTTTAAAATCTAATAAAATTGTCCCCGAGCTTCCATTTGAGTCTGCTCTTAAATTCTCTTAGTTATGAGACTAGAAACCCCAAGAGGGAACTCTGATTTCTCGAGTATTAGTGACTCTTATGGGATTCCCCCAAATTTTCTAGTAACAGTAATACATGATATTTAAGACAGGAAGGACTTTTTAATACCACTCTCCAAAAATGAAAGTCAACCTTAGACCATAATGAGCTGTGACATATGCAAATAGAGCCACTGAAGCGATGTTTGATCAGGCGAAGGTTGGGCTGGACAACCCAGGTCTCTTCCTTGGCCATTGGATCCATTTAAGGACTATAGAGCAGGTTCAGCTCCTCCCAAATGACCAAGCCCATTTGCTAGAAATCAGACTTCTGGGAACCAACTCAGAAGTCTGGGTCTTGAAGGAAGTGAAGGGCTGAAGAGCATTAGGTCTTGGAAGTGGGGGTGGAGTCGGAGTCCAGAGAACACTAAGATGGGTTACTGGGGACTAAGGCATTTGTTAGAAGAGTTATTAATGCCATGAACAGATGGACAGAGGGGCAACAGCATGGCAGGGCTCTGAGACAGTTCGGACCCCAGCACCAGAAAGAGACAGTAAGCGGGTCTCAGAAGTGAGGAGCTAGAGCTCTGACAGAGGAAGGGACCTTTTCATTCAGTCCTCTAAGGATGGTGGGTGACCATCAAGAAGAACACAGAGCCAGGCTGTCTGAGTCACGCAGGAGGCAGGGAAGGGAGTTGGAAGCAGGATGTGCTATGCCTACACCTCCTTTGATGTCTTTAGGAAGAAAGAAGCTCAGGGTTGCCGAGGAAGAGCGCACCACTCCAATTCAAGTGTATTCTGATCAGACGAGCTGGGCATGGTGGTGCACGCCTTTAATCCCAGCACCCAGGAAGCAAAGGCGGGCAGGTCTCTCTATGAGCTCAAGGCCAGCCTGGTCTACATTGGGAGTTTCAGGCCAGTCAGAGCTACATAGTGAGACCCTGTCTTTAAAAAAAAAAAAAAATTTGTGGTAGTGGGGGACTGCGTTCGCGCTCTCCCCTGTTTAAAAAAAAAAAAAAAAAGGTGCAGACGCATAGCAGAAGAAGAAGAAGCATGTGGACAGAAAACGCCCTTGGTTTTTACTCTAAGGCAGGCAGTAACTGTGTCTTTTCTGCTTTGGCTGGGGTCTGACCTCACAGTTTTTCCTGATTAGCTAGTTTTAAAAGAATCTGAGCAAAGAAAATAAAGGAAATCGGGAAGGAGTCAGACAGTTGAGTTCTGAGAATGAAGCAGGGACTCTGTAATATAAATTTTACTGGGCAGGGGGATTGAAACATTTATATAAAGGTATTACAAGGTGGGGTGATAAAAAGATTTGAATTCATGCTATATAAAAAAAGTTTTACAGTGTTTGACAGAAAAGGCTAATATTTAATGTTTCTTACCACATTAACTCACTTCCCAGGTGAGAAATCTGGCACCAGGATGCTCTCACAAGCTGTCGGTGTGTGATGGGGTTGGTGGACACTGCTGCATACACTGTGGTCCAAGCACAGACTGTCAGAATCAAAGGAAACTCCAATTCAAAGGAAACTCCAATTCCCCAAACTCCTAAATACAGTCCAAATATCCAGAAATGAGCTCAACTTGGACTACAGGAGGATTTCTGGTGGTTAGATAAAAGCCAGTGTACCTCAGGACTTGGGAAGCCAGTTCCTGACTACAAAAGGAGTCATATCCCTTACCTCTGGCAGAAGAGACAGGTGGCTGGCTACCTGTGGTACCTGTCAACATATCAAAGCTCATGCTGGCCTCTAGGCTTCTTCAGTATCACAAGTACCTGCTATACATTTCAAAGCCCATGCTAGCATCCTAGCCCTTCTTACTGAAAAAAGAAAGAAAGAAAGAGAGAGAGAGAGAGAGAGAGAGAGAGAGAGAGAGAGAGAGAGAAAGAAAGAAAGAAAGAAAGAAAGAAAGAAAGAAAGAAAGAAAGAAAGAAAGAAAGAAAGAAAGAAAGGAAAGGAACATTCCTAGGTATGGAAGAGAGAAGTTTGTTATAGATACGTGGGAGAGTCTATCCAGAGGCAGGGAGGCAGAGACATCTGGGAGAGTCCAAAGTAGACATGACCAGACTGAGCTGTGCCATGTGAGGAGAGGAGGGAGGGGAAGGAAGAGAGGAGAAAGGGGAACCAGGCAAAACAGCCAGGAGAACCAAAGGTACAAAGGGAATGGGTAACCAAAATGGTTGGTTGTATAGGGAAGAGCAGCCCAGCCCTCTGGGCTGGAAAGTTCAGGGTAGGGGGCAGGCTGCCATCCAGGAGGACCCTGTAACAGGTAGGGATGGAGGGATGCAGGGAGAACCTGCCGGCAGTGCCCACTTTGATGTGTTAAATAGGCACCTCAGCCATTTGCTCCAGGTTTGAAACCTAACACTTAGCTTCTCCCGATTCTCAACTCTTTCCCCTCAGCTTCGGGTTCTCTTTATAACCCTGCTATTCCTGCTATGCTCTCTATGTTCTGCTCCTGCGATTCTCACCCTGCTCTCTCTAGTCTCTATTCCCTGCTGTTCTCCCCTCTCACAGAGAGCCCTGGCCATGTCCAGTCGGCTTCTTTCTCTCTGCTCTGGACTCTTCCAGATGCCTCTGGCTGTTCTTTCTCATATCTACAATAAAGACCTTCCTTCCACCATCGCACGGATCGGTCACATCATTAGTTCATACGCAGACCAGACTCCAGTATCTTACAAGTAGGACACAAAATAAGTCTTGCTTGGTACTCGAGGAAATAGCAGATATAGGGAGAAAACACAAAATCCTAGTAAAAGAAGTAGGTTAGCTTTGAACAGGGATTCCCTCAAAAAATATCTGACATTCTATTCTGCTCCTGTCCCCCTTCCCCTCTCAGAAACTGGAGGCTAAGACAGGTGGTCCTGGGGTTTTCTAAGTTCTGGGGTCCTTTAACGCTGCCTGGGAGTCCTTGAAGGGAAGGTGTTGTGGCAGTGGTTGTTTTGACTCTCCAGAAAGATGAGAGCTACTGAGGCTCTGAGTTTTTGTATCCCTTAGGAAACCACCAGGAAGGCAGATACTCCTGTCTCTCTCTACTTCTCCTACCTCAGGTTACTTTTAGGATATCTAAGATTCTTCTCAAACCACTTGGCCACATTGTATCACCTGGATGGCAAGGACCTGGCACACCCACCCCACCCAAGTCAGTTCCAAAGGGATCTATGTCAGAGGAAGGGCAACTTCCCAGGGCGGTGAGCAGTCAGGGCGCGCCCAGGGCCAGGCCTCTGGAGAGCCTAGGCCTCTTCCGGAACCAGCCTGAGGCCACAGCAATCAGGGACTTCCTTGATTGCTCTGGAGATATGAGCCCTAGCCTGTCCACCCTGGAGGAGAAAGGGGCTGGGCTCTAGATCCTGGAGTCTAGATATGATCTGAACACACAGCCCTAACTCCCCGACCTCTTCTTCCATATCTCTGCTTCTTATCTTTCTCTCTCTTTCCCTGACTCCTATTGGCAGGCACTGATTTATACCCTAAGGACAATTTTCCTAGACCTTGCCCTAAGGACCGACACTGCAGCAAGAGAGACAGACCTGTACAGTTTTCATCTCTCTTCTTGGCTATGTTCTAAAATCTGCACAAATAATAAGTTAGCAAATACTAGACTACTGATCTCTGGAGAAACACGAGGTTGGATTCCTGGAAGCCTCTGCTTGCGTCATTATTGCCAATTGATCAGTGCATAACGCGTGCTTCTATTTAGAGACACTATTGAACATGTATTGTTGACTCATCAACATTGATTTCATGCCTGAATGAAGCTTACTTAACACATGAATTCTCACAAGCTTCTTGTCAACAATCTTCGATATTATAGTTGAGAGCTATTTTAAATAGTGAAGTCACCAAGAGGAGCACAAAGACGCAAATGCCACCATGGCACTAAACAGACCACACATAGGACATTTGTTAACATGGTGGGTCAGAAAGGAAGAAATCAAGAGAATGGCCTTTTTCTGTTGTAGCTTATTACTAAGGTCAGATGTGTCTAGTTGCCTACCTCTCAAAAGCAGGAGCTGGAGAGATGGCTCAGCAGGTAAGAGCACTGACCGCTCTTCCAGAGGATCCGGATTCAACTCCCAGCACCCACATGGCAGCTCACAATTGTCTGTAACTCTTAGATCTGACACATAAAATAAAAATAATGTCTCAACTCAAAAGCCAGTACACAAAAATGTCATGTTCTTTCTCACATGCATATATATAAAGTAAGGATGTGACCATGCCAAGGTATGGTTGGGGGGTGTCTTAGTTAGGGTTTACTATCGCTATGAAGACACACCACGACCACGGCCACTCTTATAAAGGAAACATTTAATTGAGGGGGCTCACTTACAGTTTCAGAGGTTCAGCCCATTATAATCATGACGGGGAGCATGGCAACATGCAGGCAGATATGGTGCTGGAGCTGAGAGTCTTACATCTTGCAGGCCACAGGAAGTTGACTAACTGTCACACTGAGGGGAAGCTTGAGAAAAGAGACCCACAATGACACACTTCCTCCAACAAGGTCACACCTCCTAATAGTGCCACTCCCTTTGGGGGCCATTTTCTTTCAAACCACCACAGGAGGGTTGGTTTTTATTAGATATGAGGGAGAGCACAGCCAGAGGCATCTGAAAGAGTCCACAGCAGGGAGAGAAAGTGGTAAATAAACTAGGCAGGCACAATGGACTGTACCATGAGGGGGGGGGGGGGAAGCAAGAGAGCACATGGCCAAAATGGCAGGGTTATATGGGAATGAGAAGCTGGGGGAAGCAAAGCCCATGAGCTGGAGAAGTTTAGGGTAGGAGGCAGGGTGAAAAGAGCCACAGGGAATTGTGATACTGAGAAAGCCTGAGGCCAGCATGTGCTTTAATATGCTAATATGCACCACAGACAGTCATTGGTCCAGAGTTTCTTTTGGACCTAATACTGCAGATGCTGATTCACAATGTCATATATTAATGTCTGCATGCTTGCATATAAATGAGGGTAAGAGTGGGTACAGACTATGGAACCAGCAAGGAGACCATGGGAGGAGGAAAGGGTCATTGAAGAAGGGGATGTGGGGGTGTGGCAGTTAACCTTAACTGTCAATTTGACACAAACTAGGCACCTGAGAAGAGACTCTCAATGAAGGAATATCTACATTGGGTTGGCCTATGTGCATACCTGTACAGGATTATCTTAGATTAACCGAGATGGAATGTGCTGCCACTGTGGGTGATACATTCCCTAGGCAGGGGATCCTGAATTATGTAAAAGCGGAGCACAAGCAAATGAGCGTATATGCCCTCGCCGCTCTCTGCTCTTGACTGTGGATGTGATGCACATCACATTGGAGCTCCTCATATACGCCCTCGCCGCTCTCTGCTCTTGACTGTGGATGTGATGCACATCACATTGGAGTTCCTCATACATGCCCTCGCCACTCTCTGCTCTTGACTGTGGATGTGATGCACATCACATTGGAGCTCCTCATACACGCCCTCGCCGCTCTCTGCTCTTGACTGTGGATGTGATGCACATCACATTGGAGTTCCTCCCTGATTTTCTCACAACCGACTGTAATCTGGAATTGAAAGCTGAAGGAAACTCCTTTCTCCCCAGGTCACTTTTCGTCAGGGTATTTTATCACAGCCATAGAAAGAAACTATGGAGGGCTGTGGTGGGATAGAAGTGGGCAAGGGAGCTGGGGATGGGGGAGGAGAATCAGCAAAACAATTTTTTCTTATTTTTAAAAACGCATTTATTTTGCCGGGCAGTGGTGGCACACGCCTTTAATCCCAGCACTCAGGAGGCAGACAGAGACAGGCAGATCTCTGTGAGTTCAAGGCCAGCCTGGTCTGCAGAGCTGGTTCCAGGACAGGCTCCAAAGCTACAGAGAAACCCTGTCTAGAAAAACTGAACTAAACTAAACTAAAAACAAAAACCATATTTATTTTGTTTTGCCTGCATGTATGTGTGTGGACCACATGTGTGCCTGGTTCCCAGGAAAATCAGAAGAGGGAATTGGCTTTCCTAGGACTAGAGTTAAGGATGATTGGCTGTGAGTCACCATGTGCATGCTGGGAATCCAACCCAGGTCTTCTGCAAGAGCAACAAGTGCTCTTAAATCACTGAGCCATCTTTCCAGCCCAACAAAACAAATTTTGCTTGAAAATATCAGAAAGAAAGTTGATACAGTATATGCTAATTAAAAAGAACTTTTTTTAAAGCCAGCCTCAGAGAAATGAAAACTGCGTAGGAAGGCAGTTTATTCAAGAGCCAGAATTCTGAAAATATGGAGGCATGTGCTGGCTAGTTTTATGTCAACTTGACACAAGCTAGAGCCACTGGAGAGGAGAGGGTGGCAATTGAGAGGATGTCTCTGTAAGATCAGGCTGTAGGCAAGCCTGTAAGTCATTTTCTTCATTAGTGATTGATGGAAGAGGACCCAGTTCATTATGGGAGGTGCCACCCCTGGGCTGGTGGTCCTGAGTTCTATAAGAAAGCAGGCTGAGCAGGCCATGAGGAGCAAGCCAGTAAGCAGCATCCTCCATGACCTCTGCATCAGCTCCTGCCTCCAGGTGTTAGTTATTTCGCGGCGCTCTTACCCTGCGAGAAAATGTCACCAAACACGACAGAATCCACTAACAAGAGTTTTATTAAGATGAAAGGGACAGAGAGTGCCCAGGCCTGTGGAAGACACGTGTGTAGAGAAGAAGAGGAGGAGAGAGAGAAAGCCGGGGAATATGGCGCCGGTTTATAAAGGCTGGGCGTGCACAGGTCGACGTAACTACTCCACGCATGTGCGTAGATCACATGGTTGCGTTGCGTGCTCTTACGTAACCATGCAAAATCACGGATCCTGATCACGCAAGACACCTTGACCTGGAAATGGCTATTTTGACCTGGAACTGGCTAGGCGGAAGTGTCCAGGTCTGACAGGCATGTGCAAACACGCCCAACCATGGGGGCGTGTTGTGAATCCATCACCAGGTTCCTTCAGTAAAGAACTGCAATATGGAAGTGTAAGCCCAATAAACCTTTTTTCCCTGTCTAGTTAAGGTTTCTATTGCTGTGAAGAGACACCATGATTACAGGAACTCTAATAAAAACGTTTAATTGGGATGATTTGCTTACAGTTCAGAGGTTCAGTCCGTTATCATCATGGTGGGACATGGTGGCATAAAGGCAGACCTGGTACTGGAGGAGAAGCTGAGAGTTCTACATCTTGCAGGCAACAGGAAGTGGTCTGTCTCACTAGGAGTAGCTTAAGCAAAGGAGACCTCAAAGCCCAATCCACAGTGACACACTTCCTCCCACAAGGCCACACCCAGTCAAACAAAGCCACACTTCCTAATAGTGCCACTCCCTTTGGGGCCATTTACTTTCAAACCACCAATACTCCCCAAGTTGCTTCGGTTATGGTGTTTCGTCACAGCATTAGTGATCCTGACAAAGAGAGGGGACTATCATCCTCACCACTCCATCTTGGAGAACACTGGTACAAAAAAAACCCTTTTATAGGAAGGAAAGAGGGACCAGGATCAGAAGACTAAATGTGAAGTAAGATAGTTATCATTCAGGGCTTATCTGGCTAGAACTTTTGAATCGCCCTTGGCCTTCGGTGCTGGTTCCTGTTAGACAGACACATTAGTTTTCTGCATATTAAATCTCACAGTGCCTTAAATGCTCTCTTTCTGTTGATGTCCAGAATTGAAGAATAAGGAGAGTTGTTAGGAATTCTAATGCTGTCCGAAGGACTTTTGTCTAAACTCTGCCTGCGTAGCTGAAGAAAGATCACACAGCAGTAAACATCTTAATCTCTTTGATGCAGCTTCTCTTTAGAAGTTAGAATGCAGCCAAGTGGTGATGGCGGCGGTGGCACACGCCTTTAATCCAAGCACTCAGAGGCAGAGGCAGGCAGATCTCTGAGATCAAGGCCAGCCTTGTCTGCTTAGTGAGTTCCAGGACAGCCAGGGCTACACTGAGAAACCTTGTCTTAGGGGAAAAAAAGTGAGAATGCATGGCAAAAAAAGTGGCTACAACCTTGCAAAAGACAACTCATAAAGGAATGGCCCCTGTTGCAGCTGGGATGTGCAGTCAGGCTATCAAAAGTTTCGCTGTTCTGGGTCTGTCCGTGAGTGACTGAGTGGTTTTGGGCTACACAGAGAAACTCTGTCTTGGAACCGCCCTCCCACAAAAGTATTTGTAGATGTAACCAACCATCTTATTAAATAAGAAACACAGAGCCGATTCAGAGAAGAAAGCCAAGAGGTTAGAGCTAAGATCCTCACCCTTCCTGCTTCAGCCAAGAGAGCTCTCCAAAAGGGACCTACTTCCTGTGTGTATGTCTTTATATAGTCTAGCTGTTCTGCCTTCTCATTGGTTGTAAACCCAAACACATGACTGCTTCATCACTGCCTGTATGTACAGCCCTCCAGGTCCTCTATGGTATTGAGATTAAAGGCGTGTGTCTCCAATGTTGGATGTATCCTTGAACACACAGAGATCTACCTAGCTCTGTCTACCAAGTGCTGAGATTAAAGGCGTGCGCCACCACTGCCACGCTCGCTCTTGCTATGGCTCTAATAGCTCTGACCCCCGGGCAACTTTATTTATTAACATACAATTAAAATCACATTTCAGTACAAGTAAAATACCACCATAAGTATTGATTTTGGAGTTGCCATTAGTTTCTGCAAGTAGGCAACTTCACAATATGGAATATTGTGAGTAGTGAAGATCACCCAGGTTGAAGGAATCAGAGAAAAGAGTCTCAAATGGATGGCACTATGACTGTGTCTTAACGCTCAGGGAGGTCTGTACACGAAGTCCAAAAACTAAGTCATGTGGTACAACCAAGAACTATTTCTCTCCTGTTGCTAGGTGATGCCTTGATTTATTTTATTTTATTTTTTTTCTCTCAGAAGTGAAGTCTTCTATTTTACCATATCTTCTTACTGAATCCTGACCATTGAAGCCTTCTGCCCAGGTGGGAATGTTCTCTGACAACACAGTACACAGCCTCATGTAGCTATGAGATCCTGGAGGGGGACTGACTCTGTGTGACTGAGGAAATGAATTCTAATTTTTAATTGTGTTGAATTTAATTTATCATAATGAATTTAATAGCCACAGGTGATAGTGGTTACTATGGGCCACAATGTAGTTAGTTACAACTTACTGCATTTTGTATATGTAAGGGCCTGCCTTTGCATGTTATTTTTAAAACCCATTCACTTTTGCAGTGGTAATAATGGGACTCAGGTACATTCATTTTATACCCCATTTCTTACTTCGTTTTCTTGTTTAATTGTAGTTTTTCAGTTGATTAACTTGGATTCTCTTGAATAAACACATCTTTGACAAATGAAGGTAATTTTACTTATTCTAGTTCCCTTTTCATTTTATTTTCTTTTTTTTTTTTAAGATTTATTTATTTATTATGTATACAGCATGTATGACTGCAGGCCAGAAGAGGGCACCAGATCTCATTACAGATGGTTGTGAGCCACCATGTGGTTGCTGGGAATTGAACTCAGGACCTCTGGAAGAGCAGTCAGTGCTCTTAACCTCTGAGCCATCTCTCCAGCCCCTCATTTTATTTTCTTATCCAATTGCATTGGCCAATGCAGTTACTTACATGTTTGCTTTTGTGGTCCTGAAGATCAGTCCCAGAATCTTGTCTATGCTAAACAAGAATTCTAATGAGCTTCGTGTCCAGGGTCTCAGTGTATAGACCAAGCTGGCCTTTGACTCATCATCCTCCAGCCTCAGCCTCCTCCACACTGGGATTACCAGCGTGTGTCTTTATTCCAAGCATTGTGTAATGTAATTTACATATTTACATTGGTAACAGACAAGACTGGCTGTAACTATCCTGTTCTCACCAGTAAGTTCCTTCCTTCCCACCCCCACCCCCACCCCCCGCCTTTATTTCAGCGTTAAGAATTGAACCCAGAGCCATGTAGACATGCACAGCCGAGCACCTAAGCGCGGCTTCTCTCTCAGTTCTATGAAAATGATAGAAACAAGTGGCAGATAGATTTTTCTTCCTTCCCGTGCTTGCTGCTCTTCTGGTGACTTGTGTGTTGCCAAATGGGGGTGCCACTCACTGTTTCCCAAGTTAGAACTCTGGGCACCACCTTTCCCGGTCCTTCCCTCTCTCTTCGCTCCCTCCATCTGCTCCAGGCTAACTTGCTGCCAAGCCACCCTCTGTGTTCTCTACTGCCAGCACCCAGGTGGTGTGTTCAGAACTTCATTCACTCTGGGAACATTACATTTTAAATACAAAAAAAAAAAAAAAAAAAAAAGGCTTCCTACTAGACTGGTGAGACGCATGGGCAGGTAAAGGCACTTACAGGGTTCCATAAAGGCAGAAGGAAAGAATAGAGAACACAAAGTTGCCCTCTGATCTTCAGACACATGCTATGGCATGTGTGCCTTCTCATGTCACACACATGCACACATGTATACACACACACACACATACACATACAACATGATCAGTAGCAGCAGCTACTGATCTTAAACTTAAAATGTTTTTAAGTTTTCCTGCTTTCTATTCTACTCTCCCTTCCTTGAGTCTTTTGTTAGAAATAATTTTGGGGTCAAAATGAAATTCGACCACAATTCCAACTGAAGTGTCTGGGCAAGGTCAGCTTTACTCCTGGTGAAGAGAGCATGCTCACAAGAGCAAGCACAGAGGCAGGAGTACTTGGTTTTCATGCTAACTCAGGGCATCTTTTCCCCATTGGCTGTCATCCACGTCACAGTCTTATCCGACTGGCTGGGCTGAAAAGAACAGGAAATGAAGGAGGAAGGGAAGAGGATCTCCACTGTTCTAGTCCGTCAAATTCCTGGAATGCAATAGGAGCCTTGAAGGGGCGAGAGGGATTTAAACGTTTGCATACAAATCTCACAAGGTGAGGAAAAGAAAGAGATTTTAATTGCTTGTCCTCGACACAAGTTTTATAGTACTCGTATTTGATATTTTTACACTTTCCCCTCAGAGAAGTTGATACGGTCCTTCTAAATCGTTCATCTGCTATATGACACACCTGCTTCAAACTATTAACAGCGCTGTGCTCTTCTTAGAATGGATGTGTGCGCATCCTCTTCTGCCAACATTCTCAGCCTCACCTTACTGTCTTGGTGTTCTATTTTATTTTAGTTTAGTTTTAGTTTTTAGAGACAGGGTTTCTCTGTGTAGCCCTGTAGCCCCGGCTGTCCTGGAGCACACGCTGTAGACCGGGCTGGCCTCAAACTCAGAGCTCTGTCTGCCTCTGGCCCCAGAGTGCTGGCATTAAAGGCGTGCACCACCGCCACCACCCCACCCGGCTTGTCTTGGTGCTCTGCTCCTCATTCCTTGACGCCCGTCCCTGGCCTCCAAGCTTTAGCACAGGCAGTTCGTCTGGTCTCCCTCTTCTCTTTGCTTTTCTTCAATCTAATCTCACTGTTACTTCCTTATTTCCTTCCTCTTCCTGGTAACGTCCAGGAGCATGTTCGCTCAGTCTCAGGTTTTCCAAGCATGGAAAGAGTCCACAAAGGCGAGATTGCGCTGGAGCCCTACTCTTAGAAGAGGGCCCGTCGGAAGAAGGGCTCACTGGATACTGTGTCCAATAAGTAGCGTGTCTGCCCTTGGAGTCCTAGTGCGTGACAGCTTTTGGCATGTACTTCCTCTGATTTGATACTTTATATGATTCCTCTGATGGGGGCAGGATTGTAAGGCCCACACTTAGGAACCTTCAGTGGGTGATAGGGATGTGTGACATCCAGCCTTGTGTGCTCCTCCTCCCCTTAAGGTTTTTCTATTCTTTTTCTTTCTTCCTTTTTTCCTTCCTTTCTTTCTTTTTCTTTTTTTCTTCTCTCTCTCTCTCTCTCTCTCTCTCTCTCTCTCTCTCTCTCTCTCTCTCTCTCTCTCTCTCTCTCTCTTTTAACAGGGTCTCTCTGCGTAGTCCTGGTTGTCTAGGGCTCACTATATAGACAAGGCTGGCCTCAAACTCAGAGTGCTGGGATTAAGGGCCTGCACAGCCACCATGCCTAGTAAGGTTGACTCTTTTATAATGCAATCATCAGGAGCCAGCAGACTTTTTTCTCCAATGAAAATCGCTTTCCTATTTAAATGTTTTCAATGGTATTTTGACAGCACTCAGATTTAATTTCAGATCCTCACGCGGTCTTTGAAATCGTGGGGGTTCTAGATCTTGACACCCCCTAACTGCAGCTTGGCCTGTCCATGATCTGGTTCCTCCCCCTCTGAAGCACTAGGTTTTCTGTCCTTCAAACACACCAAGCTTTTCTGTAGTTCAGGACCTGCAGTAACTGTTTCTTCTCCCTACACCTCTTCACTCCAAACTCTTTAAACATCTGGCTAATTCTCTGTCCTGATTGAAGTCAAATGTCAATGAATATTCCAGAACATTCTAACCTAATCTTCCTTGGTCACATCTCTCCTTTTTTTTTTATGCGCTTATTACAATCTGAAATTATTTTTTGTTGGTTTTGTTTTTGTTTTAAGATTTTTTTTTTCTTGACACAAGGTCTCATTATATAGCTCAGGCTGGCCTTGAACTAGCTGTGTAGATCAAGCTGGCCTTAAACTCACAGATCTGCCTGCTCTCCTCCTGAGTGCTGGAATTAAAGGTGTGTACCACCACATCCAGAATACAATAAACGATAAAATAAAGATTTATTTTTCTTAATTCGGATGTGTGTCTGTGTGAGTGCCACATGTGTGCAGGTACCTGCAGAGTCCAGAAGAGGGTAGTGAATCCTATGGATGCTGGGACCAAACCTGTGTCCTTTGGAAGAGCGACAAGTACTCTTAACTACTGTTTCATCTCTCTAGTCCTCTAAAATTGTTTATTTCATTTTGTTTTTAATTAATCAGTTTATTTGTTTGCTTGTTAATGTGTACTGTGAGGGACACACACCATGACACATATGTGGAGGGCAGAGGGCAGCATGTAGCAATCAGGTCTCTTCTTCCACCATGAGGTTCCTGAGGATCAAACTCAGGCCAGGCTTGGTAGCAAGGGCCTTTACCCACTTAGCCACCTTGCGGGCCTTACATTCTGAGATTATTTATTATTACATCCTATCTAGTCATTGTGCTTCTCCACCAAGAATTCAAGCTCTGTGGTTGTACACCAATGTCCTTAGGGCCTAGCAGGTGCATGACCTATGACAGACTCACTGTGTATATGGAATAATATCTTAGATCAATGATTGATCTGTACTTTTTTTTTTAAACAATGTGGAGGGCTTGTACTTATCTCCCAGTAGGTGGCGCCAAAAGCACACCTGGTCCTCTGCAGTGGTGGGAGTTGAAGGGGGGAATGTTAAACAGTTGGGGGCTGCGGTAATGCGGGATCCGGACCAATGGAAGCCACACAGCATGTCTTCCAATGGATGGGGAAATGTGAGGGGTCTAGAAGGGCCTGGGGTAGTCAGTGCCCCTACAGGTCATTAGTGAGATTTCTGGAATAAGGAAAGCTTTCTGGAATCCTAGATCACTTCCCCCCCTCGCTATGTTCTGCATCCGGCCAAGTCACTCCTATGAATACAGAAGAGGGCTTTTGACGAGAAAGGCGCTTTTCTGTGAGCACAGAACTGAAGAGGGGCAGGGTTATGCGTTTAAATCTCCATAGAACATTTGGGGGACTCTCCAGACAGGAGTAAATTAGAGGGTCAGTAGGAACCTGGTCTGGCCTTCACCTAAGCAGTCTCCAGTGGGCTCTCACTCACTCGTTTAGTCCCACATGCCCACCCTACCATTTTTAGCCATGGGCTATGTGTAGAGACCACAAGGGAGGTAAGGTTCTGGAGCTGGCTTAGGGAGCAGACCCCCTCATGCAGGCTTGCTGGAACCAAGACCTGTTGGGAGAGCACTTGCAAGTAGTATAGCTGAAGCAGGAGAGTATTCTAGGATCAAGAGGTGGGCTAAAGAAAGGACTGCATCCGGATCTCAGGCTGTGTGGGGGTGGGGGTTTTGCAGGGCCATAGACATCCCCAGGGAGCAGCTGCATGAAGGCCCAAGTGATCTGAGCAGAGATCTGAGAAATAATTGTAGCAATAGAAAAGGAGCAAACTCACAAATTTAATTTTTGGTTTTTGTTTGTTTGTTTGTTTTTGCAGCACGGGGAATTGAACATAGTGCCTTGTAGATGGCAGACAAGCACTCTATGGAACGGTATGCACATCGTCATCATCATCATCATCATCATTATTATTGTGTTAAAGATAAGCCTTGGGCTATGGGTATGCTACAGTAGCAGAGCATTTGCTTAGCTTGAGCAAAGTCCTGGGTTTGATCCCCAGGAGTGCCAAAAAAAAAAACAAAAATAGAAAACAAGGACAAACCTTGGTAGTTATTGGTTAGAATTGAGGGAAGGGAAACAGGAGGGGGCCTGTGTAAACATTATAAAAATCCCTGAGTACTCCAGATGCAGGGACCAGCCTAGGCCCCGTGGCCCCTGTCTTGCCAGGGGCCTGACTGAAGATGGCAGTTACAAAGGCCACGGGCTTGGCCTAGTAGAATCCAACTAGTCACCGCTGAAGTGGTGAAAGACGTAGGGCCTCCAGCCAACCTGCTTGGACTTAAATCAACCCACCCACTTACTAATGACCTTTGTTAAGTCACTCAGCTTCCCCAGGCCTTGGTTTCCTTATCTGTAAAGTCAGAGTAATAACAGTACCTTCCTTGTAGGGAACTCATGACTGAATGAATTAGTGTGCATGAACATGTATACTAAAACATGTACCAAAAGTTTATCTGTAACAACAGAGCCCGAATTCAAAGGCCAAGCAAAACCAAATAGTCCCAACACTTCTCTCAGGGTCTCATTTACCTGTGTGTGAAACAAGGAGGTTGGACTAGTCACTCCTGGTCCCACCAGCTTTACTTCCTTGTGTTTTTGGAGCCTGACCTGGGTGTGCAACCCAGTCGGACGGTAGGGTGACCCTTGCAAACTTGTAAAAGCCAACTATTAAGTTTTCAGGGATTTACAAGATGGTACAAGCAAGCGTAACTTGACGAGGCTACAGCGGGAATGTTTGCGCTGTGGGAATGGGACAAATACTTTAACCAGGGCCTTTCCCCACCAGAGCCAGGCCACTACCCAATACCCACACCTAGACACATACAGTCTCCACCTTCAGCATCACTGACAACAGTTAAGGGAAAGGTCTCCAGGGACACGACAGACCCCCAACCAGTACACCTAGCCCCACAGGCTCAGGTATACACATGGTGACAGACAGAACAACAGTGGCCTGCTGTTTCCTTAGCCCTTCTCCCACATGGGGACACAGGGAGCAGTGGTTAAAATGCTCAGAGTCTCACAGAGATGGGATGGAGCTCCACTTGTATCACTCTTTGCCGTGTGACTTTAGCCATACCTTTTTTTTTTTTTTTGGTTTTTTGAGACAGGGTTTCTCTGTGTAGTTTTGGTGCCTGTCCTGGATCTCGCTCTGTAGACCAGGCTGGCCTGGAACTCACGGAGATCCACCTGCCTCTGCCTCCCGAGTGCTGGGATTAAGGGCATGCACTGCTGCCGCCACCCAGCTACACCTCTTTTAATGCTAGAGCTTGGGTTTTCATTTTTTTCTCTTTAAGACAGGGACAGTCCTGCCATGACACAAGAGTTCCACAGGTTCAATGAGATCACCATGAACTGTGTGCCAAACCAGCCTAAGGCACTTGGTACGGAGTAAATGTCAGCCAAGGCTGCTATTGTACCCTCAGGTATACTCACTGGCCCCAGGGACTTTGTGAGCCCATTGGCTATCTGGGTCTCACCATGGATGGCTAAGAACACAGAAGGAAGCAGGAAGCTTTGTTCTCCAGTTTTTATGAAAATTAATAACATTAATAGCTCACAGACATATACATACACACATCACTATGTACACAGTCATTAAGTTATTAATTAGTCTCTGTATAAAACGTTTCTACATTAGTGTCCTGAGCTAGCCCCAGTCAGTCCTTGGCATAAAATATTCACAGTAGCAGCCCTAGGGCTTGGCCCTGTGGGCAGGCAGTGAGGAGACGACGGAGCGGCCAGCCCTGCAGTGAGCACACATGTCCTGGGCTGCTCGCCCTCCATCCAGTCCTTGGTCCCTGTCTTGACACAGGAAGAAGAGCAGTTCAGTGCGAGGACAAAAAAGATCCTGTGCCTCATGCTACCTGGTGCCCCAGGTCCTTTGTGTGGCGGCTTCAGGTAACATGGCAGGTCCTAGAGAATGCTGGCGAGCTCTGTGGAGTCTGTATCAGAGCAGCCTGAGCTGCTGGCTTCATCTCTGCAACAGAAAAGACAGCTTAGAGGAAGCATCTTCACCCTCCTCCGCTGCCACCTGCCTTAGGAACCCTGGCCCTGGAGTTCAAGCCAGCTGTCAGTCTTGTCTACACCACAGGGCAGTTTGCTCACTCCTACGGTCGGCCCAGAAACTTCTGGTTGCTGTTCCTGCTGAACGAAGGAGGCCACCGCAAACCTCAGAGAGCCACTGGCTCTGGCTGGCTGACAAGGGGGCATGAGTCACTCCACCCTGCCCTATCATTTCTGGCCACGCCGGAGGACCTGTTTGCCAGGAGGGTGTCAGAGTACAGGTTACAGCTAGAACACAGGGCAGGGCTCAAAGCCTTATCCACAGTTCCTGGCCAAACTTCAATTTTCTTCATCTGCAGGATAGGAATCGTAAGAATCTTGCCATGGGAGTGGTGGCTGTCACCCCAGTACTTAGGAGGCAGAGCCAGGTGAGCCTTGGCTACACAACTAGTTTGATACCAGCCTGAGCTAAATGAGACCCTGCCTCAAAAAACAAAACACCTCAGCTGCCTAAGGATGGGTTTGTTAGAAGGCGGGGGTGGGGGGTGGGGAGTGTGTGTGGGGGTTGGGGGGGGAGTGTGGGAGGAGGGGGGGGGCGGGTTGTCCTGAAAGCATACTTCTGAACACAAGCTCCTTCAGGACAGGGAGTCTTGTTTGGTTTTAGAGACAGGGTCTCTCTACATAGCCCTGGTTATCTTGGAACGCACTATGTAGACCAGGCTGGCCTCAAACTAACAAAGATCCACCTGCCTCTGCCTCCTAGAGTTCTGGAATTACAGGCATGTGTCACCAAGCCTGGCCATTTTCTGTTTGTTTGTTTTTTGTTTTTGTTTTTCCTACCTCAATGCTGGCACTCAGAAAATGCTTGTTGCTTGTTGAGTAAATATATACAGAAGTAGTCAAAGTGTTACCTAGTGTGTAGCTAAGCATTTTCTGGATCTGTCCACCAGCGGCACAAGTTGAGAACTTAGACTGGCGTGCACACACACATACTCACACACACACACTCACACTCACATACACACTCACACATACACTCACATACACACACTCTCACACACAGACACACATTCACACACACACACACTCATACACACATACACACACTCTCACACAAGACACACACACATACACTCACACACACACATTCACACTCTCACACACATACACTCACACACACATTCACACACACATACACTCACACACACACATTCACACACACATACACTCTCACACACATACACTAACACACACTCACACACACATACACTCACACACACATACACACATACACTCACACACGTTCACACTCATACACACACTCTCACACACAGACGCACACACATACACTCACACACACATTCACACTCACACACACACTCACACACACATACACACACACACACACACACACACACACACACACACCCTCCCCCCCTGCTCTCACCGGAGAGCCTGCAGAGCTTTCTTATTCTGGCGCCGCTTCTCCTCATCGATGGGGTACAGCTTGAAGAGCAGCAAGCCCAGGAGGATGAGGATGATGGGAGCCATGGTCACCAGCATCTTCAGTGTAAACTTGACCTGTTCCGGCTGGGAGCACCCCTGTGTCTGGTACTCAGCAAAGCTGTGGGACCCAGTGGGCAAGGAGTGGTGAGGATGGAGTGCCTGGACCCTGCCCCTGTCCCCCGCCTTGCCCAAGACTCACAGGCCACTCACTCAAGACTGAGGGTGGAGACACCCAGGGAGACTCCAGAGGCAAACTTGGTGAAAAAGACATAGAAGGAAAAGAAGATGGGCTCAGTGCCAGGGGAGTGAGGGTGCTTCAGGTGGAAGTCGTCGATGACGTCGGGCAGCATAGACCTAGGCAGAGCGGGTGGTGGCAGCCGTGAGTGACCCCCCACCTAGCCACCAGCCTGTTCCTATGGTATCCGTGTCCATGGGAAGGAACTGCCTTCTGGGAGTTGCAGACCCACCTCATCCCAGACCCATAGAAAGGCAGGGGAGAAGCCACCAGAGCACACTCCCCAAGTGGAGGGGGTCGGCTCGGGGAACAAACTCAGTGAGCCTGTATCTACCTACCAGGGCAGCAAGAAAGCAGCTGCTACGCTGACACCAGCTGCTATGGCCACCACGTACGTGACGATTAGATTACTCTTCATGAGGGCCACCAAGATGAGAAAGGGAACTGCTGACTAGGACAGAGAAGGTGGAGGAAGGTGGGTCACCTGGGAGGCTCCCATCTGCAGCCCCCTCCCCACAGACCCAACGCAATCCCAACTCCACCCCTTGAGCCCCACTCACTGAGATCCCCACGTAGACAGCTGTCTTCTTGCCAAAGCGGGTTAGGAACCACTGCCAGATGGGGATGGTGAATGTGGCCGAGAGCTGTGAACGACAAAACGGTGGAGGAGGTGGGTTATTGCTGCAGAGAACCTCCCTGCCCTTTCCGGGGCCCGAAGATGCTCCCAGGTCAGCCACTGGCAGTGAGGAAGTTGATAGGCATGTCTGATGGCTTCCCGGGGGAGCGGAGAGCAAGCCATCCTCCCGGGCTTTTCATAACTCTGAATGCAAAGCTGCACAAAGTTGTTGGCCTCCTGCAGAGAACCTCCCTGCCCTTTCCAGGGCCCGAAGATGCTCCCAGGTCAGCCACTGGCAGTGAGGAAGTTGATAGGCATGTCTGATGGCTTCCCGGGGGAGCGGAGAGCAAGCCATCCTCCCGGGCTTTTCATAACTCTGAATGCAAAGCTGCACAAAGTTGTTGGCCTCCTTGTTTTTCCTGTATGGACACTGTAACCATCCAGCCTCAAATCCTCCTTTCATAACCCTCCCTAAGGGATTGCAGGTGAGGTCCAGGGAAACCTCCTTCATCCCTTCACGACTCGGGACCAGCCTGAAGGTACCCTCTGACTGTCCAAAGACCCATTCATCAGCTAACCATATGCCCTGTACTCACCATGATGGCCAGGAGGAGGTTCTGGAACTCGTTTCGGAAGCCCAAGGTATAGGTGCAGAACAAGGCGAAGTTGCCCTCCACCAGCTGGGAGATGGGGCAGAACAAGGAAACGAAAGGAGGAAGGTGACTTAGGGATTCCAGAGACCCCCCTACTTGCCCCACTCCCTCCTACCTGCCCCCGAGCTTCACCACAAGCCAAATCTTCTCCAACTCCACTCCTATCAGACCCGCTCTTAGAATGAGTATCTCAGGCCCCACCCACTCACCATGAAAGCCAGGGAGGTGAAAAGGAAGCCTGCGATGAGCTTGACATAGGGGCCATGACTCATGACCAGCCGGAGGCCCTGAAAGAAGGGCATCGACTCGGCCTGCTGGGCCTCGTAGGGTTCTAGGGACCAGAAAGGATCATGAGGAGGGAGCAGAGGTCCCCCCCAAGCCAGAGGACCAAGCAGGAGGGGTTCTGCCCCCCTGGCTGTGGGCTGACCCTCCCCAGTAGTGTCTCACCTCGCTGTTCTCGCACGCCTAGGACCAGAATGACAGCGCAGATGACGTAGATGGAGGCGATGATTCCTGCTGCCAGCAGGTATGCATTTTGCTATGACATACAGAGACAGGGTCAGTCTGATCTCAGCCCAGCAGCCCCACTCCACGATCTCAGGCCAGGCCTTTCTCCTGTGGGGGCCTCACTGTCTCCATCTGTGAACCAGGACGGTCATCCTGGACCTGCTGTTGCTTCCCAAGGCTGGGCTAAGTCCAAGTATACAAAATGTTACACGGCCAGACTGCGAAGTAGTGTGATCCCACAGCCCAAGTCTTCCCCCACCTCTGCAACCCACTGGGACCCTAGACAAGCTACTCAGCCTCCCAGCCTTCACTTTCCTTGTCTACAAAGTGGGTAGATGTACGTACTAATATTTACATTTACCAGACGCCCACTAATTAATAGACACCAGCTACTATTACTGCTTTTAGGATAACTGCAAAGCACCCCATTTGTTCTCCCCCCGATAAACCCCTGCCTTGCCAGGGGCCTCACCGTTTCTTTGAGGGAGGTGGTGCTCTGTGTACGATTGACAACTTCTGAGGCCACTACAGAGCCATTGTGGTCCTGGAGACAAGGTGCGTTGGCTTGGCCCACAATTTGTCCTTGGATTGCTGTGCCTATCACTGTACCCAGCACCTCCACAGTCATCCCTAGGCAGGGAGAGGGTCGTTTTTAGATGTGCCACGGGGCCTGTAGGCCCAGGGAAGAGAGTCATAAGGGAGCCACTCTTGGCTCCAGGTGAGTTGAGCGACGGGGCAGGAGGATGACATTTCAACCAACATTCATGGCTTTTCTCTGCGTAACCTTCAGACCAGTCCCTGTACCCCTCTGGGTCTCACTTGAGCAATAAAGGGATTGAGTTATTTTTTAACATGCTTTCATGGGCTGGGCATATAATTCAATGGTTAAGTGACTGCTTAGTAAACCTAAGGCTCTGGGGTCAATCCCCAGCATCAAAGAGAGACAGGGGACAGAGGGAGGGGGATTCACTACACACACACACACACACACACACACACACACACACACACACACACACACACACACTGTAGAGTAGAGCCAAGAGCTGGGCCCACAAAGTACAAGGTGTGGGAGGGGGGGCGGAGCAGAGAGGTCCAGGGCCCCCCTGGGGAGGGCCCAGCTCATAGGGGAGGGACTTACGATAGGCAGTGGCGGAGTCTCGCTCACTCTGCTCTGTGCTGATGAACATGGTGAGTGCTGAGTAGGGAACGTGGAAACACTGTTGTGGAAGAGAAGCTCTCGGCCAGTTAGATGGATGAAGAGACATGCAGAGGCCCCCAGGGATCGCCCTTGACCCTGCCCCTCACCAAGGTACCAAGGGCAGGAGCCCACACTCACCGTGACCAGTGTCTCAAAAAGGCAGTAGAAAAGCAGGTACCAGAGGAACCCATGGGACCTTTCCATCCCTAGTGGGAAGTCAGGCACGAACCAGATGAGGAAGTAGGCGATGATGGCCAGGGGAGTGGAGAAGATGATCCTGAGTAAGGGAAAGTTCTGAGCGGAGGCAGGAGGATTCTAAGAGCCCACATCTGTTTCGCAGGTGCCCATCAACAGAGAAGGAATTTTCTATTCTGAACCCTCCCAACCCAGAGCCTCAGGGGAAGAGACTGATGGCCGTGCCCAGAGGACCGAAGAGGGCAACTTCCTGGACCAAAATCTCAAGCAAGGAGCTTGAAGGGGTCAGAGAGCAAGGAGCATGGGGTCAGACTCCGAGTCTCATGCATGTCTTTCCTGGAGCAGGAGTGCCAGTGAAAGGGACATTCTAGCACCTGTCCTCTGCCCTCCCATGCTTCATTTGTACACACAGGGAAGCTAGAGCGGGTGGGAGAGGCCAGCGTCTGGTGAAGGAAGGGAGAGGGTCCGCGGGAGAGGACGGGACCCAGTCACAGAACTGTAAGGAGGATGGGGGACAAATGTCTGGCTCCCATGGGAGTCCAGCCTATCACGAGAGGCTATTCCTCAGGACGGATCAACTTCACAGCTTCAGCACAGGAAGCGGAACACAAAGGTTCTACAGAAGAAGGCCTCAGGCCAGCAAGACGGCTCAGTGGGTAAGAGCGTTTGCTGCCAGACCTAACAGCCTGATACTCTTCCCCGGAACACGCATGGCGCAAGGAGGGAACCGACTCCCACAAGTTGTCCTCTGGCCTCCACATGTACTGTGGCATGCCCCTGTGTCTGCAGACATGCCCACACACAAGCACAATAAATATTTTTAAAAAGAGGAAGGCCCTGAGTTACATACACTTCTGGGGTCCAATTCTGAGTCTGTCACTATAAAAACTTAGTCTAAAAAAACAAACAAACAAAAAATTTAGTCTTGAGCAAATTATTTAACTTCTCTGAAACTCATTTCCTCACATATAAAATGAAAATAAGAAATAGTACACTGCCTACATTCAACATTTACTCAACTATTTATGGAGCTCAGTGATGTGCTAGGAACTGTTCTGACTGTGGAAGATGTATCTGTGAAGAAAAAGACACCATTGCTCTCACAGAACTCACAGTCTAGTCGGTAAACAACATAGATTTCGTGCTATTCAGCCCTAAAAATGAAATTCTTGACACATATTACAACAGAGAACCCTGAGGAATGGCCAAGCGTCTAAAAGACAAGTATTGTACAGTTTAACTTGGGGGGGGGTGTCCACCAAATCCATAGTTTCATATGGAAGATACATCAGCTCCTAAGGGCACTTACTATGCCTGATGACCTGAGTTCAAATTCACAGAGCCCATACGGCAGAAAGAATCAACTCCTGAAAGTTGTCCCCTCACACACACACACACACACACACACACACACACACACACACACACCACCACCACCACCACCACCACCACCACCACCACCACCACCATACACTCTCCTTGAACAAAACAAAAAGTGGTTGACAGATTGACAGGTGGAGGGGGAAGTAGGGATTATCTTTTAATGAACTCAGAGTTTTGGTTTGGAAAGATGAAAAAGTATTGGGATGTGCCAGGCAGTAGTGGCGCACGCCTTTAATCCCAGCGCTTCAGAAGCAGAGACCGGCAGACCTCTGAGTTCAAAGCCAGCCTGGTCTACAAATCGAATTCCAGGACAGTCAGGGCTTTGCAGAAAAATAGCAACAATAAAAAATAATGGGACGGGAGGGCATGATGGTCACACAAGGATGCAAATATGCTTAACCCTACTTTATCGGACACCTTAAAGTTTACAGTGAGCCAGGTGACTTTAATCCCAGCACTGGGGAGGCAGAGGCAGGTGGATCTCTGTGAGTTTGAGGACAGCCTGGTCTACAGAGTGAGTTTCAGGACAGCCAGGGATACAGAGAGAGACCCTATCTGGAAAAAACAGCAACAACAAAAAAGGTTACAACGAGCTGGGCAGAGTGGTGCAGGACTAGAGTCCCCACATTCAAGAGACAGAGGCAAAAAGATGTGAGTTCAAAGTCAACCTGGGCTACTTCATGAGATCTGTTTTTTTGGGTTTTTTTTTTTGTTTTTGTTTTGTTTTTTTTTTTTAAATGAAAGACAAGGGCTAGAGGGATGGCTCAGCAATTAAGAGCATTTGTTCTTGCATAAGACCTAGGTTAAATTTTCAGTACCCACATGGCAGCTCATAACCATTCATAACTCCAGTTTCAAGAGATCCAAAGTCCTCTTCTGACCTCCTCAGGTACCAGGCACAGGTGTACTTGCAAGCAAAACACTCATACACTATATATATATATATATATATATATATATATATATATATATATATATATATATATATATATGTTTGATTTTGCATTTTCATTTTTTTTGAGACAAAGTCTCTCTATGTAATCATGCAGACCAGGCTGGCCTCATGTTCAGGGAATCCCCTGTCTCAAGAGGCAGAAGCAGGTGGATTTCTGTAGTCTGAGGGCAACCTGGTTTATATAACAAGTTGCAGGGCAGCCAGGGCTACATAGTGAGACCCTGTCTCAAAAACAAACCAAACCAAACAAGGGTTGAGCCGGAGGTGTTGGTACATGACTATCATCTGAACATTTAGGAGGTAGAGAACAGTGAGTTGGAGGCCAGCCTGGGCTACAGGAAACCTAGTCTTCAAAGAACACAACCAAACAAAGATCAAGGCTGTAGAACGCTTGCCTGGCATGGGCAAGGCCCTACTTTTGAGTTCTACCACAAATAAATCCATAAATAAGGGAAATGCTATATATATATTTTTTTTTCATAGTCTTTATACAGTTATAACATATTGAATGGTGGTAAATGCTATGGAGAAAAGGAAGCAGGCTAGAGGAGGCTAAAGCTGTAGACTAAAGCAGGCTAATAGCCAGGAGACCGCGGGCTCAGTTCACAGCTGGCTGCGAGGGCAGTGGCTGAGAAGGCATGGATCCGGTCAGAGAGTCTGCATTACAGACCTCTGAGGCAAGTGTGGGCCCAGGCAGGGGACAGTCTGTGCAAAGGTCCTTAGGCAGGAGTATGGAACAGCAGGACCCATGGGCTGGAGTGCAGTGAGCAAGAGAGATGGAATCGGGAGATAAGGAGGAGAAAGGGACACCTCACAGGCAAATAAATGTGAGGACTTCAACTCTGGGGGTTGAAGTCGGCTCGAGTCTTAAGTGAGTTGACAGAAAAAATGTTGAACAGGACTTGGGACGTTAAGTGTTTGCTGTGATCATATCAGGAAGGCTCAACAGGAGAAGAGGTCTTCGGGAACCACTACAGGCCAGGGCCACAAGTGGGCAATGCCTGGCAACCAACCTCAGGGGACAGCCTGCTGCACCTCGGTGTGACCCTGCTGACAGGGTCTCACAGATGGCCTTAGGAAGTCCTGGGAAAGAGAATGTCAGCACCTTTGTGGTCTGCAGGAGGGGCTTGCGGTGGGAACTGCCCTACCGTCTGGGAGGAGACCCGGCTAACACTAACCAACCCTGACAGACCCAGACTCTTGCTGGTCTCTGGGCGTGAGGAGATGCAGCCTGGGATGAACACAAGCGCCCCTCAGCCTATGAGCCATCCCATGTGTATTCTGTCACACGCCCAGGCCCTTGCCACCCAGAAAGCAGCCTAAGGGGTCCCCAGCAACTCTCCTGGAGTAGCTGCCACACTGACCAAGCAAAAGTCCTCAGGCCTCCCTCCTACAGGGAAGCCATGCTTGGCCCTCCTCCTCCTCCTCCTCCTCCTCCTCCTCCTCCTCCTCCTCCTCCTCCTCCTCCTCCTCCTCCTCCTCCTCCTCCTCCACGTTGTCTCCTCAGAGAACAGGGCTCCTTCTCAGCCTTCCTCAAACTCCCCATCCTCTTAGCCAGGCCGCTGAACAGCTCTGCTGGCCTAGGAACCCGATGTGACTGGGAGTAACCCTGTGAGGCAGCGCATCAGACAGCGGGCCTCCTATTGGCTGGGCCTCATGAGGCGATGTGGGAGCAGGGCCCCGCCCTCCACCAGCTGCCAGGAGGCCGGCACAGGGCCAAGTCTCCACAGGCTGGCGCTCACAGCTCCCTGAGCAGCTTGCCCAGGTAAAGGAGGCTCTCCTGCCCTCCCCTCCATCCCCTTGGCCATGAAGCCTGGATCAAAGGCTCCAAGCTGGGCTTTTGCCAGGGGCTGGCAGGATTGGGGTGGGTGGGGGGCCTCGTGGGAAAGGAAACCGTGGAGGTGCAGAGGCTGCTGGAAGAGCTTTGAAGGCCGGAGACCAGGTATGGGCGCCCCTGGGGCAGGAAGGCGCCCACTTAAGCTTGGATGGGCTGGAGATGAAAGGGGTACACTCCCCCCACCCCCTGAAGCAGGATGTCCTGGAGGGAACCAGAGCCCGGGCTTGGCCTGTCTTGTGCGGCTCCATCACTGTCTGATCTATGGCAACTGCCTCCCCCAACCTTGTTCCACAGGCTGAGGCTGAACAGACTCAAGGAACAATCCCATTCTCAGTATCGCCCCTACCCATGTCCTACCATCAACCACCTTGAAGGAACGTCAAATTGGGTATCAATACCTGCCAGGCATTATTCTGAGTGGTTTACATATTAAAATCCTCACCATACCTCCATTTTCCCCTAAGGTTCAGAGATGTTAAGTAACTTGCTCAACACAACACAGCTCTAAGTAGCGACGCTGCCAACTGTTCTGAAGACCAGCTTCTGCCACTACAGAAGTGACGAGTGGGAGAACTGAGGATTCCAGCTTCACCAAAGTGAGTGAGAGGACCTCCCTGAGCTGAGGGAGGGGAACCAACGTCACTTGGGCCAGCCCAGAAATGAACTGGCTAGGTGTCCCAGTGCCCATGTCCGGGGCAGCTAAGGCCTCAGCTTGGGGTTTCAACACCTTTGAGCTTTTGTGTCACCTCGTCCCCTCACGCCCCAGCCTGTGACAAGACGCAGAAGGACTGACGGACAAATAGACCGGAAGCCTCGCCTTGTGCACTGTGAAGGAGCGTCTCTACTTACCAGGGCATGAGGCGGCCCAGGCGGGTCCAGGAGGATTTGCTGATGCAGAAGCCCACCAGAGGGTCAGTGAAGGCATCCCAGGCTCGGCCCACAAAAAGTATAATGGAAGCAGGGAGCGGGTCCACCTGCCGTGGGGAAGAGGCCAAAGAAGACATTCACCTCAGCAGGGATTTCCTCACTGTCAGCCAGGCCGTGGAGACCTGTTCCCCCTGGATCTTAAACATTTTCACTCACTTTTTCTCTTTTCAAGACAGGGCTTCTCTGTGTAGCCCTGACTGTCCTGGAACTCGCTCTGTAGACCAGGCTGGCTTTGAACTCAGAGACCCACCTGCCTCTGCCTCCCAAGTGCTGGGATCAAAGGCATGGGCCACCACCGCCCAGTTTCCCTCACTTCCTTAATAGTGACAGTAGCAGAGCCAGGGGCTCAGCTCAGTGGCAGCATGATTGCTTGCCTAGAATGGATGAGGTGCTGGGTTCAATTCCCCCACACTGTGAAAAAACAATAATTACAACAGCAACTGGGCATGGTGACGCACGCCTTTAACCCCAGCATCCGGTAGACAGAGGCAGACGGATTTCTGTGAGTTCAGTGCCAGCCTGGTCTACAGAGTAAGTTCCAGGACAGTCAAGACTACATAGAGACACTCAGTCTCCAAAAGACAAAATAATAGTAATAATAATAATGATGACGACAACAGCATTTCTCTGATAACTATGTTATCAGAGTAGGACTGTGTTCGAAGCTTTTCTGGATCTTTCCTTCCCTCTGCTACACTTAAAAACATCTCACCAGACAGAATGAACACAGAATCATTTCCTTCCTTCTTTCTCACAGTTCTGAGTCCCTGACCACCTGATAACAGAGCTAGTGTCTGTTCCCTGGGCAACCACAGTGAGCCTCAGTTTGCTCATCTGTATAAGAGTTATGGGTTGTAGTGTGGTTTATGAGGTCAGGCTTTATCCTGGATATGGACAAAAGAATCTATAGATGCTTTCCTTCATCTTCTTTTTTTAAGAATCCATCTTATTATTTTAAGTTATGTGATTGGGGGGGGCATGGGGTTGTTTGAATGAATACAGGAGGCCAGAGGCATTGGATCCCCTAAAGCTGGAGTTCTAGCCAGTTGTGGTTTTGAGTGGCCTGGTACAGGTACTCACAACTCAGGTCCTCTGAAAAGAGCAGCAAGCCGTTAACCACTGAGCAATCTGTCCAGTGACCTCCCCCGACCATGACACTGTGAGTGAGTGTGTGTGTGTATGTGTGTGTGTGTGTGTGTGTGTGAGAGAGAGAGAGAGAGAGAGAGAGAGAGAGAGAGAGAGAGAGAGAGAAAGAGATCTCATTTGTACTCCTGACTGGCCTAGAACTTGGTAAGTAGACTAGACCAGGATCCTCCTCTTGGCTCTCCCTTCCCAGTGCTGGGATTACAGATGTGTATGTGTGTATGTGTGTGTGTGTGTGTGTGTGTGTGTGTGTGTGACTATGCCTGCCCTATAGATGCTTTTTAGAAAGTGGCCAGTCACCTTCAAACACTCTAGGTTCTAAATACATATTTTTTGGTTTCAACCTCATCCATAAAGCCTTGATTTTTTTTTTTTATACTTTGTTTTTGAGACAGGGTCCCAGACTGGTTTTGAAAACTCAATCCTCCTGTCTCAGCCTCCTAAGTGCTGGGCTAACAGGCATGTGTCGCCATGTCCAGTTGTTAAAACCCTGCTCCGGAAAGCTGGCCACCTTCCTGAACTGTACGCCCCTACCTACACTCACCCCACTCACTCTAACCCCATTTTATGCTCAACTGCAGGTTCCTCTTATTTATACCCGCTTGGGGCCCAGCCATGGGAACTGTTTGAGACCTTAGCTACTGAATGAGTCTTCTGTCCTTTCTGGGGCTCAGGGTTCCACACCTGCAAGTGGAAACTAATATGCCTCACTTGCCCGGCGATGCTACACAGAAAAGAGCCAGTGAGGGCACCCTGGAGCCATGGTTACTCAGTCTCCCACTCTCTCATCCAGACAGGGTGAATTCTTTGGATGCCAGGCTGCTGGCCAAGGCTTCTCAAATACACACAGTAGCCCTGCTTCACCCAAACTACCCCTCCCCATCAGAGACCCCAAGTACTGGGGCACTCTCACACATGCCCACACCTTCAGGTTTCCCTATCCCCCACCAAGTTGCCACTTCTCAGGTGAAGGTGAGATACATTTCTCCCAAGAGCCTGGCAACATCCACTAAAACCCTGAGCCAACCCAGCTGACTGTCTTCCAGCCAGGGACATGGTGTGCCAGTCTCTTCTAAGAACAGCGTCACCAACGGGTCCCATTCTCCCTCACAGCCGCTGCTTAGCCCTCCAGGCTCTATTGCTCCTGCCAGGCAAGGGAGAGTTGCCAGCCATGGTTCCTGGGGCAGAAAGACAGACTCCCTTCCTGGACACTTCCGAAAGCCTTGTTTCTCATCCACTGTGACCCTGAGTGGCAGCCAAGGAATGTGTTCTGGTCCTGTTTTACCACGGGGGAAGACCTGGTGAACCTACCAAGAAGAGCCTACCGCTTCCCACCTCTGGATACTGGAGGAGCCTGCCGGCGCTCAGGTCACTCACCTTAGCCACATCCAGCAGGTAGATCTGCAGGAAGAACCCCAGGGCACAGCCTGTCAGCTGGTATGGGGCCCCTCCAACTGCATAACAAAGCTTGTTGCAAATGGACAACTGCTGTGTCTTCTTCTTTGGCTCCTTCTGGGGAGAGAAGGGAAGACTGAAAACAAACCCAGGATTCTGGCCTCCAACCTAGTCTCCAGCCAACCGGACCAGAAGGAACAGCTCCTCCACCCTGCCCAGTTCCCACCTAGGGAAATCCCACTTCCCCTACCCCAGAGGAAGTTGCCCTTAAACTCAGACTTATCCCCTGCATCTCCCCTAGACTCTTGAGGAAACCTATCACCCTCCATCTTTAAAGATCATCTCCCAGGTCAGGTGTGGGGAGGTAGAGCCAGGCAGGTCTCTGAGTTTGAGGCCAGCTTGGTCTACAGAGCGATTTCCTAGACAGCCAGGACTACACAGAGAAACCCTGTCACAAACAAACAAACAAAAACATAAAAATCTTCTCCCAGGTCCTCAGCCTTTGCTCCTTTCCAAGTTACCCAGAGAGAGCATGTTATAGCAGTGGACTGGTACCCCGCCCCGCACTAGCTGCCACAACCTGAAAATCCTCTTGTTGCCTGAGCCCAGCCCAGACTCCCTCCCTGACGCCCCGCAAGAGCCAGGATCCACCTGCCTACTGGTTGAGGGCACCAAGGCTGCGGGAGGCCCCACCCCAGCCCGCTGCAGCCACAGCTGTTCCTTCCATCTGTCCCAAAGTTCCTGGGCCCCTGTAGGCAATCTTCAGCTCTAGGCAAACCCTTGAGCAGCCCTACCCTCCGGCTCCCTGACACAAACCCCATCCAGCGCCTAGGGGACCTTGGAGAGGGGTGAAAAGGGTTCCAGGTGCAGGGCTCGGCCTGCTCCGGGTGGAGCACTAGGGGAGGCTGAGGTTGCCCGGGGAAAGTAGAGATTACTCATACAGCATAATTGCTCACTCGCTCCTTCCAAGATCAGTTAATAAAATTAAAAGGAAAAGTTAAGCACCTCCCAAGCAGATCTATTGTCAGAGATCCCTTTCCTGGGGCCGCATGGTTTCATGGGCTGGTTAAATAGGTCCACAGAGCTTGGACCGGCCAGAGAAAGAGTGGAGACATACGGGACGCTGCGCATGTGAACCCTCATAGTCACACAAACGCTTTCGGTATGCGGCTCCTTTAAGAGCAGAGCCCTTGTTCTTATGAATGAACTTGAGTGGCCCTTCTCAGAGTTAAAGCGTGAGAGTGGAGGGGGCGAAAGAGGGGGATGAGAGGTGAAGAACCAAGGGGACTCTCAGATTTTGGGGGTCTCTCTAGATCTAAGGAGAGAACCTAGCGTGGCTCAGCACAGGAGAACCTAGAGCGCCGGGGAGAGCCCCACGCCATGCAGAGTTGCCGGCACCGCTCTTGGCGCAAACCCAGTGGAGGGTTGAGCAAAGAGGCTACAGACTTTCTCCATCACTCTCCGGTCCCGGAGCACCACTTGGACTTCCTTCTTTTTCCAAGCCTCACCGCACCCTGTTACCCACCACAGTGTCCCAAGACCAGGCCTACCCCAGAAGCCCCTGTGCCCGCCTCTCGGGACCTCACCTTCACCTGGAC
This sequence comes from Peromyscus californicus insignis, assembly GCF_007827085.1. NCBI lineage: Eukaryota > Metazoa > Chordata > Mammalia > Rodentia > Cricetidae > Peromyscus > Peromyscus californicus. Next base: position 31,863,536 of record NW_026294573.1, on the reverse strand, counting down.
CGGCCGTTCACTAGCTTGGAGGATGCCGGTGGGGAGCAGCCCCGCCGCGGAACCGCTCTCGGCGCCCTCTCCTTTGGCCATGACCCGCGGGCCACGCCGTCTGGAACCGGGACTCGGGGATGCTCCTGTGTTCCGCGGGCCCGCACTCGCCTGGGTCTCCCCGTCCTAGGAGCAGCCGCAGCTACCAGCACGTTCGCCAGCACTGAGCAAACCAGGATCGCCGGCAAGGAAAACTCCTCTCGCATGCCCCCTCCGCGCCTCTTAAAGGTTCGGTCCTGAGCTTCCAGCCAATCCCTTCACGCGCCTGCCCTACTCGTCTGGCGGAGCCTCGCTGCTTAGCCACGTTCTCAAAGCCGGCATCCGGCAACGCGTGCTCCTAACCACCTAAACAAGGCTGAGAAACCCACCTGACTCGCCCAAGGAAACTGAAGCCCAAGGCTGAAAGTGACCTGCCCGAGGCCCCCCAGAGTGAGTTCTCCCCGAGTCGAGCCTGCTAGCCCATAACTTCTGAACCCTTTAAAATCTGCCTCCTTTAAAGTCTGGAGTCAGGTGGCTTCTCCCCTCCCCCAAACCTGAGGTCATAGGCTGCAACTTTCACTATCAATGTCCCCCTCCCATGTCTCAAGATCGGCCGTTCCTTTGCCTTTGATATTTAGGGAGCCTTTTTCTTTCTTTTCTTTTCTCTTCTTTTTTTCTTTTTCTTTTGGGGGGGGGGCTTTTCGAGACAGGGTTTCTCTGTGTAGTTTTGGAGCCTGTCCTGGAACTCACTCTGGCCTCAAACTCACAGAGATCCACCTGCCTCTGCCCCCCAAGTGCTGGGATTTAAGGCGTGCACCACCATTGCCCAGCTCTAGGGAGCCTTTTTCAATGGGAGAAAAAATTAGCCAGCCCATTGGATGCCCCTTCCAGCAGGGAAGCTCTCAAGTTATACGAAGGAGTCATGGGCACAGCAGCCTTTTATGGATAGCTTCTAACAGACTTAACACAATCTCATTGGGTGCCCAGGAACTCCATCCGAGGGTGGTACTATTATTATCCCCATTTTATAGCTGAGGAAAGGGGGACACGGAGAAGAGGAGCAGCTGTTATGACAGAGTGTACAGGCCAGGAAGGTTTTGTCCAGTTCCTAAGTCTTTGCTCATGACTCTCCTGTTCTGCCTCTCAGCATAAATTACAGAAGGCTGGACTGGGTGTATGTGCTCCCAGACAGGAAGCCCTGGGAGATACAAGACTCCAAAAGCCCTCTGTGTCAAAAAGGAGAAAAAGGAAAGCTTTGAGAAAGAGAATACAGAGGAATGTGGTCCTTGAGAGAGAGGACCTTCATCTAAACAGAGCAGGCGTAACTGCCAGCAAAGAGCAGCCTTTTCTTCCACCTCTGCTAATGTCACCCCAGGCTTCCCAGATCCCCAGCAGCCTGGGTGACGTCCAGCTCTCCCTCATCAGTGAAGTTACTGCTGAGATTCTCAGAGGCCGCTCACACACGACCTGTGTTTCTCTGGGCCAGACTCCTTTTTTTTTTCTTTTAACTCAAATTGCAGGGAAGAGATATTGAGATCGGACTCCCCCACGATGATCACAGCACGCTCCCTGGTGCGCCCTGGCAGATTCCATCTGGGCACATCCGCTGTACAGAAACAAGCCAGTGAAACGGTGAAGACCATCAGAAGGCATGGGCGAGGCTCCATGTCCTCACTCTGAGCCATGTGACACGACCCTGTCCCATAAGAAGGCATAGGCAGGCTTTTTGTCCCCACTGTGAGCTGTGTGACACACTCTGTCCCATAAGAAGGCACAGATGGGGCTCCATGTCCCCACTGTGAGCCGTGTGACCCTACCCAGTCTCTCTTCCCTGTTTTAGTCTTGATTTGACTACGGTGTCCTCTCTGATCTCTTTCAGCCCTAAATTCTTCACTCCCTTGAATCATAGCATCCCGTAAATGATCTGAATCACCAGGCCAGATCATGCTCCCCTTGAAAATAAAAACTATATCTCTTTTACTTCCACATCTCACTAAACTACAGTGAGTGAATGTTCAAACACCAGAGGAGCCCATTCAGAAAAGCTGCAGGCACCTCCAGCTCTACAGTTGATCCTGGACAATTCCTGTTACCCTCCTTGTGTGCAAAGTAGGAACCTATCTGATAGGGTTGTTTGGGGGATATGACAAGAAACTGTAGAGGAAGTGTTTAGCACAAGAGCTCAGGAGCTGAGGCTGGGCTGGTCCCCTCCTGGCCTGATTCCAGTCTGTCAGTGTAGCAATGCAAGATTCCAGATATGGCCTGACCAAGCCAGTACAATAGGCCTATTATTTCCCCCAGTCTGGACACGACACATTGTTAATGCAGCCTAAGACTGCTAGGCTGCAGAGCCTTTCTCTCCCGTGATCAGTTCCCATCAGGTTGTGGCTAACTAAATCATTCAGATCCTTTGCACCAGAGCTTGGGGTCAAGTCAAGGTTCTTCACCATCCTCTACTTTGTGTAATGCTGTCAACCTCTCAGCAGAATAATGTCACCGTGCTTATTTCAGCCTGTAGAAATCGTTTTGAATCCTGGCTCTGTTGCCCACAATTTTCTTCCACTATAAATTCAGGTCCAGCTCACCCTGGCAACTTCAGTTCTATCCGTATTGGTCAGGACAGAGCCCGGTAACATGGCCCTACAGACAAGCATTCACCGTGAGCTGAGTCAGAGCAGCATAAACACAACAGTTCCCGATTAGCACATACCCAGCATGTCTTGGGCAAGCACCGTGCTCAGTGCTTTGCTTTGAATATACCATCTAGTTCATTTCTCCCAACACTAGCTAGGGTGTTTTTGGAGACACCAAAGACTAAAAGAAGAGAAACAGGGATTTGATTTTATAAACTTGATAACAGACTTGGTTGTTATCCTTCAGGTACCTACAGTCCTGACCATATGACTCCATTAGTCCCTTTAGACATTCTCCTTTCTCCCTTCTCCTATCCAGACCACCAGGCGAGCTCTGGACACCTCACCAGCTCTATGAGCCTCAGAAGACTGGATCATAAACCTGGACCCCTTCTTCACAGCCACCATCGTCTCATGAGAGAAAGAACTTCTCCCGAGTGGGCAGGCAGCTACCTATCCAATGGTAGGACTGCCTTCTAGCCCCTAGTACCTTTTCTGGGTCTAGCTCAGGCTCTCAGTTAAGGACAAATGAGTGTAAGTTCTCTGTGTTGCTCTGTATCCATGCAAGGCTGCAACTGGGTACTCCCCCAGAGAATTTCTGGATCCCCCAACCTTTCCGGAAGTAGAGAAGCAGAGTGTGTACAAAGGTCCCAGAGAGGATAAGAATACTGTTCAGTTGGTAGCGTGCTGGTCTAGCATGCAAAAAGCCCCACGTTTGATTCCCAGTAACTGTCATGGTGGTGCATGCCTGCTATCCCAGCACTTAGGAGACTGAGGCAGGAGGGTTGTTCAAGACTAGCTAGCCTAGTCAGAGAGTGGGGAGTGGGGGTGGTGGATGCCTTTAATGCCAGCACTCAGGAGGCAGAGGTAAGTGGATCTCTGAGTTCAAGGCCAGCCTGGTCTACAGAGCAAGTTCCAGGACAACCAAGGCTACACAGAGAGACTCTGTCTTGGAAGAAAAAAAAAAAAGTAGAAAGCCATAGAGGAAAACACCAGATGTTGACCTCTGGCTTCCACATGTGTGCACATGGCTAAATATACACTGTCCCTCCACGTGCATGCGCATGCACACACACACACACACACACACACACACACACACACACACACAACTTCATTGGTTTGGCGTGAGTATGTGAAGATTAGATGGAATGCTTAAAATAGTGAGCTTGACACACCATAAGCCAATGGTTCTCAACTTGTGGGTCGTAATCCCTTTGGGGGTCACATACCAGATATCCTGAATATCAGATATTTACATTAAAATTCATAACAGTAGCAAAATTACAGTTTTGAAGTAGCAACAAAAATACTTTTATGGTAGGGGTCCCCACACCATGAGGAACTGTATTAAAGGGTTGCAGCATTAGGAAGGGTGAGAACCCCTGCTGTAAGCAGTTTATAAAGTACTTCATTGTTGCTGTTGTTGTTATCATTATTTCTACACCGGGCAAAACATCACCAAACAAGGTTCTTTTTGTCAAAAAGATAAAATTTGCTTGTAACTCGCTGTACATCTTTAATCCCAGAACTCAGGAGGCAGAAGCCGGCAGATCTCTGTGAGTTTGAGACCAGCGTGGTCTATATAGAGAGTTCCAGGACAGCCAGGGCTATAGAAAGACCTTGTCTCAACAAGAAAAACAATGTTTGTTGTAAATGGTTGGGGGCTAGATTACATCTAATGACTCAAGATGGTATTTCTGGCCCACTGGGATGCTGCCAGGGCAAGTAACCAGAGAACTACTTGGAAGCTGGTACTTGCATATTATTGTTGAGGGGAAGGGTTGCTGAATACTATTGCTGCCAGGTGGAGTATTTGCAATCTGTCACTTAGTGGTAAGATTGATCTATAGTCCCAACCTGTCAGTCCTATGACCCTGACTTCTGGAGAAAAGGGTCAAGCCCATACTTTTCTCAACAACTCACTGGCAGATTTACATCCTGGGTGGGGGTGCTGTAGGGAACGGGCAGGGCCTGTTGCAAAGGCTTCCCGGAATAGCTGCAGAGATAGGGATGTCTCAGCCTGTTTCTGATCTGGTCCCTTCGTTTGTCCCATGAAGAGGAGGTGGGGCAGAAAATTAGGAGGAGGGAACTTTGAGGGTCCCAAGAGAGGCTCCTTGGAGAGGAAGTGTCCAAGGGCCCTTGAAGTCACTTGAGGCTGCTAGTTCCTGGAATATTGGTTAGGTAATTATGGATCAGGAGAGGCCTCAAGACTAATCTCTCTGATCCCTTGAGGCCATGGACCACTCCACAGGAAAGCTTCCTGAACTGGTGATAGGTGATTCCAACCCTCAGTTCTCTGGGAACTGAGGAACGTAGAGAGTACCCAGAGATTCCGTGGGACAACTGGTACCCCTGCTTCCAACTAATGCCTCAGGGTCTTCTTATTCTGCACTCTCATAAGTTCAAGGCTCCTGTCCCCAGACAAAAGAGAGCCCTACTCCTACTCCTGAGGAGATGTAAAGATGAAGGAATGGCAGAAGCTGGCAAAGCTTGTCACCCTTGGCTCACAAGGCCACGCTAAGATCGTACGGTGCTAGGTAGGGAGGCTACAGTGGTTTACGCCAAGCCACCAGGTGCCCTCGGGGCTCATGAGATCAAGTGAAGAACTCTTTGAGCAAGAGCCCAGGCAAGGAGTGTCAGAGGGTGAGGATGAGTGCCTGAGCCACACCCCTCCCTACCTGACTAGCTAGCACGATGCCCTCCTCATGCTCACACCATGTTTCTGCAAGGAAGCCTTGCCCTAGTCCGATGGCCTTGACCCATTCATAGTTGGAAGAGCCTAGACTCAGGTTAATTGGATAGGAAGGAACAGAGCTTGCCTTGTCCCTGGAGTCTTGTCTCCTCTTTGGGCTTCCTTTTCGTCCATCTGAACAGATAGCTGCTTGCCATCTCCACTGAGGCATGCCAGGACCTTATTATGATAATGTTTGGTCTCATTTATATTGATTAAAGGCGAGAAGCGATAAGAGCAGAGCTAGGACCTAGCTAGGTTTGTCAGGGTTCTGTCTCTGGTTACATATGTGATTTGGGGCAGGTCACAGCGTCTCTGCACCTCCTGTATCTGATCGGATCTGTACTTATGCTTCATGGTGCTATCCCGAGGATCTAACGAGACAGCGTCTGTGTTCAAAACAAACTTTACAGGTCACAACACATGATAGCTTCTTCTCTACACCTGCTCCTGATTGTCACGATGTATGCTTTTGACCAGTAGGCACTGGGAGAACAAATTTCTTACCATGTTTTGAAATGCAGAACTTAACGCGTGGTGCTGTGGGTGGGTGGGTAGAGGTGGGAAGGGAGGGGGATGGAGAGCACAAAAGGATACGTAAAGGGATCAGGGTGGCCTTATGGATGCAGTCATTTAGGCTTCCTTTGGACCAGCACAGGGATGAACAAGGTATGACCCATCTTGTGTGTGTGTGTGTGTGTGTGTGTGTGTGTGTGTGTGTGTTTTCTTCAAGACAGGGTTTCTCTGTGTAGTTTTGTGCCTTTTCCTGGAACTCACTTGGTAGCCCAGGCTGGCCTCGAACTCAGAGAGATCCGCCTGGCTCTGCCTCCAGAGTGCTGGGATTAAAGGCGTGCGCCACCACCGCCCGGCTCATCTTGTGTTTTAAAGAGATCCCACCTAGTTGTGGAGGGAAATATAGGCAGAATATGACCACGTGATATGACCAAGGCCAGTCGAACTCCATCTGAGTGCCCAGAATTGAGAACACCAGATTCCGTTTGAGGGATGTAAGTCTTGAAAGGCTTCAAGGAGGAGGTAATGACAGAGCTAGCTAAGTGCTATAGGATGAGGTGAGGAAGTAGGATGTGAGACAAAGGGAAGGCCTGGGACACAGGTGTGACAAGGTCAAAGAGCAGTGAGCCGCTTGCACTGGCTGCCCTGGAAATGGATGGTCTGTGAAGGTCAATGGTAGGAGCTCTGCATCATGCTACAGGCAGAGTGGAGCCCTAGGAAGCACTCTGAGCACAAGAGTGAAGTGATTAGAGCTACAGAGGGAGGCTTCCCAGCACAGTTCAGAGCCTGAGCTGGGTGATGGGGTCTGCTGAGCCTTAGTGGTGTGCTTGGTAAGATAGGATCTGGTGAGAATCCTCAGACTCTCATCCTATCCTCTCAAACGACAGCAGCAGCACTTAGGTCCCTCTAATTCAATTTTCCTTTTTGCCTTTTTGAGACAGGGTTTCCCTGTATAGTCTGGGAACTCACCCTGTAGACCAGGCTGACCTCCAACTTACAGAGATCCACCTGCCTCTGCCTCCCAAGTGCTGGGACTAAAGGCATGTGCCACCACCATGCCGAATTCAACTCTTAATAATAATCAGAGGATTAAAAAAAAATCCGAGCCGGGCAGTGGTGGTGCACACCTTTAACCCCAGGGCTTGGGAAGAAGAAGCAGGAGAATCTCTGTGATCCAACCTGATTTATCTAGTGAGTTTCAGGCCAGTATAATGAAGCCCTGCCACAAAAAAACAAAAACAAAAAACAAAAAAAACCCAAACAAACAAAAGTTGGATTGGGGATATAGTTCAATTGCTCAAGAGCTCACAGCACGCCCATACAAATCTGAATTCAGATCCCAAGCTCTCGTTTAAAAAGCTGGGCATGCTCCTTTAATCTCAGTGCTGAGAAAGGAGGCCAATGGGTCTAGCCCAGTTGGTGAGCTCCAAAGTCTCAAAATAAAGTGGAGGGTCAGTGAGATGATTCAGTGAGGAAAGACACTTGCTGACAAGCCTGATGACCTGAGTTCAATCCCTGGGATCCAGTTGATAGAAGGAGAGAACTGACTCCTGCCAGTTGTACATTGACTTGCACACACACACACACACACACACACACACACACACACACACTTTGGGCTAGAGATATAGTTGTTGGTAGAGTGCTTGTCCAGTATGCCCAAAATGCTGGGTTCAGTCCTCAGTGCAGCACAGTCTGGCCACGGTGGTATATGCCAGTAATCCCAACATTTGGGAGGTAGAGGTAGGAGCAACAGAAGTTCAAGGCCATCCTCAGATACATGGCAAGTTTGAGACCCATCTGGGCTACGGGAGACCTTGACCAAAAAAAGAAAAAAAATTCTATTTTATCCCCATTTGAAGCAACCAATTTTAAATATTCAATAAATGTTGATGAATAAGGATAAGTTAAGTGGGGACATGGTGGCACACCCCTGTATTTTCAGCACTAGAAAGTCAGAGGCAGGAGGATCAGGAGTTCAAGGCCATCTTTGGCTACACGTCAACTTCAAGACTAGACTGGGCAATAGAGACTCTGTCGGAAAGCCAGAGAAGAGAAGGACCCAAAGTCGAAGAGCAGCAGCAGCTGCAGCTTCCTGCCCCATCAGGCTTCTGAGGAGCAGCCCTTGCAGAGAAAGCCTCCTCACAGTGATCATCCAGACTGGAGAACACCCACCTGCCCTTCTGCACCTCCTCCCAGGAGCTCTCACCAGGGGTTAGGTCGGCATCTGAAATCCCCTCCTTGGGTCCTATCCTTGGACTCCTTTGGCTGGTGCTAGGAGGAATGTTGGGGAGCTGGTATCCTCTGGACTGGGTGTAGAGTGCTAGGTTTGAATTCTGTTCAAGTTGGCCTCTCTTGTTCTTTAAGACAGATTTTCTCTGTGTAGCCCTGACTGTCCTGGAACTCGCTCTGTAGACCAGGCTGGCCTCGAACTCACAGAGATCCTCCTGCGGAGTGCTAGGATTAAAGGCTGCACCACCACACCTGGCTTAAAGTTGGACTCTTTTTTTTTTTTTTTTTTTTTTTTTTGGTTTTTCGAGACAGGGTTTCTCTGTGTAGCTTTGCGCCTTTCCTGGATCTCGCGCTGTAGACCAGGCTGGTCTCGAACTCACAAAGATCCACCTGCCTCTGCCTCCCGAGTGCTGGGATTAAAGGCGTGCGCCAACACTGCCCGGCAAAGTTGGACTCTTAAATCTGGAGTTAGGATGGGGCCTGGCAAGCCTGGCGGTGGTGGTGCATGCCTTTGATCAGGAGGCAGAGGCAGGCAGATCTCTAAATTTGAGGCCAGCCTGGTCTATAGAGTGAGTTCCAGGACAGCCAGAGCTACACACAGAGAAACCCTGTCTCAAAATAACAAAAAAAAAAAAACAAATAAATAAATAAATAAATAAACAACAACAACAAAAAAGATGGGACCTCGCCTGACCTAGGTTCTAGGCTTTTGGGTGGGTTCTGAGCTGGACTCAACGACTCTGCTCTCATTTCGCTTTGATCTGGGTTCTAGTGCCAGAACACTGGGCCTTCTGTGCACTAGGCTTTGAGTCTGTGAGCCAGGTTAAGTCCTGGGATTGAACCTAAGTTCTGAGCCTTGGTCTTTGGCTCCGGCTGGACTTTGGGCCTGGTCCAGGTTGTTCTCTGAGTTCTGTAACCTGGGTTCTAGGCTTGAGACTTTGGACTAGGGTTGGACTGGCTTGGGCTCCGGGTTCTGGGCTCTGGATTATATATTAGCACTGGGATGGTTTTGAGATCTGGGTTCTGGGTCTCATCTCTAGATGAACTTAGGGGCTGGGTGGGGTTCTAGACTGAGGTAGTCAACTGTGGTCTCTGACGTGCAGCTTATGTTGGTTACAGTGGAATGTTCCTGAAGGGAGTAAGGCCTTTTACCCCATTCCTCCTCTTGGAAGCTCAACTTTGCTCCTCCTGGGACAGTGGGGCCAAGAGAAGGTACTAGTAGGTTTGTTGAGTTGCCAGAAGGAAGTAGAAGGTAAAGGGTAAGGCAAGTGGCATGTAGAGTGTCCTCGGGTGACCAGAGGCCATCCTGCCTATTGTTAGGACCTTCCTACTAAGCAGAGAACAGTGAGGAAGCGCTGATCTAGCCCACAACCTGGCTTCTTGGGGTATGTGTGTGTGTGTGTGTGTGTGTGTGTGTGTGTGTGTGTGTGTGTGTGTGTGTGAGAGAGAGAGAGAGAGAGAGAGAGAGAGAGAGAGAGAGAGAGAGAGAGAGAGCGCATGCAAGGCTTGAATCTGAGTTTGAGGAGTATCCATCCCCAACCTCATTCCCAGAGACTTTGCCCTGTTCTAGCCTCTAACCACAAGTGGGGGTTAAAGCTTTCAGGCTTTACAAGAGGCTCTTCCAAGGGCATACTCTTGCCTGGATCACTTCTCCCTCATAACAGACTCTCTCTCTCTCTCTCTCTCTCTCTCTCTCTCTCTCTCTCTCTCTCTCTCTCTCTCTCTCGTGTGTGTGTGTGTGTGTGTGTGTGTGTGTGTGTGTGTGTTATGATGTGCATGCACACATGCAGGTGGGCTTATGCACACACATGGAGGTCAGAGGACAACTTTGGGCGTCACCTCATTTGAGACAGGGTCTCTTTGCTGTTCACAGTTCTGAGTCAGGCCAGCTGGTATGAGAGCTTCAGGGCAGTTTCTTGACTCTGCCTGCCATCTCACCAGGATGAGAGACACATGTCACAGTGCCTGGCTTTTTGTAGGTTCTGGGTTTCGAATTCAAGGCCCAGGCTTACACAGCAAGCAAGCACTGGACTGTTCCTAGCCCCGCTCCGTATTTGTTCCCTTAGCTGCCCACTTCCTCCTTAAGATGCTCCAAAGCCTCCTGCCCAGTGAGATTGCCCCTGCTGGTCCTTCGGACTCTCTTCCTTCACAGTAACTTCCAGAGAAGCTAGCAAGGAGTGGGAAACTGGCCTCTTTGCTTCCCCTACACTTTCACTTACCCCCTCTAGCACAGGAACTCAGGGCAGCCAGCTTCACTGAGGTGACAGGAATGGCTGCAGGGAAATGCAGCTATTAATAAGAAATCTCAAACTGTCCATGTCAACCAGGTGTAGTGATGCACACCTTTAATCCCAGCACTTGAGAGGCAGAGGCAGGCGGATCTCTGTGAGTCTGAGGTGAGTCTAGTCTACAGAGTGAGTTTCAGGACAGCCAGGGCTTTGTAGAGAGACCCTGTCTCAAAACAAACACATTGCACATGTCATTCCTCGCTGAGGGGATTACAACAGCATCACTGGTCAGTTTTTTTCACAGCAGTTTTAGGGGTACATTCAGTTCCTAACTTGATCCCCTGTCCCAGATCCTCCTTACAATCCCAGAAGGATACCACCTTCCAGTTCTCCACCAGCAAAATCTCCAGTAGGCTCTATACAGAAAACCACCCTCCCCAAGACACAGGACAAGCTCAATAGGAGAAGAAACGATAGAAAACTCCCAAGTTCTGTTATTGGGTCCAGAATCATATCGCAGCAGGATGGAGGAGTGTAGAGAACAGGTTTCAGCTTGGGGCAGGTGTGGCAGTTTTGAACTTCAGTTTTGTCCCCTTACAATCTTCCTGCCCATGAGAAGTGACAAGCTATGCCTGCTCCTTATTGTTCAGACTTGGCCTTTTAGAACAAGTGGGGATGGCAGTGAGGTGGCTAAATGTGGATCAAACAGACACTTCGAAAGTGGTCTTTCTGTGCAGTAGTGCAGTCTAAATCCATACTGAAGAAGAGGTGCTTTCTGAAAGGCTTTATAATCTGGCACCTGCCGACGGTGATGCTAAGGCTCAAAGTATTTCCCCAGCAACGACAAAGCCTCTGCATGCATCCTTCTGTCTGTGTCACTGCCCACCATGCAATATCGAGAGACCTGGCAGAAAGCGTGAACCCATGGTGGTTCCTTTCAGGTGCATAGCCTTCCTATAAGAGCTTTGAAATAATCATGTCTTTACCGCAGACCAGGTGAAAATCATGGGTTAGGACTGGAATTTTCCCCACCCCTGAGCACAGTAATCCAGAGGTGTGGGCCTTTGGTTGTCTGAGCACATCTCTCTTCCTTTGGCCCCTGTTCCGGTCCCCACTGGGTTCCATGGTCCTGCTTATCTGTGTTCCAGCCTTGTTTATCCATTCTTTAAAAGCCTCAAGGCTGTGAACCTCTGCTCTCGTTTGGATTTCCTCCTTCCTTCTTTTCTCTCTTTCTTCCTTTTAGTATTGGGGATTGAACCAAGGCTTCACACACGCTAGGACAGGAACTCTACCACTGAGTTCTATCCCAGAGCCCCCTCTCTTTAAATTACATTTATTTATTTGTTGCCTGGAGGGTGCACATGCCACTGTATGCAAGTAGAGGTCAGAGGACAATTTTCAGGAGTTGGTTGTCTCATGTGGGTTTCAGGATTTGAACTCTGGTTGACAGGCTTGGCAGCTAGTGCCTTTACCCAGTGAGCCATCTCACCCTTCTCTGCCCTTTTTAACGTGTGTGTGTGTGTGTGTGTGTGTGTGTGTGTGTGTGTGTGTGTGTGTGTGTGTATGTGTGTGCGTGTGCATTTAGAGGGACACACATGTGTCATCTACCTTGTTTGCAGAGTGCCATTTGTTGTTCACACCTGCATAGCCAGGCGTGGTCTCCTGAGCTTCAGAGGATTCTCCGGCTCCGTTTTTCATCCTGTCATAGGAGTATTCAGTTCTGGACTTGGGCTATGATGCCTGACTTTACGCACATGCTGGTTATTTGAACTCAGATCCTCACCCTTGTGCAGCAAGCTCTTTATCTCCTGTGCCAGCTCCCCACCCACCCACCCTTTATTTTTACTTGTTATTTTGAGACTATCTTAGTAAGTTGCCCAGGCTGTCTTTGAACTTGCTCCTGTAGCCCAGGCAGGCCTTGAACTTTCAGCCCTTCCGTTTCTACCTTTGCAGTAGCTGGGATTACAGGCCTAGAGTTTGCATTTAGTTCTTGACATGTCTCATGTTGGTCATTCTGTCTTCCTATAGGAGCGCCACTATGCAGTAGCTAGTTGAGGATGCCTTCACTTCAGACAGCATTTGCTGAGCCATGTGTCAGACAGAATCCCTCCATTCAGAGTCTGAGGGAGGGCAAACTTGTAAATAAATCACTAAAATAAGAGTAATTAAATGATGACAGAGGGAAACAGAAGTGATATGGATAAAATTGCTATGTTGCACAGTCCTGGGGTCCATATGACTGGTCCTCCCCACAAAGAGCTTGCAATGAGATGGCCTTCAGCATGTGGGAATGAACTCAAAGCAGCCATCTGACTCAGCCATGGGAGTCCAACCAAGTGCCTTGAGGAGACCAAGCATTAGTTGAGGTTCCAAGGGCAAATTCTCCAGGTAGCTGAGGAAAAAGGGGCCGTCAGAGCAAACCAAACCACATGTCCAATGTCACAGAAGAGGACCGAGGGAATGTTTACAATACTAGGAAGTCTTCAAAATAACATTTCGGCTTATGCACCGAGCACATGCCAGGGGAGGATGCCTAGCGCTCACTTGCTAAAAGAGTTAATGAATGCAAGAACTCTAGTAATAGAAGTCATAATCGGCAGCATTTGTTAACCACTTGTGAATGTAAGAACTATAATAATAGAAGTCATAATGGCAGCATTTGTTAACCACTCATTTGACATCCAGCACTCAGCTGAGGGAGTCACATGCATTTTCTCATATTAACTCATAGCAACCCCATGAGGTAGACTCTTTATTATCTTATCTCTACAGATAGGGAAACTGAGACTCAGAGAAGTTAAGCAACTTGTGGGTCACAGACCTACTGAACTACAGAGTCAAGATGCACACCCAGGGCCCCCGACTCTAGAGTCCCAAGCCTTTCCCTCAACACCAAGTCCTTGACTTTGGACAGTAGCTTCTGTGCAGACCAGAGACACACCAGCTATCTTCTTAGGTCTCCTTGAGGTTTCCCAACAGTAATGTCGCCCAGGGAGTATTGGCTTTGACCAGGCTCAACTCCACTGGGAGCTTCAGTAGAGAGAGAAAGCAGGGAGGGAATTGTGGGAGCCCAAGTGTCTGGGAAATGCCCCTGGGATTCTTGGAGCTCTCCAAGAGAAATCTGAGAGAGGCCAGAGTCCTGCCCAGGACAAACCAAACCAAACAAACAAACAAAAACAAACAAAAAACCCAACAACTATTTGGCAAGTTTATTTTGAATCGTAGGTAGGGTGAGATCTCATTACGCTTGAAGAAAAAAAAACTGTCTGTTCTCAGCTTACTCATGTGTGAATTCCTCCCCACATCACCTGCTTCCTAAGCCATTCAGGACTTGCCAGCCTTCTCTCCCTCTGTTTCTTCAAGACGGGGTTTCTCTATATAACAGCCCTGTTGTCCTGGAACTCAGTTTGTAGACTGGCCTCAAACTCACAGAGATCCACCTGCCTCTGCCTCTGCCTCTGTCTCCCAAGTGCTGCCTCCAAAGGCGTGGGCAGCCACCCCCAACCTGTCTTCAAGATTTTTATCCTGATTCTTTATCCCAGGAGGCTGACACATCTACTAGCCCCTTCTTCTGCCATCTTGGGTCAGTTCCAAATGACTCCTTTCTCAGCTCCAGGTCACTGTGAACTGCTAGTAGAGGTGATGGAGGCATACGTACTCTGTAGCTTTTTGCCTGGTCCTTGCCCACTCACTGGCTCCCCACACCCAGCCTTATTCAAGGGCTTTTCTGCCTCCAGGTGTCCTTCAATGATAGCATTCAGGGGGCCTCTTCTCTTAACCCTCTTGTCTATGTCATCCTCTGCCACTGCTTCAACGGCCATCTTGACTATATGACCAAATCTGTAACCCGTTTATATCCAGGTGCTTAAATGTGTATTTTATACTTGTATTCATATAATTAGCATGTCCTTTGTTAGGCCACGTGTCTAGAAGATGACATGGACTTTAACTCTAAGGGGCTTGTATGGCTTAGATTTGGCTATAGGTGACAGAAGAGCTCAACTCTGGGCCAGTGAGCTGGCTCAGTGAATAAAGGTGCTTGCCAACAAGCCTAACTGACGACATGAATTTGATCCCAGAAACCGCATGGAAGAAGGAGAGAACCAGCTCCCAAAAGTGCACTCATATTTACACACACACACACACACACACACACACACACACACACACACACACACACACTTCAACTAGTTATGAGTCTGGGAATAATCAGTCCCGAGCTAGTGCAATAGATCCAAGGTCATAAAAGTCCTCGTGCTTTTCATTTTACTTCTCTTCCAACCCCTGCCATCCTGAACGATACTTCATGGCCCAATCAATATACTCAGTCAGATTCTAGCCAGCCTAAAGGAAGATGGAGTGAAAAACAGCACATTCCCCCTTTAATACCAGTTCCCCAAAGTGGCATGAATTACTTCTGCCTAAGCTGTTGGCCAGCGCTTAGTCACACAGCCACACCTAACTTCAAGGAATTCTGGAAAATAAAGATAGATTTTTTACTCCATGCCAACCATGGGGGTAGCCAAAAAAGGAAGCCTCAGTGACAAGCCCAGTAAATGGATATTAAGGAACAGGAAGTAGTTGCAGTTTAAGAGTTGACATGTATCTTGAAATTGAGATATGAGTCCAAGTTAACGAGGCAGAAAAGGGTGTTTGGGCTACCCAGGGCATTTAGGTATTTTGTTTTCTTTGAGACAGCCTCATGCATCCCAGGCTAGCCTTGAATTAGATGTGCAGCTGAGAATGATCTTGAACTGTTGATCTGCCTGCTTCTATCTCCTGAGTGCTGAGATTACAGGAATGTGCCGCAATGCCCTGTTGAGATTACAGGAATTACTGCAATGCCCTGTTTGTGCTTTGCTGTGGATCGAACCCAGGGCTCTGTGCACGCTAGATAATTACTCTACTAAGCGAGCCACAAGCCCAGCCGCAGAGAGCACTTTTGAAAGTGCAGGTGCTTGGGAGGTGGGGGTTGTACTCACTAGGATGGTGCCAGATGTCCCACTCTTGTGCTCTCTGTCTTATTCCCTTCAGACAGAATCTTTCTCTTATCTTGGAGCTAGGCTGGCATTCAGAAAATCCCAGTGATCCCTGTCCCCAACAGTGCTGGGGTTACAGGAGCACATGTGGCCACTCCAACTTTTTATATGGATTGCTGGGATGTGTGGGCGAGGCTCTCATGTTTGAGCAAGCACTCTAACCACTGAACTATCTCCCCAGCCCCCAGGATCACACATTTTAGTCATCTTGAGAGGGGAGGAACAGCCCCTGCAGAGGGAAGAGGCACTTAGGGGTGGAGTAGAAGGGGACACCCCAGTTAAAAGTAGATTCCTGCAGAAACTAGCCCATGTACATTTTGGCCCTGAAAGTCTCCCTAGACTTCCCTGGCACAGACTTGAGTTCCAAGAGATGTCGATTTGCAATTAGATCAAGTGCCCTGAGGGGCAAGGAAGCTCTGGAAAGCCTGAAGCTGGCCGCAAGTGCTGAACTAAGAACCCAAGACTGGTCATTGGCAGGATGGCCATTGGCCCTGGCATCTCAACTGCTAGTCAATGGCAGGGCAATTTGTGGGGCGCTGAGGCCACACAAACTGCCTGCTGGGGCCTCCTCCCAGACATATCACAAGCCTTCCAAAGGTTGTGTTTATTTCTCTGATGTGGCTACAGACATGGGGTTGGGGGGCAGGGCAGCCATCTGGGCATGGTGACTTTGGCTCTGTAGAAATGAACTCAGGTCCCAAAGCTCTGTCTCTACTGTCCTTTGTTCCCATAGCAAGAGGACAATGACTTTGGCCCAGGTTACCTCAGAGAGTTCAGCTGGAAATCCCAAATATTCCAACACCTGCTCACTGCCTGACAGAGCTCCACAACTCAGTGTTCCCCTGACCTCCTTCCACAACAAGCATACATACATATAGACTTAATGCACGTGGACACCCAGGTCCTTATGTGTCTGCATATACATACTTATTCTCACACACAAGTCTCATCTGCCACACACATGTGACATATAGGCAGAGCCCTCCCACTACACATATCACATATAGACCCTATGTACCCCAACTCCCTGGCACACACATTGCAGATATAGACACACTAAATACACAATATTCTAACATGTCCATACTCTCCATATATATATTATGCTATATGTATGCATACCACACATGCACCTATAGCTACTTATTCACCTACACATCATATCCAGGTCTCCATCAATGTTGTTTGTTCCTATGTTTTTCAAGCAAGGTCCCCAAGCTCTTTTTTTGCTTGTTTGTTTTCCCAAGATAGGGTTTCTTTGTGTAGTCTTGGCTGTCCTGGAACTTGCTCTGTGGACCAGGTTGGCCTCAGACTCACAGAGATCCACCTGCTTCTGCCTCCTGAGTGCTGGGATTAAAAGCTTGTGCCACCATCGCCTGGCATTTTTCTGTTGTAGGAATTTAGCAGAATCATTGTATAGGGTAGATATTAGAATGAACAGCTGGTTTTTTGTTTGTTTGTTTGTTCTTGTTTTGTTTTGTTTTTTAAGAAACACTTTGACCTTAAAGAATCCTTGTGAAAAACAGTGATTGTTTTGCTGAAGGGGCTTTGCAGCCATCCCATGACTTTGGTCACAAGATACCTCAGGCACACCCAAGGCTCTTGTATTATTGTGTATTGCACACGATACATAATGAAGGACTAGAGTCATGGGGACATGTGATGCTCTCCTTTAGCAAGACATGTAAATTAGGATTAGGGACCCTGGTATGAGGAAATACTTTGTGTAACAATCAATATGCCTTTGTACAGCTGTTCGGGGTTCAATCCATCAGAAGAGATTGGACCTTCCTGTTGCCATGTAGGCCTTAAAGTTTCATCCTGGAGTGCCTTCTTTCTTCAATTGACCTGTGCTACATGGTCCACCCTGACATTTTCTTTTGGTTGTTTTGTTGTTTTGTTTTTGAGACAGGGTCTTTTTGTGTAACATGTAGCCCTGGCTGTCCTTTAACTCGCTATGTAGACCATGGTGGCCTTGAACTCACAGAGATGCTGGGAGTGCTGGGATTCAAGGCATGTGCCACCATTCCTGGCGCCAAGTTCTTGTATCCATAGGAATCCTTGCCTTTTGCGCTGTAAGGAGACAGAGACTCAGAGAGGAAGTTGGAGAAGAGATGACAGTGTCTCCATTACTCCAACCCAAATACATCTACATGGCCTGTAGGAAAGAAGGAATGCTGGCCTTTGCCCTACTACCCTATGAACCATTGTGTGTTCCTGACGTCAGGGACATGGAGTTCTGGCAGGAGCTCCAGCATGCTGCCTGGGCTCTGTATCTACTACACAAGATACCCTGGAGACAACCGTGCCAGCCAAGAGCCTGGAAGCCAACCTGTGCCAGGCCCACCAATGCCATGGGGGCAGAAGCCCTTGTGCAATAGCAGTTGACCCCAGGGACCCGAGGAAAGGGCAAAAGGCCTCATAGGCCTCATGGTCCACAGCTTTGTTTCCTGTCATTCTTGTATCAGATGTCTTTTCATCTTATTCTCTTAAGGTACCAAGGATAGAACCCAGGGCCTGGCCTGTATGAGGCCATAGAAATACACCCCTTGCTCCTGTATTCTCTCAGACATGGAGCCCAAGGAGGGGCTTAAACCTCCCAGCCAGTAAATGGTAGTTCCTTCTTTTTTAAGTCAGGGTCTCACTATGTAGCCTGGCTGGCCTGGAACTCACTATATAGACCAGGCTGGCCTCGAACTCACAGAGACCCACCTGCGTCTGTCTCTTTAGTGCTGGGATTAAAGGTGTGCGCCACCAAGCCTGGCAATGGTAGTTTCTTGCATTGAACTAGGGACTGTTGGTTCCCACAGTGTCCTGAGGGCTAGGATGCTGCAGCTAGCTGGTCCCAGGCTAGGGTAATGATGCAGGCTGTGGGAGGCTCTGTTTCAGGCTTCTCACTTTCCACTCTGTCTGACTAGGAATACCGAGGCAAGAGCCTTCTCCTAAGGGAAGTAAAATTGGGGATCAGGAGAGTGGGGAGACACTTGGCTGAGTTAAGCTCTTAATAGACTGGGATATTGAGTCAAAGCTGGCAGCAGGCCAAGAACTACAGTTTGAGCATAGTTTGAGGCAGGTCTGGGCTAGAATTAGAGTTGGAACTAAACCAAGAACCACGAACTGAAGCTACCACCAGTGGCTGGAAGAGATGCAGGCCAGGACAAGGGGCTGAACCAGACCTGGGAGGGAGGAGATGGGGACTGAGAGGAAGGCAGTCCCACCACATGTTAGCAGAACCTCGCTGGTATGTAAGGTGCAGTGTTGAGCACAGAGGGAGGAGTGTGGGTGCTCCCCTGTCTACCGAGGCCACAGGTTCACCATGTTCTGGCAAAGGACCCTGCACCGAGCTATGCTTAAAGGGTGGTCCAAACGTCAGTTGGCAGAGTTGGGTAAGAGAGATCAAAGTGGGGAGAAATTGTGGTAGGTGGAATAGGTGGTGGGAGCAAAGACCCAAGAGCAAGAAAGCCCAGGACAGGGTCTGTTCAGAAGAGGTAGGCTAGCTTTCTGACTGGCTAAAGTGCACAGCTGGGCCCAGGACAGTGGCATTAGCTCTGGTAATAACAACTCATAGACTCTGGTGACTTGCTTAGGAATGTGAACTTTATTCAGAGGGCAAGGGGATATCATTGACAGAAGTTGAGGGTGGTGACGTGGTCAGAATCGTGCTGTAGAAGAGCCCTCTGGCTGCTGATATGAACAAGAGACTGGAGGTGGGGAGACCAGAGAGGCAGCCAATGGCACAGCCGGGCCAGGAGCCCCGGATAGAGAGTGACCCATAAGTAAAGGGGAAAGGGGCAGATGCTGGGTCTGTAGAGGGGCAGGATCTACAGGATGTGGTGATCATCTGGAGGTAGGGTGTGAAGGAGAGGTGGAGCCTAGCATGACACCAAGCTGGCTGGAAGGCCAAAAGACCATTGGGGAATGGGGCCACATGGGAGAGACTAGAGGGGTGAGTCTGTCTGTCCAGCTCTGCTTTTCACCAGCTGTGTGTCCTTGGAATGTGCCTTCTGTTCTCTGAGCCTCAGTTTCCTCTTCTACAGAATGGGAAAAGTTCTATTTCCTCCAGAGGAAATATATGAGGGCTAGACAAAACATTTCTGAGGGTGAGCCACACACAGTCAATTGTTGCATCTGATCTCCAGCTCCCAAGCAAGATGCTGGCTGACCTCAGCCATGGTTCTGAAAGCTCCAGGAAGTGAAGCAGGAACAGTCTGGGGAGCTGGCATGGCACCCCATCACTCCTGGCTGAGAAGAATGTCCTGGAGTCCTATTTGCTCACTCTTCAGCCAGTTGGGTCCTTCCTCCTCTTCCCAGCAGTGTCCTGGGGGCCTATCAAGTGGCCCTGGAGGGCAGGAAGCTTCACTGAACGGTACTCAGAAGGGTTTGAACTTGCCTGGAACCTTGCCCCACCTCATCCTTTACCTGACTACAGCAGGATCCACTCCACGTCCCCTTGGCCCACTCCTCAGTCCACCTCTGTGGTGAGATCCTGGGGAGCGGCCCATTACTACAGATTGGGGGTGAGTTTTTCAGGCGCCTCTACTCCCTTTGACATCCTTCCAATTCTCTTAAACATAATTTCTTAACTATAAATGGATCCTCAGCTAGTCCTATCTGACTGCACACAATGCTGGGGCTGATGGTATGTATCCCTCTCCAACTCTTGTCTCACCAACAATGAATCTTAAACCCAGCTCCCTCTCCCAGCCACTAGAGGTCTAGTGGTCCACCAGTCTCCTTGTGACTGACCCAGACTCTCTGACCCAACAGGTTAAAAGGCAGACAGACCTTCCTCTAGACCCTCAAAACATTCTCCCAGGCCAGAAACACAAGTCTTGTCTCTTTGCAGCTCCATGTCCTGTCAATCCTATTTTAAGCAACTGTCTGTCACCTGTCCTCTCCACACCACCCACGTGAGGTGGCTACATCTTCCCAGTTACGGAGTCCTGGCCTCAGGTCCAGTTGCGCCGACTCAGATCTTTTCCTTGGTGTGGGTAATCCCATGGGTACACACACTGCCCCATTATGACATATTTTAAAATTCTTTCATTAGAAGATTGTTCCAGAAGGCCATTTTTGAAAAACATCAACCAATCAAGGATCCCAACTAAATTTAAAAAAAAATCTGTATTTCAAAATAAATTTGTCTTTCAGATCCTTGCAACAGGGAATTGCCCAAGAGGTCTTCTTTAAACTTATACAACGATTAACACCACTTTGCAAGAGGGCACACAAAAATACAGAGAGAGAGACACACACACACACAGAGAGAGAGAGAGAGAGAGAGAGAGAGAGAGAGAGAGAGAGAGAGAGAGAGCACCTCCTTTAAGGATAACCCAACAGCTTATAAAACACAACCTCCCACATTGTCAATTTTTTTCAAAAGACTCCAAACTCTGAGTTGAAATTTCACAACTTTTAAATGTCGCATATCAGTTTGAAAAGTTTTTTAAACCATGGTGCAGGCTTCCAATTTGCAGCTTTGTGCTCTCCCTCCAATGGTCTTTTGTCATAATAAAAATCAAAATTCGTTTTTAAGAATCCTTCACTTGTTTGCTAGCTGCTGCTGTGCTCCACGCAGAATTCATTGATTCCAGCACTCTCCAGAGCCGTGGAGCTCCCTCCACACTTTCAATCCAATACAGAGAAACGTCTTCCAACAGCTCAGAGTTCCATTTGTCAGTCGCACGCTAGTTGGTAGAGCAGCCACGATTCCAACCCACTCTGCAGAGACCACCTCCAGTTTCGAAGAGCCAAAGATCTGTAGAATCGTGGGCTGTTTTGCGTTTACTAGTGCCTCTGCTCAATGATTGATGGGTGAAAGAGCACACAAGTGCCTCAGTGAGTGAAAGCATAGAAATCCTCTTCTGGTTCGGCCTATATCTGCTTGAGAACCACAACCCTGCCCAGGGAGCCAAGAATGCGCTTAGTGGTCCTGTTCGGTGGCTCAGCGGGAAGCGGGGCTCGCACAATGCAGGTGCTGGCTGCTCCCTCTTCCGTTGCTTTGAGGCTCACGACAGCCCCGGCTGGCCGCTGCTTCCTGTAGCGCAGCCCTGGGCCTGCCATATCCGGCTGCCTGCATCCCAGACCCAGAAGCCCGGGTAAAGGTGGAGGACACGGCCATAGGGAAGAGGTACCCCTTATCAGGCGCGGAGCACTTGGCAGTGTCTTGGCTCAGAGAGCTGGTATCAGTCCAGGATGCACTTTGCCAGCGGTGTGGTCCGTGTACATACTCCCTCACTACTGGACTTGTTAACTCCTTGTTTTTGCCCCACCACCTCCCTACTTCCTTCCTTGACACACAATATCAGGGTAGGGGGGCGCGTCCCTTTTATTCAACACCTTTTACATCATGGAACACCTTCTTGGGTATGGAAATAGGCGGCTGAGAGCTTTGCTTGGATGAACTCATTGTGTCTACATAGAAGCCAGACCTGTTGATAAACAAGCACTTACCTGGGTTGGGGAGATAACTCAACAGGTGCCTGTCTCCAAATCTGTTCACTTTGAGTTCAGTCTCAGGATCCCGCATGTCAGAAGGAGACTCCCACAAGTCACACACACAGACACAGATACACACACACGTTTTTTTGTTTTTTTTAAAGAAGTGTTCACCTTATTTTCCAAGCTAAGCAACAGAAGACCAGATTTGTTGGTTAAAGTGCCTTTCTTTGGTCATACCGCTGGCAGGGGGCACAAGCTTAGTTCCCAGATCACTGTCTTCATATATGCTGTGTGGATTTTTTGTTTGTTTGTTTTGTTTTGTTGTTTGGTTTTTCAAGACAGGGTCTCTGTGCATAGCCCTGGCTGTCCTGGAACTCACTCTGTAGGCTGGCCTGGAACTCAGAGGTCTGCCTGCCTCTGCCTCCCTGGGATTACTGCTGTGTTTTAAAGCCAGTTTGGAGGTGTAGATGAAGGTAGAAACCAACCCCGATCCTCAGGAAGCTCCCCTTCTGATGGGAAAACATGTTCCGTCCCAGGAGATGGCCACGAGGCAGGCAGGAAGCCCACACAGGTCTCTGGAGTAGGCAGCAGCTGCTACAGACCCTGAGCCTGAGGCTAACACCTTCAGGCCACGCTTGGACCATAGCACAGTGATGACACATTCCCAGAGCCCCCAACAGCCTGGCCTGATGAAATGTCCCTCCACAGGGACATCTGTGAGTGTGTCTCTGGCCAGACCTGGAAAAGCCCAGCCCCTCAGGACAGCAGCTGGTGTGAGAAAGACCTAAGCAAAGATATTATAGCATGCATTTAGATCAACCTGCAGTGGAGGGGAGTCAGGGATGGGAAACCCTGCTTTGTAGCATGCGTGAGTTTCCATGCAGTAAATACTTTTCCATGGCCAATTTCAAGTTATCAGATTCAAAGATAGATAGTAGCATACTACTATATAATACTCCTTGCATAACAGAGATGGTACCAGTAAAATAGAGTAAAAATTAAAAATTTATGTTTGGCGTCATTATATTATTTATTTTGAGGCAGGGTCTCATGTGGTTCAGGCTGGTCTTGAACTGACTACGTGCCAAGAAGGACCTTGGACTCCTGGTCTTCTTGCCTTTACCTCCCAAGTGCTGAGATTACAGGCATGTGCTACCATGCCCAGCTGCAGTCCTTTCTAATACAGTTGATTTAAGTATACGTTTGTATAGCTTAATTTTTAATGACTGTGTTTAACAACCAACTCCCATGAGCTCTGAAATTGCAACAAGTGGCTCTCATCAAGCTGATACAAGCCAGCTCCCACAAAGCACTGGGCTGACATCATCCCTCAGCTCCTCAGCTGTGGTCTCCCTGGCTTTATCAGCCTGGTTGAATTCGCCATCTCTCTAGCCTGGGTTTCCCTCTAGTGGACAGAAGAGTCATTTCCAAGTAATTCTGCACCTGTGCCCGGAGCGCAGCAACCCCGAGCAGAGTCACTATGACTCACAGGCAAGAGTTTCTTTATTTTAAAATTTTATTTATTTATGTGTCTTTGTGTCTCTCTGTATGAATTTATGTGCATAAGAAAGTTCCTTCAAGAAAGACCATAGTGCCGACAGTGGTGGCGCACACCTTTAATCCCAGCACTCAGGAGGCAGAGGTAGGCAGATCTCTGAGTTTTGAAGCCAGCCTGGGCTACAGAACAAGTTCCAGGACAGCCAGGGCTACACAGAGAAACCCTGTCTCAAAATAAAACAAAACAAAACAAAAACAAAAACAAAACAAAACTAAACTAAACTAAAATGAAACAAAAAGACAATAGTTTCTCAATTGTCCTGAGGCACTACACACCTGGTATTCCATCCCAGTGAACGACATTATCTCCAGGATTTCTCAAAAACTCAGTGCACAATGCTTTTGCCATACACCTGTGAGGACAGGAATTCAGGTCCCTAGAACCCACATAGAGCCAGAGACAGTCGTATGTTTCTGTATTCCCAGAACACTAATGATGAGAAGTGGGGTAGAAACAAGGGAAGCCCTGGAAGGCCAAAGGCCAGCTAGTCTGGGCTGAATACAGTGATGGGCAACAACAGATCCCGTCTCAAAGAAGATGGAAGGTTGTGGACCTTTAGCAGAATCATTGTATGGGGTAGATATCAGAATGAGCAGCTGGTTTTTTTTTTTTTTTGTTGTTTGTTTTAGAAAATCTTTGACCTTAAAGAATCCTTGTGGAAAACAGTGATTGTTTTGCTGAAGGGGCTTTGCAGCCATCCCATGACTTTGGTCACATGATGCCTCAGGCACACCTGAGGCTCTTGTATTATTGTGTATTGCACACGATACATAATGAAGGACTAGAGTCATGGGGGCATGTGATGCTCTCCTTTAGCAAGACATGTAAATTAGGATTAGGGACCCTGGTATGAGGAAATACTTTGTGTAACAATCAATATGCCTTTGTACAGCTGTTCGGAGTTCAGTCCATCAGAAGAAGCTGGACCTTCCTGCTGTCACGTAATTTCATCTTGGAGTGCCTTCTTTCTTCAACCGACCCCCGCTGCACAGTGCACCCCAACAGAAGGTGACTGACTAAGGTCATCTCTGGCCTCCATACAAACGCATCACACACACACACAATCTTGTACCCTGTGTAGCAGCTCAGGATGGCTACATCAGCCCATCAGGCTTGGGGGCCAGCCCTCCCTTTTCGGTTATCAGGTCTTTAAGAAGGAAAACTGGAAGAGCCACTTTGGGAAGCAAGGCTGACGTCCACACAGAAGGAAAGGGAGCCAATCAGATACCGAGCTGAACTCAGAACACCCCCTGCCTCACTGTGCTTGGAATATTAGGAAGTAATCTTCCCAAAGTGGAGATCCACCTAGGTTCTTCTGCCCCCAAACCCATGACTGTCTATCACTTTCCTTTCCAGCTTCTCTGCCATGGAGTCAAGCATTGACTGGGAAATCAACAGATCATTTGCCTCAATTCCCCAAGGAAAAAAAAAAAAAGCAGAAAACTGACACTCTGGAAGTTGTATGGGACAGGCAAGTCACCAGGCTGAGCAGACGGCACTTGAATTCTGTATTGCACCGAAACTGGGGGTGATCACCTTACAGATGGGGAAACTGAGGATTGGCACAAGCTGGTCTAGTTTGACCAGCTTCCCAATGGAGAACTCTTCTGTGCAATCCACTTACTTCTCTTTATGAAAGCTGCTGTTTTCCTGTTGGGCCTGGCTGCTTCCTCAGGTTGTCTACAGAGCTAAGCACAAAGTCCCCAGAACCCTTTTCCCACTGTGCTTAGGGCCTAGGTCACATTCCTTAGAGGGTTCTAAGGGAGGGGGGGGGGGGGCTTTGCAGTGAAACCCAAGCAGAGATAACGGAGCCACTGATATGGAATGAAAAATTAGCCCTTAATCTGATTAAATGCTTCAAACGCTCCTTTCTCATCCTCTCCCAACTTTCTCCTCATTTTTGCTGGGAGACTTGGTGTTTTTGTTTTGTTTTGTTGTGTGTGTGTTTTGTTTCGTTTTGTTTTGCAGTGCTAGGCCTCAGACCAGAGCCTTACCCATTCTACATCCCCAGCTGCTGGAACCCTTGACATCTCCAAGGCTCAGATTAAATATCCCCGCCCCCTCCCGCTCCAGAAAGCCCTCCACACTCTTTGGTCCAATCTGCAGAAGGAAAGTAAGAATTGCAGTAAAGGACGAGCAGGTTGCTGGCTGAGCGTGAGGGCTGAGCACACACGTGTTTATCTCCACTTACTCCTTCAGGTCCACTGACGCCACAAGTGGTTTAGGAAAAAGTTGTGTGACGTTTAAACTCACGAGGACAAAATGAAAGAAAGATAAAAAGTTGAGTGCACACCTCATATCATATATGAAAACTAACGAGTGCTGGGTGTGGAGTCTAATGCCTGCAATCCCGGCACCCCAGAGACTGAGCCAAGAGAATGGAAGGTTTCAAGCCTACCTGTGCTACATAGCAAGACCCTCTCAAACAAAAGAGAGGATAGAGGAGGAGAGGGAAAGAAAATTCAAATGGATCTAAATATAGGGGCGGAAGAGATGGCCCCACGTACAAGAGCACTTACTCACTAAGAGCACTAGACTGGAGGTCAGGTCCCATCCAGTAGCCAGGTGCAGTCTCACACAGACCTGTAACTCCAGCACTGAGAGGGGCAGACGAAGGATGATTGCTGGAGCTTGTTGGCTGGCTGCCAGCCTATCAAAAATACAAGCTCCAATTTCAGTGAGAGACCCTTCCTCAAAGGAAATGGGAGGTCTGGAGAGATGGCTCAGAGGTTAAGAGCACTGGCTGCTCTTCCAAAGGTCCTGAGTTCAATTCCCAGCAACCATAGAGTGACTCACTACCATCCAGAATGAGATCTGGTGCCCTCTTCTGGCCTGCAGGGATGCATGCAGGCAGAACACTGTATACATAATAAATAAATACATCTTTAAAAAAAAAAAAAAGGACTCTTTCCCTCGACCCTCGCCCTTCACTACCCCCACTCATGTCCAGGCTGTTCATGTAGATCTTATTCCATTTCTCTGTCATTGGGCGATCCCTGTGTCTTTCTTGGGGTCCTGTTTTCCAGGTAGCCTCCCTGGTGATGTGAGTAGCAGTCCAGTCATCCTTGTTCCACATCTAGTATCCTGCTATGAGTGAGTACATACATGTTTGTCTGAGTCTGGGTTACCTCACTCAGGATGATTTTTTCTAGATCCATCCATTTGTCTGCAAACCTCATGATGTCATTGTTTTTCTCTGCTGAGTAGTATTCCATTGTGTATATGTACCATATTTTGTTTATCCATTCTTCATTTGAAGGGCATCTAGGTTGTTTCCATGTTCTGGCTATTACAAACAATGCTGATATGAACATAGCTGAACGAGTGCTTGAGGGAAAGAGAGCTTGGGGGAGCGGGAGATCCCAGCTGGATCAACAACAGAGAGGGAGAACAAGGAATAGGAGACCATGGTAAATGAAGACCACATGAGAATAGGAAGAAGCAAAGTACTAGAGAGGCCCACAGAAATCCACAAAGATACCCCCACAACAGACTGCTGGCAATGGTCGAGAGACAGCCCGAACTGACCTACTCTGGTGATGGGATGGCCAAACACCCTAATTGTCGTGCTAGAAACCTCATCCAACTACTGAGGGATCTGGATGCAGAGATCCATGACTAGGCCCCAGGTGGATCTCTGGGAGTCCAATTAGCGAGAATGAGGAGGGTTTATATGAGTGAGAATTGTTGAGACCAAGGTTGGATAAAGCACAGGGACAAATAGCCAAACGAATGGAAACACATGAACTATGAACCAATGGCTGAGGGGTCCCCAACTGGATCAGGCCCTCTGAGTGGGTGAGACAGTTGATTGGCCTGATCTGTTTGGGAGGCATCCAGGCAGTGGGACCGGGTCCTGTGCTCATTGCATGAGTTGGCTGTTTGAAACCTAGGGCCTATGCAGGATCGCTTGGCTCGGCCTGGGAGGAGGGGACTGGACCTACCTGGACTGAGTCTACCAGGTTGATCTCAGTCTGTGGGGAAGGCTTTGCCCTGGAGGAGATGGGAATGGGGGGCGGGCTGGGGGAAGGTGAGGGGGGCGGGAGGGGGGAGAACAAGGGAATCCGTGGCTGATATGTAGAACTGAATTGTATTGCAAAATAAAAATAAAAAAAGAAAAAAAAAAAAGGAAACAGGAGAATGATAGAGGAGGACACCCCATGCCCTCCTCTGGCCTCTGTGCACACTTTCACATACACACGTGTATACCACACACACATATGCACCACACACATGCATGCACACAAAGACCTAAATCTAAATAAAAGTACTAGAACTCTACTCTTTAGGGACTATAGGGATGAGTCTAGAAGGCCTTGGATTTTGCAACTGATTCTTAAATATGACATCAATATTTGTAAGTAACAACAGCAAAAAAAAAAAAAAAGGAAATTAGATTTTATCAAAATTAAAAACTCAGGCAGGTATGATGGCTCACACTTGTAATCCCAGCATTCTGAAGGCTGAGGAAGAAAGATTTTGAGTTCATGACCAGCCTGGATTACATGGGCTAGCCTGGGCCACAGAGAGGCATTTAAAAACTTTTGTGCCAAGGCTCCTTTAAACCCTTTCCCTTCTCAACATCTTTCACTTGAGTATTTGTTTTTGAGGCCTGGAGTTCACTATGTAGCCCAGGCTGGCTTGCCTCTGTCTCCTGAGTGCTGAGATTAAGGGCATGTGCCATCACATCTAACTTCACCTGAAAAATTTCTATGTGGCCCTGGGTATGTAGGTCTATAAAATAGGTATAAAAATCAAACACCGTGCCGGGCGGTGGTGGCGCACGCCTTTAATCCCAGCACTCGGGAGGCAGAGCCAGGCGGATCTCTGTGAGTTCGAGGCCAGCCTGGGCTACCAAGTGAGTCCCAGGAAAGGCACAAAGCTACACAGAGAAACCCTGTCTCGAAAAACCAAAAAAAAAAAAAAAAAAAAAAAAATCAAACACCAACAGACAAGAAATCAGAAAAAATTTCACCTTTATATATATATATATATATATATATATATATATATGTATGTATGTATGTATGTATGTATGTATGTATGTATGTATATATATGTTTTTCAAGACAGAGTTTCTCCGTGTAGTGTAGTTTTGGTGCCTTTCCTGGAACTCGCTTTGTAGACCAGGCTGGCCTCGAACTCGCAGAGATCCGCCTGGCTCTGCCTCCCGAGTGCTGGGATTAAAGGCATGTGCCACCACCACCCGGCTAGTTTTTATAATTTTTTAAAGGTGAGTGAAAGCAGGGTTCAGTGATGGGTGCCTATTATCCTGGAACTTGGGAGGTAGAGGCAGGAGATTAAGGAGCCCAAGGGCAGCCTCAGCCAGGACCCTGTCTCAAAATGAAAATAAATTTAAAAGAAAGAAAAATAGAATAAGAAGACAAGAAAAAAAAAGTCAGCAGGTCATCCCTTGCCACACAAGCCTGAACGCTTGAATTCATCCGTTAAACCCACATGAGGGTGGAAGGAGAGAACCAAGCCTGACCTCCACACATGTGCTCTGCACACACGTGTCCATCCACTGTCACTGCCTCACTGTTACATAAAGTAAAGGGAAAGATGGCTCAGCAATTAAGAGTACTAGCTATTCTTCCAGGGAGTGGGGTTCAATTCCCAAGGCTCACATGGTGGCTCACAACCATCTGTCACTCCAGTTCCAGGGGATCTGATGCCCTCTTTTGGCCTCTAAGGGCACCAGGCACACACATGGTGCATAGACAGGCATGCAGGGAAAACACTCATAGATATAAAATAAAATAATAAAATAAATTTAAAAATAAATTTAAAAAATTAAACCATGAAACCAATTTTTCATAATTAGCAAAACTTTTATGAATCCAAGACACTACCAAGAAAGTGAAAAAAAAGGGGGGGCTAGGCAGATGGCTCAGGGTAAGGGGCAGTTACTGTTACTGCAGAGGACCCAGGTTCAATCCCCAGCACCTTACAACCATCTATAACTCCGGTTCTGTGGGATCCGCCCTCTTCTGACCTCTTTTGGGCACCAGGCATGTATGTGGTGCACACACATATACAAATAAGCAAACATTCATATGCATAAAATACAATCAACAAACCTAATTTTTTTTTTTTTTTTTTTTTTTTTTTGGTTTTTCGAGACAGGGTTTCTCTGTGTAGCTTTGCGCCTTTCCTGGGACTCACTTGGTAGCCCAGGCTGGCCTCGAACTCACAGAGATCCGCCTGGCTCTGTCTCCCGAGTGCTGGGATTAAAGGCGTGCGCCACCACCGCCCGGCAATTTTTAATAAATTTTGAAAAACCAGGCAGCAAGGTTCAGCATGCATTTGAGGAAGTCCTCCGACAAAAAAAACCACAGGGCACTGTAAACAATGAAGAATTCAAAGAGAATAGAAAAAACAGAGGAAAAGGAAAATTTTCAAGCTTTAAAATTAATATAAAACCCATAAGTAGCCTCAGAGGGGAGGGGGGAAGAACAGGAAGCTACAAAAAAAGAAAGTTTAGAGAAGTGTAGCATTATGTTCCACACCTGGAGTCCCAGCATGCAGGGGGTCACAAGTTCAAAACCAACTTGGGCTGCATCATGAGTTTGATGTGAGCTAGGATTATAAAGGCAAACTCTGTCTGAAACAAAGCAAAACAAAAACAGAAAAGAGCAAGTAAGGAGAGAAGAGGAGGAGAGAGAACATTTAGGAAATTAAAAAAAAACATTTAGGAAATAAAAACTATAATGGCAAAAAAAATAAATTAGTAAGCCCACAAAAATTGTGAGGTTCATTGTTCATAGTTTGAATGGGGAGTTCATGCTATGGTAGGTGTCATCACTGGGATCATTATCCAAATGACTGAACTCAACTCTGGTTCTATATCACCTTCCCCAGAGATTAGATTAATACCAGATGGCTCAAAGCACCAATTTTTAATCACATGGTTGGGTTCTCCGGCATGTGTCATCTTAAACTATGTAAGGGTCTACAGTGAATCACCTTATTAGTACAAACTATCAGGGCCTCTGTGATAACGAAGACGATTCTGATACTTGGGGAATTCCAAGGCTCGCTTCCTGCCTCCCTGGGACAAAGTCTAGTCAAATTCTTTATTACAATAGACCCACACAAGAGCACATTGTTGACTTCAGAATGCCAGAGACAGAGTACAAGCTCAAAGAGCTCAGAAAGACAGGTGACATACAAAGGCTTGTAGAACACATGATGTTGGTCTTCTCAGTACAGCACTGGTTGCTAGGAAACAAGAAAGCAACACCTTTATAATTCTCAGGGGTAATCTAAAATTTTATACCAAGCCAAACTAGCCACCCAAATCGAGGGTATAATAAACACCATTTCAGAAAGGCTGCATCTCAGAATCTTTTCGTTCCAAGTACACTTTCTCAGGCAGATGTTGGATGATGTGCTTCACTAGAGTGAGGAAGTAAATCAAGAAAGAGGAAGAAATGAGCTCTAGATGACAGGCCATCAACACAGGAGAGAAGCAGCGGGGATTTCCAGAATGAGAGAGAAGGGAAGTTCTAGGCTGAGAGTGGTGAAGCTGGCCAGGAAACCACTAAGTTCGGATTCCAATAGGAAGACAAATGGTTCCCAGACAGTAATTCCAAGAAAAGAGAAATGTAACTGACAAATTGATAACCAGGTATGTTGGACGGAATGAAGGAGTCTTTGTAGCTGGTGTGAATGGGAGGCGGGTGTTTCAATACCTAATAAGTACATAGAAACAAAAGAAAAATGAAGCAATTCAATGCTGAAGAAATGTTTAAAAAGGAGTGGTAAAGTTGGGCTGGTAACACACACACACACAGAGAGAGAGAGAGAGAGAGAGAGAGAGAGAGAGAGAGAGAGAGAGAGAGAGAGAGAGAGAAGCCAAGTGGGAAAGATAGTTCATCAGGTAACAACACTTGCCATTCAAACCTGACCACCTGAATTTGATACCCAGGAGCCCACAGTGGAAGAAGTAAACTGACCCCCAAAAGTTGTCCTTGGACCCACACACTCATAGTGAGAAGCATGCCAGCCCTCACACACATACCCCCAACTATACAGGCACTAATACAGTTAAATTAAATATAGTCCTCAGGTTCTCAGGCTTGAAGGCCAAATGCACACTCTGAGTTACCTAACCAGCCCTCAGTTTTTAAGTAAACAAATAGTTAATATCCATGCTATTTTAACTATATGGTTATCTGCAACTAAATGCATAAATCACCACACACACACACCCTTTCCTTAGGATTGCCATGAGTTCAAAGTCAGCCTAGGCTACAGAGTGAGACCCTGTCTCAAAGCAAAACAGAAACAAATAAGTGAATGATAGATCATTCCAGTACTTGGGAAGTTGAGACAGAAGGATTGACACCAGTCCCAGGCCAGCTTGGGTTAAATAAGATTCTGTTTCAAAAACAAAACAAAACAAAACAAACAAAAAATCCCACCTAGATAAATAAGTAACATTTTAAAAAATGCAGGCAATGCCAGCACATGGGAGGTGGAGAGAAGAGCATCTGGAGTTCAAAGCAGTCTTATGTACATAGTAAGGTCAAAAAGGACAAGCTGTGCTGGATGAGACTCTGTCTCAAAGAAATAGAAACAAAACATCAGGACTGGTGAGATGGCTCAGTGGTTAAAAGGACCTACTGCCAAACTCAAAGTTTAATCCTTGGAACCCACACGGTAGAAGAGAACTGACCCCCACAAATTATCACATACACCCCCATGTGTGTGTGTGTGTGTGTATGTGTGTGTGTGTGTGTGCATGTATATGTACATTTTTTTAATGAGTTAGAACAACAACAACAACAAAATTGCAGATAATTTGGATGTCTCCAGGGTAACATTTGTTACCTTGGTGAATGTATCACCGTTCTGGGTCCAGACATTAACTCAGAAACCACAGTTGTTAGTCCTAAAAGCAGCAACGTCTCCTCGGAACAGACACACATTAACCAGGCTCCTGAGACTGATATTTCAAATCAGATGCCAATTCATTAATTTATAAGGGGAAGTGGGGCTTTGGAACAGACTGGATTTCTCTGTTGCTGAGTGCATCCTCTCTCAGTGGGCCGATTTACATGGGGAGCAGAACAGCTTTCAGAGGATTGCTGGGTGATCCAGAGCGTAAGTAAGGTCAGGCACGAACTGAGTGGCTTCAAAGTATGATGCCTCCATCTCCCTGGTCTCTGGACCAGCATTTTTGTAGCCAAAGACATCTTGATGGATAATGCTGGTGATTACTTGTGGCAACTCTCTGTGATCTCTGGCTTTCTCTGCCGCTCAGACACAGCACCAATTGACTAGCACCAATACTTTCTTAGTTATATTAATACTCTTGATCTGGGGATATGGCTCAGTGGTAGAATCTTTGTCCAGCCTGTATCAGGCCCTAGGTCCAATTCCCACCACTGAAGAAAAAAAATTTTTTTTGAGACAGGTTTTCAATATGTTGCCCAATGCTCAAGTGATCCTCTGGTGGTCAGCATCCCAAGTAGCCAGGACTACAGGTGTGTGCCATTGTGCCCTCATTACATTAAAATATTTAATCAGGTGACAGTCTAGATTGTCTACAGGAAGGGAACTGGCACGTCCTTGTGTTATCGCATTAGAAGTTTGTGTTGGGATTACAGCATAAGCCACCATACCTGGCCCTATACAGTCAGTTCTAGACCAGCCTGGACAACAGAATGACATTCTGTCTCAAAATAAAGAAAAAAAATTGAACAAAATGAATAACCAAGTAGATCCATTTTCCAAACATAGATTCCCAGCCTCCTATGAATTCTATGCAACAAATTCTCCCTATAAAGTTATTTTCCTGCTTATATTGGTTTCTGCTATTGCAACCAAAACCCCTGGCCAATACTGCAACCACCCCAACAATACCAAACTTGAGAACAAGATACCAAAAGGCAGTCTAATCCCTCTGCACCAGAGCTGCAATCAAACTTGGAGCCTTTTCTGGGCCTCTTGGTTCAGCACAGAACAGGGCACACAGGCCGTCTCAATAAAATCTGCTTGGCTAGGTCACTCAGAAGTCAGTGCATAAATATTGCCAGGAGTTATTCTAGGTGCAGGGGTTACAAAGCAACTGAGAGCCGATTCCTGCTTTCAAGGATGTCCCCCACACACCTTAGACACAACAAGTGGAAAGAGTCACACACACCCCTGCCTTCTCACCCAACTCATGGGTCATCTCACACCTCCTGTCCCCAGCCCCCAAACAAAGGGAAGTGTTTGTACTTCTGGCTTCAGTCTGTGAGGATGGCAACAGCGTGGAGTTTGGAGTAGTTAGACAAAAAGTGTGGGAGGAAGAGAAAGATGGCAGACAACCAGACACCAGACCTTGATGCCAGGTGGAAGATTCTAGATGTGTTGGCTGCTATCCTAAGTTCCTTGGACCTAAATCTCAGGCTGTATAGCTAGTTTCTTCCTCTCTCCGAAGGTAGCCTGTGTATGATAACACAAAGGAATTGTATAGTCATCATCTTGGCCAGGGATTCCAGGCAAAGATTCAAATACCTTGATTCCACAGAATCAAGGAAGTGCAACATACGGGCCAGAATGAAGTTACCACACTCCTAGAGCCCAAACTCTAGAATGGCTCTTAGGAGAGTTTTGTGCAGAGGATGACTATTGGGAGTCAGGGCAGTGAAGGAGGGGTCAAGTGTCAGCTATGACCTGGAGCGGGAATCTCACTACCCTCCCCAGGGCTAAGCTGGTGCTGGTGCTGTTCCCATTCTCTCACGTCCCTTCCCAAGACTCTCTTTTTAGTAAACAAATTCTCCCAGGCGACCCTGTGAGGTTATGACCATCCCTTCATCTCACACGTGAAACCGAGGCTCAGAGAGGTTATGTGCTGCAGGCTTCATAACCCAGAATCTGCACTTGCTATTCAGGTTTGAGTCACCGAGCTAAGAAAGGGGCTAACGGTTGCTGAAGCAAGGGGTTGAAGAAGCCCGGGTTCAGAGCAGAGGGCCGCCAGGTGGCGCGGTAGAGGTGCAGTGTGTCCTCCCCCCACCCCTACCCCACCTCTGTCAGGGGTGGGACGCACCTGAACCCTTTGGGGCGCGCCCTGGGAAGTAGGCTAGCAGGGTGGGGCGGGGAGCAGCTCTAGTCCTTGGTTCTGAGTAGGCGGAGAGAGCGGCTTTAGTTAGGTCGCTGGGACCGCAGGAGCCTCTCTGAAGAGTCACGCCTCCACCAGGAGACTGCGGGGCTACATCAGCTCTTCTGCTCTGCGCTCTCCAGCGTGCAATTTATTAGGGGGGCTTCAAGGGATAGAATAGAAACGACCAGTGCAGCCAGGAGGTGGGGCCGGCCCCACCTGTCGCCAGCGGAGAGAGGGGCGGGAGGGGGAGGGGCTTGTCTCCTAGGGACCACCCCCCCTCCTGGTCCCCAAGCCCCGGGCACGCGACGAGATATAAAGCAGTCGGGGAAACAATGCGCCTGCAGATCGCGCTCCCGCGTCGATCCCGGGAGCGTCCTGGCTGCTGTGTGCGAGCGAGGCGGGGGGAGCGCGCGCGGGGGGCGCGCTCGTGAGTGCGGGGCCGCGCGCTCGGTGGCGCGCATGTGTGTGTGTGCGGGCTGCCGGGCTTCCCCGAGCCGGCGGGGAGCCGCTCCGCTCCAGGTGGCGGGCGGCGGGAGCGAGGTGAGGCTGCGGGTGGCCCGGGAGCGGGTCCCCGGGGGGCGGGCGGGCTGCAAGGCTGCAGGCTGCCTTCGAGACAGCGCGCCCCCGCCCGGCCCTGCTGTGCCCCGAGAGCTGCGCTCCGGGCGGTGCTGGCAAAGTTTGCTTTGAACTCGCTCCCCGCAGCTTGGTCCGCCTGCTGCGAGCTGTCCTGAGCGTGCTGACCCCAGGCCAGGCTTCCCGGGACAAGGGGTCAGGGCACGGGCTGCAGGCCGGTGGGCCTGGGGAGGGATCAGAACCCCGCAACCGACTGCGGCGAAGGACTCGGAGCCGCCTCTTCCCTTGGCTGGCACCGCAGTCAGCTCGTCTCCCCTTCCCTCCCGCAGGGAGCGGACATGGACTTCGACTCGTACCAGCACTATTTCTACGACTATGACTGCGGAGAGGATTTCTACCGCTCCACGGCGCCCAGCGAGGACATCTGGAAGAAATTCGAGCTGGTGCCGTCGCCCCCCACGTCGCCGCCCTGGGGCTCAGGTCCCGGCGCCGGGGACCCAGCCTCTGGGATTAGTCCCGGGGAGCCGTGGCCCGGAGGGGGTGCCGGGGACGAGGTGGAATCTCGGGGCCATTCGAAAGCTTGGGGCAGGAATTATGCTTCCATCATCCGCCGTGACTGCATGTGGAGCGGCTTCTCCGCCCGGGAACGGCTGGAGAGAGTAGTGAGCGACCGGCTCGCCCCAGGCGCGCCCCGGGGGAACCTGCCCAAAGCGCCCGCCACCCCGGACTGCTCTCCCAGCCTGGAAGCCAGTAACCCGGCGCCCGCCACCCCATGTCAGCTGGGCGAGCCCAAGACTCAGGCCTGCTCCGGGTCCGAGAGCCCCAGCGACTCCGGTAAGGACCACCCCGGGCTAGCTAAGAGGGAGGCATCCCATGGGTGGCCAGAGCTCTACAGCTGTCTGAGGTCAAGCATTGGGTCTTAAACCTTCCCATCACCTCCCCATTTTCTGACTGAAGCTGTCGGTGTAGCCCCCAGCTGTGTCTGTCTGGCACGTGGGTGTGTTGGTAAACAGTTTGGTGAAGTGAGGAGGGAGCCAGCGTCCCTCTGTTGGTGATTGGAGCCCCAGGGGACAGGGGCGACTTGGTGAGAGTTGGCGCTTAGAGAGGACAATACTAGGGTTGGACTGTAGGGGATTTCTGTCCTTGGGAGGCTGAAAGGGTTCCCTTAAGAGTCACTCCAAGCTTGAAGCTTTTTTTGTGCCTCTTTCCCTGAGAAACTCACACTTCCCTAAGGGAGGAAAGACTAAGGAACCTTTTGTGCAGAACCAAAGCCTTCATCCTCTCAAAAACCTCGATCTCCTCCCTGCTTTACTTCAAGTTGCTAATTCCCTTCTCTTATCCCAGTTCCATTGCTTACCACTCTTGCACCCTCATCACCAGTGTGACCTGTGAGACAGGTAGGGGAAGAGTAAACGCTCCTCTTAACAGATGGGAAAACCGAGGCTTAGAGACAGGAGATCAGAAGGGTGGGCCCCATCCTCCTGTGCCTAGCCAGCTTTTTTTCCTACCCTCTACCCCAGTCTTCCCTGATAGTTAGAGGGTCTAACTCACAGCTTATCTGAGAAAGGCCTGTTGCTTTGGATTTAGCTGGTGTCCACGCTCCCTCCCAATACATCTGTGGGCTTCAGCTGCTCGTCTACACTCAACAAATGTTCAGTGATTTCCTACTTTGTCCCATCTCTGGAAGAAGAACGGGTGTTGACGTAATAATGGTAGTGGTGCTCCAGGCCTCCCTCCATCCTGATAAAGGGCAGACTTAAGGGAGGTCAGACCACCCAGCCTCTTAGCCCCCTACTCATGAGAATACCGGAGAGGATGCTATTGCAGGTGCAGACGGAGGCTTTGGGCACATTCACTAAGACAGTGAAAACTCACTGCAGCGATAAAGAATAACTAATAACGGGTATTTGAGAGGGAACTGGGGAATTGGCTGTGGAAGATGTTGTACATTTACGGGGGGGGGGGGGGGGATGAGAAGAACAAAATTAAAAGTCATCTTTTCTTCGATGCGTTGTGTTAAAGTCATTTTTGACCTGCAACAAGAGCTTGTGTTTGTCTAACGGCTCAAATGGAAATCTTGAGATCAAGAAACTAATGAAGAACCAGCTCTACCAGGAGGGTTAGAGTAGAAAGATCATCATCCTGGAAGTTTGGAGTTCTCTATTTGCGATCCAGACCATTGTAGGAGTGTCAGGAAGTGGATCTGACCTGGGCCTCCGTTTCTTCTTCTGAAAATGAGGAGGGATGAACTTGGTTGTCCAGCTGAGGACATCCCTTATCTTGTGGAATCTGATACTGTTTTCTGCCAAGGAGAATGGTGTCTTAAATGATACCTTCCTTAGATACAGCCCTCTGTGCTGTGAGATTTAACAGTGAAAATGAAAGGTTTGCGATGGACGGAAACTTGAATCATTTTCTGACCTGCCCTTTAACCGGAACCTGTTTGTGGGCTCCTGGTTCACTCTCTGGCCACATGGCCTAGAACAAAATGCAACAGATTGCAAACAATGAGGGGGTGGGGTGGGGAGTGTGACTGACTGCACAGATCAGCCAATAGGGATTAGGGGCCGGGGAAAACAGCATTCCAAACACTGCTTAGCCAGCCAATCACAGGCTTTGAGGCCAGGGGGCTGAATGGTCAGGTTTTATTAATGGAGAAATAATGCGATTGTCCACACAATGGAAACCTTCCTGACAAAGGGGCTCAAGCCTCCTGATATGCAAAGGAGGCAGAGAAGGGAGCTCCTCCGTTGTCGGCCAGAATGCTTTAAAGGTGGCCTTCTGTGCTGAGGACTACAAAATGTGGGGAGCAGGAGGTCTTTCCCTAATTGCCTGACCAGGTTGGGTTCATTTCACAGACCTTCCAGCTAGGGAATGGTCCGGCTACTTCTTGGTGTCTCTGAGTCCCTGGCGTGTTGGCTCTTTTATCTGGGTCCCTCTGCTGTTCCCGCTCTGCCTCTGGTGCAGCTCCTTGGGAAATGGTCGTTTTTGTACCTTTGTGAAGTTCCTGAGGTCCTTGCGACCTGTGATTATAAATCCAACCCTCTTCTGGTCCAGAGGTGGGGGTGGGGCAGATGACCTATAAATGATGGATGGCTTTAGAAACCCATTGAACCCGGGAACAAAATGCTCCTGAGGGAAACCCTTCCCCTCAGCTCTGTGGCTAAAGAGACCCGGCTGTAGCCCTCTTCTCTGCATCTTCAGCTGAAAGGATGGCAGAATAGAGAGGTGGGGGAATAATAGGATTTATAACTTGTGAAAAGTAACAATTCCCAAGCGCAGGCTGTGCTGGGCAGGAACAAAGGGCAACTCTGCTCACAGACCCCTCATTTACAATTCTGATGGGGCATGAAAGAGCCCGAATGGGGAAGATCTTTAGAGCTAAACTTTGTCCCAGGCCAGTAGCTCTTTCCATCCCCTCAGTGGGGGAGGAGAGAGCCTGTGCAGACTGGGGGCTGTTGGCTTGGGTCTGCCTTTTGTTCTTATCCAAGCCTTGTTGTGCAGAAGGGAACTGGAGAATATTTTCCTTATTTATTTCCCCTTTTTCTCTGACACTTCCCTAGTATAAATGAATCGGCAGTCACTTTCCTCACTTCAGTTTGGTGATATCTAAATTATGGACATGCCACCTACGCTCACAAGTTCAGACCTTGAAAACTGAGGCTGTAGGGTGTGTGTATATGTGTTCCTCATGGGGTATGTTTCTTCTCTTCATATCTCTTCCCGCACAGAAGGCGAAGAAATCGACGTTGTGACGGTGGAGAAGAGACGATCTCTGGACATCCGAAAGCCAGTCACCATCACGGTGCGAGCAGACCCCCTGGACCCCTGCATGAAACACTTTCACATCTCCATCCACCAACAACAGCATAACTATGCTGCCCGCTTTCCACCAGAAAGTTGCTCTCAGGAGGTGGCTCCTGCGAGGGGTCCCCAGGAAGAGGCTCCAGAGATAGAAGCTCCCAAGGAGAAAGAGGAAGAAGAGGAAGAGGAGGAGGAGGAGGAAGAGATTGTGAGCCCCCCACCTGTAGAAAGCGAGGCTCCCCAGTCCTGCCACCCCAAACCTGTCAGTTCTGATACTGAGGATGTGACCAAGAGGAAGAACCATAACTTCTTGGAACGAAAAAGGAGGAATGACCTCCGTTCGCGGTTCCTGGCCCTACGGGACCAGGTGCCCACCCTGGCCAGCTGCTCTAAGGCCCCCAAAGTCGTGATCCTAAGCAAGGCCTTAGAGTACTTGCAAGCTCTGGTGGGGGCTGAAAAGAAGATGGCTTCGGAGAAAAGGCAGCTCCGGTGTCGGCAGCAGCAACTGCAGAAAAGAATCGCGTACCTCAGTGGCTACTAACCGACCAAAAAGCCTGACTTCTTTGTCATACACACACATTTATTTTTTAACCTCTCTCTCCCTTCTAGTAATTTGCACATTTTGGTTACAGCGGGGGCAGTCTGGACAGTAGATCCCAGAATGCATTGCAGCCAGTGCACACACACTAAGGGCTTGCATTCTTGGAAACCTCGAAACCCAACGCTCCCTCTTCCCTGACTCATGGGAGTGCTGTCTTTTCTGGCGCCTTTGGCTTCTCAGCAGGCAGCTGACTGAGGAGACTTGGGGTCTGCCTAGCTCACTAGCTCTGGAGAAAAGGCTGACAGATGCTATGCAACAGGTGGTGGACGGTGTCAGGGGCTGCAGCCTGCATGAAATCTCACACTGTGCTAGAGCTTTGGGCTAGGAAAGGATGCTGCTCCCACTGGTGTCTCTGGGGATGATGCAAGGACAGCTGGGCCTGGATACTGTCCCCGAGGCTCTGTTTTCCAGGAGACAAGTGAGCTGTCCTGGGTGAAGACTAGCTTGCAGACTTGATCAGCATGGACCATTACCTCACTGTCAGACACTTTACAGTAGCTGAGGGGTGGAAACCTTTGATTAGCATATTAGGCCACACCCTTCCCTCCACCCTCGATGCTATGACTTTGAAAACATTCAAAGGGCTTGGCCTGTAGAGTCTTTGTCTCAGAGCTCTCTGGGCCATCTCAGAGAGAGACTTGTCTATCCTCACAAGGGATTGCTTTTGTTTCTTTCTGCCTTTGTTAATGCCATGGGCACCACAGCACCCTTTCATACAGAGCAGAAATATTTCTCCAGGATGCAGGAAAATGGGTCATAGGGAAGACTTGGCATCCTGGCTTACGAACATGTTCTTTGCCCAGGTATTTTCTGCAGGGCCATTTGAAGCCCAGCTTGGAACCCTCTCTCAAGGCAGATATAAGGCGCTTCAGAAGGAAGTGCCTGACCACTTCCTCTTTCCCACCTGCCTCTCAAGTCAGTTCTTGACGTTGTCTAAATTCTGCTGGAACGGTGTAAACCTGTCCTTCTCGAGCAACTTCAAGGAGTTTG
The DNA here is from genome assembly GCF_007827085.1 of Peromyscus californicus insignis. Taxonomy (NCBI): domain Eukaryota; kingdom Metazoa; phylum Chordata; class Mammalia; order Rodentia; family Cricetidae; genus Peromyscus; species Peromyscus californicus. The sequence goes on along the minus strand of NW_026294573.1, from coordinate 31,823,080 downwards.
CTGGCTCTGCAGCCACCATCCGGGTTCCCCGAGCCACACACATCCTTTCCCCAGAATCTGGGCCTTACAGATACTCTGAGGGGAGCCGCTTGGATTCATCAAGTGCCCTGGGGAAGGTACACTCACTTCCTGGTGGGTTGACAAGGTCCCTCTAGGAGCGCTGCTCAGCTAACTATGATAGATAGGGTTTTGCTCCAGCTGTGTTCTGCAGCACCAGGTGGGGTCTAGGTACAGTCCTCAATGGGGAGAGTCACCCAAGCTAGCATCGGTCATGTGGGCATCCTCAGGAGATCCTAAGCTTTGCCTGAAAGAAGAGTCAACCTTTTCAGAACTCTGCCCAGGAAGGCAGATCTCTTTCTGCTGGCCCTGGGTTTGGAAGTAGGGGAACAGTGGCGGGGACAGACAGTAAATACTACCTGTGGCTCTCCAAAACCAGCTAACACTTGCAAAGTGGCCGGCCGTGATGACCCCAGAGAGTCTTAGAGGAAGCTTTGGAAGAAGCTGTTCTGCCTGTTGGGGCAGGACTTTCAGGCACCAAGGGACTCCTGGGACTATGTTGGGAGGACAAGTGGGGAACAGGCTACTGAAGACTCATCTGAACGGCTTGTGTTTTATAAGCTGCTGCTGGGTTACGTGCTGTGGGGAGTCTTTTTTTTTTTTAATACTGTATTTTTGTATGCTTTTTGCAAAGTGGTGTTAACTGGTTTTGTACAAGAAACAAAAAAACCTCCTGTTGCAAGGGTCTGGTTTATTTTGAAAGGCAAGTTTACCTGGAATTTTGTATTTAGTTGTAATCATTAATTGCTTGATTTTAAACTGTTGCCTTCTGGGACATCTTCTAATAAAAGATTTCTCAAAACTCTCAGAGTGGGGGTAGCATATACCATCTGAGTCCTCCTGAACCAGAGAAAACTATTTCAGAGTAGCCACAAGCAATCTGGGTGGCTGCATTTTTCTACCCTGTTGCTAACCTGGTCATTCCACTCTGGGTCCCTGAATGCCCTTTCAGACATGTCTAAACAATGTCCTGTCTGCTCAGAGCTCAGTGAAAACAAAATTCTCTTGTGAATTGCAGAGTGCTGAATTGTACGTTACAAGACTTGAAACCCCAGCTCTACCACTTCTGTGGCCTTTTATTTTTGCCTTTCTGAATCCCGATGCCTTATCTGTGAGATGAGTGGAAATATTTCAGTGGGTTTTTTTTCAGGTTTCAAATGAAGTTGTAGGTTTTGAATTTCTTTCTAAGTTATATAGCCCTAGTCTTTAATATGGGGGCTGTTCATATGTTCTTGTTTTATTTGATTTTTGTCTTTTTTGTGTGGGAGATTATTAATTATTTTATTTTGAGACAGGGTCTGCCTCTACATAATCCTGGCTATCCTGGAACTCACTACATAGACTAGGCTGGCCTGGAATTCTCAGAGATCTGCCTACCTCTGACTCCCACATGCTGAGATTAAAGGCATGAGTGATCATGCCCAGCTTGTTTGTGGTCTTTTGAGACTGGGTCTTATTATATAGCCTTGGTTGGCCTATGGAGACCAGGCTGGCCTTGAACTCAGAGAGAGTCTACCTGCCTCTGCCTCCTAGGTACCAGGACTAAAGGTGTGGAACACCATATCCAGCCTCTTAAGCCCATTTGTAGGATGGCTTTATTTATTCATCTATTTGTCTTTCTGTCTGTCTATCTATCTATCTATCTATCTATCTATCTATCTATCTAGTTTCTCGAGACAAGGTTTTTCTGTGTAGCCCTGGCTGTCCTATAACTCGCTCTGTAGATCAGGCTGCCTCAAACTCACAGAGATCTGTCTGCCTCTGCCTCCTGAGTGCTGGAATCAAAGGTGAGAGCCACCACGGCCCAGCTGTAGGATAATTTAAAAACAATTCTCTGAGAATTTCTGGTGTAATGATTTTTTTGTTTTTTCCTCTCTCTCAATTAATGGAAGGAAAATTAAGGCTCTCCAGAGTTCTCCCATTAAGGTGATCTAAGTGCAAGATGAGAGCATTTGTCCATGGCCCTTCCTCATGGCGCATTTCGCATTGCCTCACAGTGTGTTAAGCCAGCCCCACTTTGCCAGGGCTACAGTTGAAGATGACGAGGTTCGACAAAGAAACAGAGCTAAGCAAAACCACCCAGCTGGGAAAGGAGTATGTACATCGGAATTTGAGTGGAGTTCAGCCTATCTCTAGAGCCAGGGTCGTTACCTATTACATGATTCTGATCAGCTTGTTTGATTAACATGGGATGTGCTAAGAAGTCATCAGGAATTCCACTGTAATTGTTTGCTGGAACGAGCTCTGTGTGGGGCCACTGTGCCTGGCCCTTTCTGGGAGGAAGTGAGACAAATGTTCCATGATCAGCTTGCCACCCCACAGCATCTGTGGACTGGGTTGGATAAGTTTACTCCGAAGATGCCCTCTGGGGAAAGAAAACAGTTGCTGTTCAAAATGCCATGACCATCACAGTGAGAGAAGGCTGCCTGGGTCTCCACTAATCCCACCTTACAGTTGGGGCATTATTGCCTGCCTGATGCCTGGATGCCTGTGGAGCCTGAGTAGGGTCAAGAAGCTTCTAGAAGCTTCTCTTGGGGCTTGGGACATAGTTCAGGAGTAGAGCACCTGCCTGGCACGTGCAAAACCCAGAGTTCAATCTCAGGTAGCATCAAAAATGAACAGAAAAGCTCTTAGCTCTTCAGATTTCTAAGCTTTTTTTTGTTTTGTTTTTTGTTTTAAATTTTATGTGTATGGGTGTTTGCCTACATATATGTCTACACCACATGCAGTTCTGGACCTACAGAGGCCAGGAGAGAGGGCTTTGGACACCCTGAAACCGGAGTCACAGACTGTTGTGAGCAGCCATGTGGTGCTGGGAACTGAACACTGGTCCTCTGGAAAAAGAGCACCCAGGGCCCTTAAGCACTGAGCCATTTATCTCTCTCCTAGCCTTGAGATGCTTTATGAGACAGACTAGGATTACTGGAACTTTTTCCTTGCTTTCTTCTTTTTTCTTTCTTGTCTTTTTGTTGTTGTTGTTATTTTAAGATAGGATCTCATGTAGCCCAGGCTGGTCTTGAATTCACTATGTAGTCAAGAACGACCTTGAACTACACACACACACACACACACACACACACACACACACACACACACACTCACCCTGCCTCCACCTCTAGAATGATGGGGTTACAGGCACATGCCCTCAAACCTGGCAAAGATGGCTTTTCTTAAAACTCTCATTTGCAGGCTAGATGATGGTGGCGCACACCTTTAATCCTAGCACTTGGGAGGCAGAGGTAGGCGGATCTCTGTGAGTTTGAGGCCAGCCTGGGCTACAGAGTGAGTTCCAGGAAAGGCGCAAAGCTACACACAGAAACCCTCTCTCAAAAAGCCAAAAAAAAAAAGAAAAGAAAAGAAAAGAAAAGAAAAGAAAAGAAAAGAAACCCTGTCTCAAAATCAAAAACAAACAAACAAACAAAATCCCTCCCAATTGCTTCTTTATTTGTTTTGGTGTATTTGATAGTGCTAGAACCCAGGACCCGGCACATTCGAGGGATATGTTCTTCTGAGGCCATTTCTCAAGAGACTGATTTGTAGGATAAACCCCCTGCCCCCTCCACACACACCTTGAAAGAATGCCTGGGTACTCCTAGAATATGATAAGGACCCAGGGAAAAGGCATCAATGCTAGCTTCTTTGCAGATCTTCATCTTTACAAGTAACCTAGAGAGCAGGGGGCAATGATGGCCCCATTTCATCGAAAAGCCAACTGGACAGTTCGGAGCCAGTAACGCTGTTATCTAAACTCACACACAGTGCCAGCTGGAGCTACGCAGGCTTCAGCTCCTCTGAGTCAGACTGAGAAAGGAGCGGGAATAAAGCCGTCTCCTGGGGGGGAAGGGAGGGAGTTTCTGGAATGTGAAGTATTTTAAGCTCCTTCCTAGCTCATTTCTGCAAACTCCTGCCCCTGTCTTTGTCTGAGAATAACTCAGAGTTTATTCCTGGATTTCCGAGAGAGTGGTGCCTACAAATTAGGTTTTCCTCTGAAAAGTACACCTGCAGGACTGCGCACCCACCTTGGCATGCACACACACATCAAGGGGCCATGGAAAAGCTACACTCAACGTAGGAAACAGGTCATCCTCTTCTGACAACACTAGGAGGCTAAGGCGCATGCAGCACATGTGCAACCCCTGCTCCAGTTGGCTGTTACAGGGGAACTGAAACGCATTCGACTATCCCATTTGATTTGAGGTGGTCAAAGGTGTGCCCAAGATTCGGGTGTTCCAGAACGTTCGATTTAGAAGAGGAAAGGGGTCAGGATGTCTAGGATGATCTGAAAGGTGACAGGCGTGCTGGAGTGTTTCTAAGAATAAGGTAGCCAGAGGTCATTGATGATTGGATGAAGTAGCGAGGGGCGAGGAAAGTAACTAAATGTGTCATCTTAAAGCTCCCTTACCCGTGGACATTGCTCCCGCAAACTCAGTGGGCGGCCTTTTGTTAATGTCTGTTTATTTAGAACAGCTCTACCAAAGGGATCAACTATATTAATGTTACCATTCTCCTGGCGAGGAAATGTAAATATGTTCTTAAAGTCTCTAATCAGGTGTGCTATTAAACGATTAGGCTCAGTGCCAGGGGTCTACTAGGAGCCTGGCAAGTACTGGATTGCCTTTAAACTTGAGGAAAACAATATAGTTAAGGGGTCACTCAGACCTGACAGACCTCAGTTCCAAAGGTTGGCTCTGCATTTTTCTAGCTGTAGGATGGTTGGCGCGTTACTAACCTTGCCTGGCTCCAATTTCCCTAACTATTAAAGTTTTAAAAAGGTAAAAATAATAGCACCTTCCTAATTGGGTTGTTGTGAACAACGGTAGCTATTCAGTAAATGATTGGTATTATTGAAACCATATTAACAAGTCAATTTAGTGGGCTGGAGAGATGGCTCAGCAGTTCAGAGCATTGGCTGCTTTTCCAGGGGACCCGGGTTCCATTCCCAGCACTTTTGTGCCTGCTCACAACTGTCTGTCACTCCAGTCCCAGGGGATCTCCTGGCCTCCACTCGCATCAGACATGCAAGCACGTGGTACACAAACAGTCAAGCAAAACACCCATGTACTTATCTAAAAAAAATTTTTTAAGCAAGCCATATTTAGACAACGGATTAGTCATGTTTGAAAGGTGATGGACAGAAGGAATTTGTAACATGAGAAATCTTTCCCGCGAGGGATGGGGAGATGGCTCAGTCGGTAAAGTATGCATCCCACAAACATGGGGATCTGAGTTCAATGTTCAGAACCCATTTAAAAGCAAAAAGTCAGCCCGGCGGCGGTGGTGGTGCACGCCTTTAATCCCAGCACTCGGGAGGCAGAGACAGACGGATCTCTGTGAGTTGGAGGCCAGCCTGGGCTACAGAGCAAGATCCAGGACAGGCACCAAAACTATACAGAGAAAGCCTGTCTCAAAAAAATGAAAAAAAAAAAAAAAAAAAAAAAAGGCAAAAAGCCATGCATGGTAGAGTCTGTGTGTAATCCCAGTGCTAGGGAGGTAGATGGCCAGGCAGCCTAGCCATCATCAAGCCCCAGGTCCCAGTGAGAGACCCTGTCTCAAAAGAAAAAGGGTGGATGGTGTCTGAGGGGAGCCGACCTCTGACCTCTGGCCTCTACACATTCTCGAATACATCTCTTGCCTTCCCCCACACAAACGTGCACCCTCCCCCCTACACATGAAATTTTCATGGATGCGTTCTTGAACTGTAGTGCCCACATTGGTGTATTCGTGTGATGCTGAGTCATCACAGAAGGAGCACCAAGGGTTTGGGGGAGTGAGAGAGGCAGAGAAAGAAGGTGAGAGCAAAGGCTGGAGACTCTGACTGGCCGCCAGCATCCAGGGCCCATGGTGGGCAGAAGCTGTCTGTCTATAAGCCTGCTTTAAACCCTCCATTCTACCCCCCAGGCACTGCAGTGCCTTTCGACAGACATAGCAAACTAATCCCATTCAGTTACTCTATCTAGAATCTTAATGTGTTTGACCCAAGATCTCACTGAGTAACCTGGGCTAGCCTGGAGCTTACTATTAGACCAAACTGACCTGGAATTTGCAGTAATCCTCCTGCATCAGCCACCCAAAGTGGGTCCTCAGCCATGCCTGGTGCTCTTTTAAAACTTTTATTTTGAGATAAGCCCACCCAAGTTGCCCAGGCAGGCAGGTCTCTTGCCATTTTCCTGCCTTACCCTTCTGAGAAGCTGGGATTGCAGGCCTGCCTCAACGGGCCTGGCAGAAGCAAATGGTTCTTAAACCTCTGTGTGTCTCCTCATCCCCAAGATTGTCACAGAAGTTCAAGGTAGGACCTGGAATTTGTCCTGTGTCTTAGTGAGGGTTTCTATTGCTGCAACAAAATACCACGACCAAAAAGCAAGCTGGGGAGGGAAGGGTTTATTTGGCTTACACCTCCATGTTCAACATTGAAGGACGTCAGGACAGGAACTCAAACAGGGCAGAAACCTGGAGGCAGGGGCTGATGCAGAGGCCATGGAGGATGCTGCTTACTGGCTTGCTCCCCATGGGTTGCTTAGCCTGCTTTCTTTAGAACCCAGGACCACCAGTCCAGGGATTGAACCACTTACAATGGGCTGTGCCCTCCTCCATCAATCAATAATTAAGAAAATGCCTTATAGCTGGATTTGATGGAGGCATTTTCTCAATTAAGTTTTCCTCTTTTCAGATACCTCTAGTTCATGTGTCAAGTTGACATAAGAACAGCTAGTACATACTGATAACAGGCAAGCAAGCTAGTGGACTTGAGATGCTACTTAGAAGAACACTGGTTCAGGTGCTTAGAGTATCATCTCCCATGTAGTCAAAGCCATGCATACTGCAGTATGTGCAGCTCTGGTTTCACCCTTTTGGCTTTGTCTTATTAGGGTGACTATAGCTGTGATGAAACACCATAACCAAAAGCAATTTGGAATAGAAAGGGTTTATTTGACCTACATATCATGAGTCACAGACCATTGAGGGAAGCCAAGGAAGGAACCTGGAAGCAGAAGCAGATGCAGAGGCCAGGGAGGGTGTTGCTTACTGGCTTGCTCATCATGGCTTGCTCAGCCTGCTTGTTTATAGAACCTAGGACCACCAGCCCAGGGTAATACTAACCATCATGACCTGGCCCTCCCCCATCAATCACTAACTAAGAAAATGCTCTATAGGCGTGCCTACAGCTCAGTCTTTATGGCAGCATTTTGTCAACTGAGGTTCCTTCCTCTCAGATGTCAAGTTGACATAAAACTAGTAGTCAGGAGCCTGGGTCACAGAGTCACAGACAAGGGCTGCAGACTCTGAAAGAGAAGAACGTCAGTGGCTATCTCATCAATGAAGTTCTTGTACAGGTAGTGTATTTAAGTATACTTGGAGAAGAAGATGTTCTGGGATCAGAGAATAGACTGGAGAACAAATTTAGAAATCTGTATCAGATCTAGGTAAACGGGAGCAATCTGGTCCAATTTATCAGCCAAGCACTCTCATTTTGACAAATTAGAGTCACAGGAGGTTTCTTAAGGGATCCTGTTAGAAGCAAACATCCTCCTGAAATTCTCTAAAGGGGAAGTCAGAACTGGGGATGAATTCAATAGAAGCATTTGCCTAGCATACACAAAGTTCTCAGCTTTGTCCTAAGCAATGTACACACACACACACACACACACACACACACACATACAAGGAAGTCAAGGGAAGAAACTGAAAACTGATTGTGGTTTGGAGCACATTAAGACTGAGATGATGGGGTAATCCAAAGTGAAGCTGCCACAGAAAGCTGGAGATACAGTCTAAGAAAGGGTTTGACGTAGCATTTGGCAAACTGAGGCAGTTGGGTTACCATTAGTTTGAGACCAGCCAGAGCTACATAGTAAGACCAAGTCTCAAATGACAAACCAAAATCCAAAACAAGATCTCACTGGAGAGGTGGCTCAGCCGGTAAAGATGTTTGCTGCCAGACCTGATGACCTGAGTCCTATCCCGTGGACCCACTAGGTGGACACAGAGAACCAACTCTTCCTGCAAGTTGTCCTCTGCCTTTCTCACATGCGCACACCATAGCACGTGCATACACACACAACGAAAAAATAAAACATACTACAAAATTTAAAAGTATTTCAATGGAAGACACAAGCTTGAAACTCACAACGATATAAAGATGTGTAAGTCCCAGAATGTCATCCAAGAGAAAGAGAAGGGTGACAAATAGGGAGAGTTTGAAACACCCATGAGATTAGGATGAGAAAGCTCCTCTGATGGGTCTGCACTTTCTGACTCTCCACCACCCTGACTGTACAGATTTCCTACAAGGCTGGACATATTCCTCTGAGAATATGCTGGTGTGCTCTGGAGCAAATTCTATGACTGAGAGGAGCTGGGTGGTGGTGATGTACACCTTTAATCCCAGCACTGAGTAGCCAGAGGCAGGTGGATCTCTGTGAATCTGAGGCCAGCCTGGTCTACAGAGCTAGTTCCAGGACAACCAGGGTTACACAAAGAAACCCTGTCTTGAAAAACAACAACAACAAATTTAAAAAAGGAAGAAAGAGGCGAAATAACCCATGTAAAAAGAGACAGATATTGGGACCATGAAGAGTTGCTGACAATTACCCAGAGCAAAAAGAGAGAACACAAGGGCATGGCCTTCAGACAGCTTGACTTCAGATATTTGGCCTCTAGAACTATAAGAAAATTAATTTCTCCTGTTTTAAGCCACCTACTTAATGGTAATCTCTTATGGAAGCTCTAGAAATTAGATGTAAATTTAGGCACTGAGTTTATTATGAAATATTTTCCTGAGGAAATATATTTTTCTTTGGGATGTGTAGGATTGAGCTGCAGGGTATCTTGGGGTGTATCAAAAAGCTAGTGTTCCTTCCACTTATTTTTTTTTGAGACAGGGTCTCCCTGTGTAGCCCAGGCTGGCCTGCTCTCACAGAGATCCCTGTCTCTGCCTCCCAAGTGCTGGGATTACAGGCGGGTGTCACCATGCCCAGTGTGTTTGCTTTTGACCCAGCTTTCTCACCTGGAAGACCAACAGTTCAGCTTCTGCTCTGGACACCACAGTAGCCTCCAGAAGTCTACCTTAAATATTTACATCTCCGACATGATCTGCTTTAGATGAGCCTTCCGCTCTACTGGCTTCACCTTTTCCTTCTTATACTCCCCCCTCCCCGCCCCCTGCAAAATTAAAAACAAATCGATTATTTGGGGGCTGGGGAGATGGTTCGATCAGGAAGGTGTTTGTTGTGCCAACACAAGGACCTGAGTCCAGATTCCCAGCACCCGCATTAAAAAACCGACAGACACAAGAGTCGTCCCGGGGGCTTGCTGGCCAGCCAGTGGAGTCAAACTGGTGGGCCTCAGGTTCAACGAGAGACCCTCTCAAGAGTAACTAAGGAAGACATCTGGGGTCGATCTCTGGCCTCCACAGATGTTCTTGTGCACTTGCACACACATATGTGCACCACACACCCACACCCACACCCACTCACCCCTGCCCCCCCCACCATCAAAACTATAAGAGAACTGGAGACAATGCAATGAACACTCATGAGCTCATCTCCTAGATTCCCCCCTCTCCCTCCCCTTCCCCTTCTTTCTGCCATTTCCCCATGCCCACCCTACCCTGTGTACCAGTCTTTGTTTTTTTAAGGAAGGTGAGAATGGTACAGAGAGATCCAGCCTAATTATATGCCTTCGCCCAGGGCAACACACACACACACACATACACTGTGAAAATTAGGTGGCTGGCTGTCCTTGGTATTTCAGAAGGGTAGGAAGGAATCACTACCCTCCAAGTAGCCTGGGTGTTCCCGGAACCTAACTCTTTATTTTTTTTATTTTTTTAATGCTTTATTTATTTATATGTGATTGGTGTTTTGCCTGCATGCATGTATGTCTGTTTGATCCCCTGGAACTGGAGTTACAGACTGTTGTGAGCTGTGATGTGGGTGCTGGGAATTGAACCTGGGCCCTCTAGAAGAGCAGCCAATGTTCTTAACCACTGAGCCATCTCTCCAACCCCTAGAACCTAATTTTTATGTTTCTTTCTTTCTTTTTTTTTTCCTTTGGTTTTTGGTTTTTCAAGACAGGGTTTCTCTGTGTAGCTTTGGAGCCTGTTCTGGAACTTGCTCTGTAGACCAGACTGGCTTCGAACTCACAGAGATCTACCTGCCTCAGCCTCCCGAGTACTGGGACTAAAGGCGTGTGCCACCACCGCCCAGCTAATTCTTACGTTTCTAACTTACTCTTCTGAGCTCAACCTATCTTGGCATTTTTGCCTTTAAAACTAGGATTTCCTTTTTTGGACAGGGATGAGTGCCCAAACCACATCTTGCTAGGCAGACCTAGCTGGTTTGGTACTTGTTATGTAGTCCAGGTTAGCCTCAGACTGATGACAATTCTCTTGTCTCAGACTTCCAGGCACTGGGATTATTAGCGTGTGCCATCAACCCCAATTTAAAAGTACGATCTCTGAAAGTCTGCCATGGTGCTCATGCTTCTAATGCCAGTGCTTGGGAGGCAGAGGTAGGAGGATGGTGGAGGGCCATCCTTGGCTAAGTAGAGAGAATCTGCTTCAGAAATAAGCAAACAGAATAGGATTTCATGACTGAGGGTTTAGTCTGGTGGTGGAGTGCCTTCCCAGAAAACATGAACCCACTGGGTTTGTTCTCCAGCACCACACGAGCAAGCAAGCAAACAATACCCTCTAGGACTTCTTCGTTTGCAATAGTCTGATCATGATACATGAAGTATGTCAGAGGTGGGCTTCTGCAGCAGCCTTTCTTCCTGGGGTATGTACATGCGCTTTAAGTCATGTACATATTCTTTTCTCTGGAGCCTCCTTTCGGAACAGAGTGAGTTTCTTCCCATCTGGTCTCATGGAAGAGAGGGGTCAAGCTCAATACCTGGGCGCGAGTACAAACAGCTCTCCCGACTCCCCATGTGCCTTCTTTTATTTCCTTATTACTCTGCAAGGCTTCCTGTTCCAAGGCTTTATGCTGCTGTTGTCTCAGAAGCATTTATCAACTCCTGGTCATAGACTTCCATTTCCTAGTTTTCCCTTGAACACAATGCCTCTGATTAGAATTTCGAATTACAGGATATCTTTCAGGAACTGTTTTTAGTATAATTCAGAGTTCAGAAGATCACTACAGTAGAACCACAAATAAAAAGGGGGGGGGGGTGTTAATGCCCTTCTTTTCTTTCGGTAGGACCAGCAGAAATGCAGTGAATGGAAACGGCGCTGTGCTTTTTCTCACTGCTCCTCATTTGTTTTGGACCACAGGCTCCATTCTGATTTAGGAGTCTTTGCTGCTCAGCATTTCAGTGATAATTCTCCCCATGGTCTACAGGATCCCTGTTCTCCTTGTTTCTATAGCAACAGCCCCGTGTTGCTTGGCTAGAAGCAATTTTCTGCTGCTGTGGTGAAGCCCTATTTTTTTTTCATTCCTTTCTCTCCAGTTGCCTTGGTAACCAGCCTCTTCCTCTTCTGGTCTCTTGGTGGTAAATTCCACCCTCCTATTTCTCTCTTCCTCTGGTAACAGTCACCTGGTCATGACTGGGACAGGGCTGGCCCGTCTGTGAGTGAGCATAGTCTGTCGTCGGCAGACTGTCATCACAAAATCAGCCTCCCCTTTCTCTTTATGTGCATCATTCCTCCAGCCTGCCATCTTTCTGGTGGTTGTCATGGTAACCATACCCTCTGAAAGTCTCCAGGCAAAGGCTCTACAGTTAACAACCATCATGTGAGAGTGTCTGCCAATATGTGGCCACACATCTCCATTTTAAACCCAGCCCCAGGAGGGCACCACAAATTAGAGAGAACAAGGCTTTTCATCAAAATAGCCTGGATTGAGTAAAGAAGGTACTAGGGACCAAGAACTAGGAACAGGAGTTCTCCAAAACAATATATGTAGCTACACGGTTTAGCCTAGCTCTGCAAGAGTAGCCATTTTGCCTAAAGAGATTCAAGCGACTGAAGCGTTTCCATTCACTGCATTTCTGCTGGTCCTACCGAAAGAAAAGAAGGGCATTAACACCCCCCCTTTTATTTGTGGTTCTACTGTAGTGATCTTCAAGCGACTGTATCATGGCAGTCATTTTAGGCAGGCCAGTCATATGCTCTGGATTTCTCAGGGGGACGCTATTTTGACACAAGGAATTCTGGCTTTACCTGGGAGCTAAACAGAAGCAGCCTCAGAGAGAAAGCATTCATGTCCCCCCTCCCTGTCCCAAGTGCTGACTGAACCCAGAGACGCATGCTTACCTGGCAAATGCTCTACCATTAACCCGCATCCTCAGACCCCTTGAACTGCCTAACTAGATAGAGGTTGGGCAGAACTACTACAGAAGGGGTATTCAAGTATCTTTACACATTATTGAAACATTCTCTGCCCGTAGGTTTCTGCTGTTACTTCTCTGGGGAGGCAGATGGGATTGTACAATTATAATAATACAAACTGTTCGACAAATGGTGGTGGTTATGTGCCAGGGCCATTTGTAGCAAGCACTTTCCAGACATCATTTCACTTTTCCCTTATGGCAGTCCTCAGAGGAATTGGAAGATAAAATCGTTGAGGTTAAGAGGTGAAGTAAGGGGCTGGAGGTATGCTCAGTGCTAGAGTGCGTGTTTAGCATGCAGGGGGCCCTGGGTTCAATTTCCAGACAAAGAAGGAAAAAAGTGATGTTCATGGAAGGTCACACAGCTGATAAGTCTGAGAGCTGGGATTTGAATCCAGGTTTGTCTGAGTCCACAGGCATTCTTTGTTAATTTAAAATTCATTTGTGTGTCTGTCTGTCTGTGTACACAGAGGTGAGCATCAGTTCTCTCATTCCACCATGTGGATCCTGGGGACTGAAGTCAGGTCATCAGATTTGGCAGCAGGGACCTTCACCTGCTGAGCCATCTCACTGGCCCCCCTAAAGCCATTTCTTAAAGGGTTTGTGTGCAGTCTTCTGAATTTTGGTCATCTTTGGCTCTAATTTTTCTTTTCTTCACTTAAATTTTGTTTTGTTTTGTTTTTCTTTCCCATTTCCTCTTCTAATTTTGTGGGCTGTTGTTCACGGCTTGTTCTTTTGTTCCTAGCCTATCTCTTGACGGCTTTGGCAATGCCGACGGAAAGTTTTGTCCTGCTTTCTAATTGTGTCTGAAGGACTGTGGAATGAAAACATCAGAGCCATGCCCTTGCCTGAGAACTGGACAGGTCTGACTTTGAAGAATGCCAGTCTCTGAGCTTACTAGCTCCAACATAAGTAGGCAAGTCGTTTTTCTCTGTCCACTCAATCGTTATTGAGTGTCTCGACTAGGCATGGAAGATACAGCAATAATCTAGTCAGAATTTGTCCCTTGTCCTTTGTGAAACTAACAGCCTGTAGTAAAACTCAGGCAATAAACCCTAGGCCAGTTACGCAGTTTTATACTGGAATTAACGCTACGAGGAAAACGAATTGGGCGCCTGGACACAATGTAGACAGAAATATTTTAGACGGCCTGCCATCTCTCTTTTGAGAAAGCAAATGGTTGAGTTGATCCCAGCTAGTCGAAGGCAGTTACGTCATAAACCTCGCAAGCTTGGTACCTCGCAAGGTTGGTACCTTTGTCCCGCAGTTTCCTCCTCCTTTGTACCCTCCCTTCAGAGCCGGAGATCCGCGCCGGCGCACTGAGTGTTGCCATGGGGACAGCTGCTTCGGCGCAGGCGCAGTTCTCTCCAAGATGGCGGCGGCTGCGGCTGCACGAGCGGTTCCTGTGAGCTCGGGATTCCGGGGCCTGCAGCGAACACTGCCACTTGTAGTGATTCTCGGGGCCACGGGCACTGGCAAGTCCACCCTGGCTCTGCAGCTGGGCCAGCGGCTCGGCGGCGAGATCGTCAGCGCCGACTCCATGCAGGTATGACAGCGTGCTTGGCCCAGGGCCTGGGAACCCTGGAGGTCGCGTGCTGGCCTCTGGACTCCTCGACACCCTGTCGCGTGGCTGCAGTGGGTGAACCCCGAGGCTTGTGGGGGATGCAGATGAAAGGAACCCACACCTGCTAGGCACCCATCCAATGGTAGACAGTGCCGACTGTATCTTGTGATCACTTCTCAGGCTATTACTGTTTGAATGGATATTACCAATAGTTTTGTTTAAGGATAAAAATGTTGGGGCTTGGGAAGGTGAAGCGACCTTGTGCGTGGCACTTTACACATAAGTGGAGGAGAGGTATTTGAACGTATAAGGTTGACATGTATCCGGTGAATTTCAGTAAATGAAAATTATTCCGGAACTTTTGCCATAATTTTAATTCTAGCCCAGTGAGACCAAGATAAATCAGATGCCACCTGTGAGTGTCTTCCTGGCCAGCAAAATAGTCAGACGACCCAGAATGCCGTCAGAGGCAGCCATTGGCCGCGTGACTTCAGATTAACAGTGCCTTTTATTTGAACATTATTTTATTTGTAAAGTGGAGGAAATGCCATTTCCCTCAATCACAAGGCTGAAGTGATTAATAAAGTGAGACGTTTGAGAGCAGGGTGGCCGACTCTGAAAAAGGTCAACAATTGTGATAAATGTTGGCTGAAGCTGAGGATTTTTTTTTTAACCCTTTTGTCCTCTTTGAGATAGTACGTGCAGAAGGGATGTAGCATTCATCTCATGTGGGAGCATGTGTGCTAGAGAGTAGGTGATGTTTAGGGTGAGTGTGAGAAGGATTACAAAAGCTGTTAGGCATGTTCAAAGGTGTTGAACTTACACAGTCAGTCACTGAACCTAAACCGATGGGCACTAATCAAAAAGGTAGTTCCTTACCCCAGTCTACCTCCTCAGGCTCCTGGCGTGGTTTCTACCCTCTTTATTTCATTTGACGATGGTAAGACCAACATAAACTAAATGGTGGGATAATGCATCGCGTATTGTTTGCAGTCTGCTTTGTGCCAGCTTTGGGGGATAGAATTTAGCTTGAATCTCAGCCTCGTTTTTCTCAACTTCAGGCTGACTTGAACAAAGAGGCTTTTGCTTCCTCTTTTCTAAAATAGGAAGAATATCAGTAACAACATTGGGATGATTAAATGAAGTATAATATGTGAAGGACTTAATACAACTTATGACAAGTGTTAAAAATATGGTAATAGTGAAAAAATATGGCAGCTGTTATTTTTTGTGTGTGCAGATAAGACCATACTCCTCCTGTCGGGGAATGTTAAGTCTGGGTAAACAGGACACAAGGGAGAGCTAATAAGTGAACAGAGCTATTTACAGAGCATTTGCAGGTGGGCGGGTCCAGGAGAATAGACTACGAGTGCTGGATTTCATGATAAGCTATTACATGCTATAGAATTCTTGGGAAGGGAGAAATCAGTGAAGGGTATGGAAAGTCGTTAACGAAGTGCCGAAGCTGGGGAGGCGACTGGGTCAGCAAAATGTCTGCTACACAAGGGTGAGGACCCGAGGTCAGATCCCCAGGACCCATATGAAGAAGCCAGGTATGGTACCACATATCTGTAACCCTAGCATGGGGCTGTAAGACTGGAGGATCCCCAGAGCTTGCTGGCCAGCTAGTTTAGTCAGCTGGTGAACGCTGGGTTCAGTGAGAAAACCTGTCTCAAAATGTAAGGTAGAGAGCAATTGAGGAGGCTGCCCGCCATTGACTTCTCTGGCCTCAACATGCGTGTCTGCACACATTCATGCACTCATACACATATGCACACACAAATTCAGAAAATAAAAAGAAACGGATAAGTAAATACGAATTTTATTTTATTTTATTTATTTATTTTTTTTGTTTTTTGAGACAGGGTTTCTCTGTGTAGCTTTGCGCCTTTCCTGGGACTCACTTGGTAGCCCAGGCTGGCCTCGAACTCACAGAGATCCACCTGGCTCTGCCTCCCGAGTGCTGGAATTAAAGGCGTGCGCCACCACCGCCCGGCGTAAATACGAATTTTAAAGAAGAGCTTGAAGTGGGGCAATCTTTGCTCTTAGCAAGTTGAGGCAAGAGAACTGCCAGAAGTTGGGGAGTCAACGTGGTCTCCATAGGAAGTTCCAGACCAGCCAGGACTACATAGTGAGACCTTGTCTCAAAAAAACCAAGATAAAATAAAAGGGAGGTTTGAAAAATAGAAAAGTGTTACAGAGAAACCCTGTCTCGAAAAACAAAAAAAAAAAAAGAAAACTAAGAAAAAAGGAGAGGCATGTAATAGGAAGGAACACAAAAGACAGAATGGTCGAAAAAGTTTGTAGTGCAGTGAAGAGACGTCAACAGGGCCGTGTCAGAGTCTTCTGGATCGGGCGCTGAATACAGGTAAGAGCAGTGTGCTAGGAACACTGCTTTATAAGCAGTGTGCATAATGGTTGGGAGGAGCATATGAAGAATTCAGGTGTGTTGAATTATAGTCCTGTGCCCAGATACCTTGGAGACTCGATTGCCAAGGGCTTCAGTAAGATGGAGCTGCACTATGATATCTAAGAACTACCCCAGTCCTTGTGTTCTGTGGTTCTGGGCTGGTGAAGCATTAGTGGAGATGGTCTAGTTGAGGCAGAAAGAATAGTGTGATGCAGGATTCAGAGTCAGGAAGATTTTACAGGGCGTCCAAGGCGAAGTCTGCTAGTGTATATTGGGCAGTGCTATAGACAGGAGCATACTCCAGGACTTTTGAATTTGGTTGTCCTGTTTCTCTGTAAACATCCAACTTGTTCCATGGCTTTGCTGAGACCTTTCTCAGAAATCATCCCTCATGTATCAAACCTAGTCCCTGTCAAACACGTGTTTTAGGTGATTTGTTTGTTTCGTTATTTTCTTGAGATGGGAGCTTGTTCTGTAGCCCAGACAGGCTTCAAACTTGTAGCAGTCCTCCTGCCTCAGCCTCTGGAGTGCTGGAATTACAAGCATGAGCCACCATGCCTGGCTAATCTTTTTTTTTTTTTTTTTTTTTTTTTGGAACAGGGTTTCTCTGTGTAGCCCTGGCTGTCCCGGAACTCACTCTGTAGCCCAGGCTGGCCTGGAACTCACAAAGATCCACCTGCCTCTGCCTCCCGAGTGCTGGGATTAAAGGCGTGCGCCACCACCGCCCGGCAACTTCCGTTACTTTTTAAGTAATTAAAATTAATCACTTAAAGTGGGCTTTGGTAATGAGGACTAGATCTGTAGTGCTATAGTCTCAGGAATGGTCATTTACTCCTAGCTCGGTTGTAGTAGGGTAAGTTAGAGTTCTTTGTCGTTGTAGACTAGGACATCAGGACACTGCCTTGTATACTGCTGGCAATGTGGTAGACCTTTCGTATATTACAAAATATTTCATTAAAATGGTACTTCTTTTCCTTGTGGTGCTAAGAATCAAACTTAGGGCATGCTAGGACAGTTACATAACCATTTAGCTACACTCCTAACCCCAAATAGCACATCTTTTGTGTGTGTGCTATGAGTGTGTGGGTGCCTGTGTACATGTGCACATGTATGTGGGGGCCAGAGGACAACCTTGGGTGTCATTGCTTAGCTGCTGTTCACTATGCTGTTTGTTTCCGAGACAGACTATCTCAAAACTCTACTACATCCCCAATTCCCACTCCACTCCTCCTGGGTCTTTCCAGCTCTGACCTCCCACATTCAGGCCCTCTTTTTTTTTTTTTTTTTTTTTTTTAAAAAAATAACCCACTGAGTCCTGCCTGTATGAGCAACCTATCAGTGGCCACAATCCCAAATTACTCCCCTCCCCCCAGCAGCCATCACTTGCCCATATCACCTCAGCTAGGGTTTTTCCACTATCCACAATGGAATTTTGACTGACTTGATCTGTGGAGGTGACCACAGGTACTCTGAGTCCATGATTGTAACAGCCATGTCATGTTCAGAAAACAGCATAGAGCATTCTTTGCCATCTTCCAGTTCTTTTCTTCCTCCCTCCCCCTCTCCCTCCCCTCCCTCTCCCTCCCCACCTCTCTCCTTCCCTCCCTCCTTTCTTTCTTTTCCTTTTATGTGTGTGGGTGTTTTGCCTACGTGTATGTCTGCACACCACATGCACGCAGTATCTGTGGAGACCATAAGAGGGAATCAGATCCCTTGGAGCTGGAGTTACAGACAGTTGTGAGCCACGGTGTGGGTTCTGAGAATTGAACCTGAGTCCTCTGAAAGAGTAGCCAGTGCTCTTAACTGAACCATGTCTATGGAGTCCCATCCTTCAGCTCATAACTTTTTCTGCCCCACCCCTGCAGTGTTCCCTGAGCCTTGTGGGGCTTGATACAGATGTCTTGTTGAGAGCTGAGCAGGTAAGTCCATTTTTCTCAGCTCGTTGACCAGTTACTGACTCCTGTCCACTGAAAGGTCTCTGCCCAAGCTCGAGAAAGCACTGATTTATGGAGTGACTTGGCTGGCACAGCTGTGCTGAGCTGAAAGGTGAATTTCTCAGCTCCTCTGGCCCTGGCAGGCTCCGTTTGGTGCTGCCTAGAGGAGAGGCAGGTGGGAGCCGTTGGTTTCTCAGTGTTTTCTGGGTTCTGCTGTGGGGAAGGGGAGGCTGTAGGTCCTCTTCTGGTCGTTCTGTCAGACCCTTGTATTCCATCCACTGTGGCCTCTGCTGGCTCTTGGGTACTTGCAGGCACATTCAGAATTGTATGTTTGTGACTAGAATATGAGGATTAAATTTCCTTTATCCTTGAGGATTATTAATATATGAAAAACATAGAAGATTTTTGATCTTTCTGAACTGTGTTTAATTTTAGACTGTGTTTAATTTTGGATGTTTATAACATTTCCCCTTGGTCCCAATTGGAGAACACTGATCTTTGATTTTTTTACTTTTAAGTGCAAATATGCAATAAAATATCCATGTCCCATTGACTGAGTATGCACAGTTACACCCAGTTCTTCGTTTCGGTCTTTGGTCACCATTGTGCTCTGTTACAGTTGGAGCTCATTTTCTAGCCTGGAAGGAGGGGATGCTTTTTGTTGTTGTTTTATTTTTTATGAAACAAAGTCTCCTCCCTGTGTAGTCCAGGCTGGCCCTGAACTCATAATCCTCTTGCCTCAGCTTCTCAAATGGAGTTACTACTTAAAAAATTATTTTTATTTTGTGAATGCATGCATAAGTGTATGTTTATTTTATGTATGTTTGCTTGCATATGTGTATGTGCACCATGTGTGTGTGGCAGTGCCCTCCAGAGGCCAGAAGAGGGCATTGGGTCCCCTGGAACTGGAATAATAAATGATTGTGAGCCACAATTTGGTTGCTGGGTACTGAGCTTGGCTCCTCTGCTAGAGCAAGTGTTCTTAACCTTTGAGCCATCTCTCCAACTCCTGGAGATGCTTCCTTTCAATGCTTTAACAGAATATATTTTATAACTACGTAAACAAGATGTCTTTTTGAAGACAAGGTCTCACGGAGCCCAGTCTGCCTTCAAGGTTGTTATGTAACTGGAAAGCCCAGAGGATGATCTTGAACTCCTCATCTTCTTGACTCCTCCTCCTAAATGCTGGGGTTATAGGTATGTGCTACCACATCTATTATTATACTATTTATACGCTATTAGTATACATCTATTAGGATACTATTTATACTCTATTTGTTTATTTTTGGTTTTTCAAGACAGGGTTTCTCCGTGTAGCTCTGGCTGTCCTAGAACTCCCTCTGTAAACTAGTCTGGCCTCAAACTCAGAGATCCACCTGTCTCTGCCTCCCAAATGCTGGGATTAAAGGCATATGCTACCACTGCCCTGTGGCTTTATACTCTTTTTTTTTTGGTTTTTCGAGACAGGGTTTCTCTGTGTAGCCTTCCGCCTTTCCTGGAACTCACTTGGTAGCCCAGGCTGGCCTCGAACTCACAGAGATCCGCCTGGCTCTGCCTCCCGAGTGCTGGGATTAAAGGCGTGCGCCACCACCGCCCAGCTAGCTTTATACTCTTTAAAAAAATTAAAATTATTATTATGATTTTATGTGTATGGGTGTTTTGCCTGCATGCATATTTGTATACCACTTGCGTGCCTGGTGTCTGTGGAGAGCAGAAAAGGGCATTGGATCCCTTAAGTCTGGAGTGACAGATGGCTGTGAATCACATGTGGATGTGGGAATCAAGGCCAGGTCCTCTGCAAGAGCAGCAAATGCTCTTAACTACTGAGCCATCTCTCCAGCCCCTAGGCCTTATACTCTCAAAATTAAAAAATTTTTTTTTCAATTTATGTGTAATAATTGTGTGAATGCTTCATGTGTGGGGTGCCCATGGAAGCAAGAAGAAGGCGTCAGGTTCCCCAGAGCTGGAGTTACAGGTGGCTGTGAGCCACCGTGTGGGTGCTGAGAACTGAACGCATCTTCTCCTAGAGCAGTAAGTGCTCTCAACTGCTGTGCCGTCTCTCAAGTCCCTTAATACTCTTTTTAAATCTTCACAGTGAGTAACATAAAGTAGACATTATTTAGTAGTTCAGGAACTGTGCCCAAGATCTGTAGATCTGTTACTGAGCACAGTTCTCTGTTTTACATGTCTAGTGATTTTCTTCTTTAGATCAGGCAAGAGCTGTAGGATTCAGTCACAGAGAATGGTTCCTAACCTGTAGGCCACTCATCTCCCACGGCAATATGCTACATTTTGATCAGGAGCTAAAATGTACCGTAAGATTCATAATAGGAAACCTGGTTAGGCAGTATACAGATTGTAAGGTCACTTAGGAAGCAGAAGCAGAAGGACCAGAAATTCAAGTCATTTCCAGCTGTATAGTGAGTTTGAGGCCATGGCTACTTGAGATCCTGTCTCAAAGAACAAACAGCAGGGCCGTAGAGATGGTTCAGCGGTAACGGTGCTTGTCCCTAAGCTTGAGGCCCTGAGTTTGATCCCTAGCACCAGCATGGTGGTGAGAGACAGAACTGACTTCTGAAAGTTGTCCGATGACCTCCATACAGATTCTGGGGTGTGTGTGAACTCTCCTCCCCCAGAAGTAGAATTTTTTAAAACTCACCCAAAAAAAAGACCAAAAAAGATTCATAATGTGGATAATGGTGATGAATGTCAAATGGAGTATTGAGCAGACCACTGGCCACTGAATGTGCTGTTAGGGGCTAAAACTTGGTATAGCCACAAAATAGAATTTAGCATCAAGTTGGTACCCAAGATGAATGTTTATTGAGACAAAGGAGAAACTCAGTCTGTGGGGAGCCCAGACAGTGCTGGAAACCTCCTTGTTGTTAACAGCCACAGATAAAAGGGAGGCGAGTGGAGAGTGATAATTAGAAAGGCTTTTCAAGTTTCCAAGTGGAGTTTTAATTTATTTTTATTTGTTTATGGTTTGAGATGGGGTCTGGTTGTATTATCCAGGCTGGTTTCAAAATTCATAGACTCAAGTGATCTTCCACCTCAGCCTCCCAAGTAGCTAGACTATAGTTCCTGTGACTATTACTTGTGAATTTTAATATTCCATTTAAGTGTGCTCTTTGAATGTTTATATTCAGAAATATGCTTGTAACTAAACAAAATTCTAAAACTGTGTCTCACATAAGCACAGGTTGTGCACAAACATTTGAGCGTGTGCACACACACATTTATAGATTGATGTCAGGCGTCTTTCTTTGTTGCTTTCCAGCTTTTGTTTGTTTTTCAAGATAGGGTTTCTCTGTGTAGCCCAGGCTGGCCAGGAACTTGCTCTGCAGATCAGGTTGGCCTTGAACTCAGAGATCCACCTGCCTCTGCCTCCCAACTGCTGGAATTAAAGGCATGCACCACTACCTCTAGGCTATTAATTATTATATTAAGGATTTATTTATTTTTTTTAATGTGTGAGTGTTGCCTGTATGTAAGTGCACCATGTGCATGCAGTGCCTGTTAAGGCCAGAAGAGGGCACTGGATCCCCTAGAACTAGAGTTGGAGACCATTTGAGCCACCTTGTGGATGCTGGGAACCAAACCCAAGTCCTCTGTAAGAGCAGCAAATGCTTTTAACTACTGAGCCACCTCTCTGACCCCTTTAATTTTTGCGACAGTCTTTCCCTGAACCTGGAGCTTACTGGTATTTGCTAGACTGACTAGTCCGGGAGCCTACCCGTCTGCATAGATATAGATGTGTATGGCCCCACTGGCCTTTCCATGGTTGCCGGGGATCTGAGCTTAGGTCCTCCGGCTTGCATAGCAAAGCACTTGTACTCACCGAGCCTTTTCCCCAGCCCTTGCCAAACACTGTCTTAGGTCAACCTCCCTTCCTTCCTCTCTCCTTCCTCAAGGTCTCATAACCCAGACTGTCTTCATTTCCATAATCTTTCTTCCTTTAACTCCTAGGAGGTGTCTGAAGAGCTGAGATTATGTGCTACTGAATTTGGCTAGACTTTTCCTTCCTTCCTTTCTTCCTTCCTTCCTTCCTTCCTTCTTTCTCTTCTCTTCTTTCTTCTCTCTCTTTTTCTCTCTCTTTTTTTTTTAAAGATTTATTTACTTACGTATACAGTGCTCTGTCTGTGTGTATGACTGCATTTGAGAAGAGGGCATCAGATCTCATTGTAGATGGCTGTGAGCTACCATGTGGGTGCTGGGAATTGAACTCAGGACCTCTAGAAGAGCAGTCAGTGTTCTTAACCTCTGAGCCATCTCTCCAGCCCCTCCTCCTGCCCTGCCCCTTCTTGTGGGTGGTACTCGGGATTGAGCTCAGCCTGTGCACTTTTCTGAGCTGGAACCTCGGCCCTTTGTCTTCATTGTCTTTTATGTCATACTTTCGTTACCCTTTGTCCTAACTTAACCATAGGGACTGTCCTAGGTAATTTTTGGTTAACTTGACAACATAAGCTAGAGTCATTTGGGACAAAGGAACGGCCATTCAAAAAATACTTCCACCAGATTGGCCTGAGGTGCTTTTCTAGATTGGTGAGGGAGGGCCTAGCTCGCTGGGCCGTCTGAGGGTTGGTTGTCTCAGGTGCTATAAGAAAGCAGGCTGAACAAGGTAATAAGCGGCACTCCTCCATGGCTTCTGCATCAGTTCCTGCCTCCAGGCTCCTATTTTGACTTGCCACAATGACAGAGTATGTACATGAGAGTTATAAGATGAAATAAACCCTTTCTTTCCAGGTTGCTTTTGGTCATGGTGTTTATCACAGCAGTAGTAATCCTAACTGAGGCAGGGTCATTCCATGGCAGCCTTTTCCAAGTAACTTTTCTAGGGAAGACTTTTTTGATAAATACTGAATAAGTATTTTAATGGCACAGCTCATGCCATTAAATATTTGTACTTGAGCTGAGGCAGGAGGATTCCCGTGAGTATGAGGCCAGCCTGGGCAGAAAGAAGGGAGAGAGGGAGGGAGGGGGGGAAAGAAGTGAGTGCTAAAGTTAAGTACTGAGGTGAAATAACAATACTGGTAAGGATTACAGGTCTGAAGTGGGGCTTTTGTCTTGAGAGCCCGATAAACAATGACTTGAACATCTAGCATCCGAAGGTCCTGCTTCGCTCTGGTTTAGGCCTGTGGTTTGTGGAGTGGGATGTCAGAGCGACTCTTTGAGGGATCACTGTCTTAGGGATTCCTTCTGGGTTCTCCTGTGCATTTCTGTATGGCTCTGACAGAAGCGACCCTTTGTACTGATAGTCTGATTTTTCCAAATCCTGATTGTTTCTCAATGTATAGAAACATAAATATTCTCATGCAACAGTAAGAGTCCGAATTCAAGGGGAAGCCAGTAACATAATCCTTGCTTTCCAGGATGGAAAACTGAGTGAGGTATAGAAAGATTAAAGAGCCGCCTAGAGATCGTACCGCAAGACATCTGCACACCTGGAAATTGGATCTGGCTCTTCAAACTCATTTGTAGAGTCTGATCCAGTGCAGGAAGATAATACTGAAGGTCTTCCTTTCAGTCTGGGTTGTCATCTTGGCATGCAAATCCAACATGGAGTGCATCACCTTCAGTGACTGCGGAACCTGAAGGCAGTTGCTGACCGTGTGCACTGCCTGCCTGAAAGTGGAGTGTGTGCTAAGAGGAGACAAATCGTTCCGTTTGGGTTTATGGAGAGGAAATGTCTCTGGTGCCCTAATTCTTTGAGTCCTAGAGAGAAGCAGTATCAGACATAGGAGCACAGTTCTCTTTGTGTTTTCCCAAAGCTACAGGAGAGAGGCAGACGGCTTTTGGCCCCCTGACTAGTCAACAGGCTCTCTTGTCAGCTAATAGAAGTGGAACTCTGTGTTCTTTTTGTCTGCTTTGGGACATAATTTAGGAACAATGTTTTGTACTAAAGGACTGTCTGTCTGATAGTGCTCAAGGGAGATCTGGGAGGCATGGGGGCAGGATATGAAAGGAGAGATGGGATGGTGCCTCATAGTGGCTTCATAGGACTCAGATAAAAGGCACAAAGACCTGTTAACCAGGAGAGAGACAAGGCCTATCCAGAGGGTTTTTATCACTACCAGCAGCTTGTCTTTAAAATACCGTGACAAGAGGCCAAGAAGGAAATTTCAAATGTTTTTGACTCACGGGGAGACAGAGGGGGTGGTGTTTAGATAATGGTTTCTAGGTCACTTGGTTTACTTCCATATTAAATACTGTTTATTCTGTGTAGGTTCTGCATATATGGTCACTTTTTGCTGCTCGCAGGGAGACCCTCATGTTAGAAAGGAGAAGTGACTACTGGCTGATAGGAAACCACAGGGGGAGAACAGATGAGGCTTGAGCTTGAGCTTGAGCTGAGGCACTGCCCTGCTGCTTCAGTGACAATGTCAGAGATGGTTCACACCATCTGGAACTCCAGCTCCAGAGGATCCAATGCCCTCTTCTGACCTCTTCCTGCACCGGCATACATGTGCACGTACATATGTACATGCAAAACACTCATAACCTAGAGTAAATAAATCAAAAATTATTTTAAAAAATGAACCAACATACCAAAGGCATTGCATTGTCTCCTGTCTCCTTAGAAGCACATGTCCTTCACACTTCAGGAACGGCAGGCACCCCTCTGCACAGAGGATTCTTGAGGGACTGTCGTAGGAGGTGAGACTAACACCACAGATCCTAGGAACGGATTGTTGAGGTCCTTAAAGGCCATGCCGTGAGGTTTGGGGTTCAGACAGGGAAGGGAGAGTGGCTCTGGTGGCCGAGTGGAGAGTGGGTCAGAGGGAGCCTGGGTTCTGCAGTGTTGGTCTGCGTGGCTGAATGAATTAGATATTTTTCCCTAGAATTTTTTTAGAGTACAATGATTTTGATTCACTGATAATTGAAGTCTGTTTTTAGGTTTCTTTTTGTAGCATACTTGCATTTTATTAAAGAACAAAGGCCAAATAGTCCTCAGACGCTCACCCAGCTTCATCTTGGCTGACCTGGAAATAACGAAGGTCATAGTCTCCTTGTTAGATGCCAAGATTCTTCTTAAGCATTTCTTGGTAAGGTATTTCAGATGCCTTTTAGAGAACTGTTTCTCAGAAACAACTGTGATTTTATTCTTCAGGCCTTCAATGAGAACAGCATTTCCCAGATTTCCAGTTTTTCCATTGACTTTAATCTTCTCCCATAGAAACTGTTCAACATTCCATCTTCTGCTGGATGAGCAGGGACCAAGTCAAAACTCTAGTTGATCTCCCAGGCTTCTTGTCTTTCTGCAGCATCATCTTTTTTTTTTTTTTTAAACAGTTCAAATTTTTCTTTTATTTTTTATTTTTTTTCATTTCTCACTTTTTCAAATTAATCAATTTATTCACCTTCCTATTACCAGCTTGATACAGAATGTATTCCCATCATAATTGTGAAATGTTTCATTGAGACTTGCTCAGTAATTGAGTAAAACCAAAACTTATTATAAGCCACAGTCGTCCTACGGTCCCCCATGCTATATATATAGTCTCCATGGTTCTGTGGGTTGTAGTCTGATTGTTATTTATTTTATATCTAGAATCCACCTATGAGTGAGTACATACCATGTTTGTCCTTCTGGGTTTGGGTTACCTCACTCAGGATGATTTTTTTCTAGTTTCATCCATTTGCCTGCAAATTTCATGCTTTCATTGCTTTTCTCTGCTGAGTAGTACTCCATTGTGTATATGTACCACATTTTCTTAATCCATTCTTCGGTTGACGGGCATCTAGGTTGTTTCCAGGTTCCTGCAGCATCATCTTGATGAGTGCTCTGGGAAGATCTTTCTTTCTAGAGTTTACACACACACACACACACACACACACACACACACACACACACACACACACACACCCAGCTGTCCTAGAACTTGAACTGTAAACCACGCTGGCCTTGAACTCACAGAGATCCTCCTGCTTCTGCCTCCTGAGTGCTGGGATTAAAGGTGTGTACCACCACCATCTAGCTCTTTCCAGACTTTTAATTTGTATTTATTTTGTGTGTGTGTGTGTGTGTGTGTGTGTGTGTGTGCGCGCCTCTGTGTGTGTGCTTACGAATGTGCTACAGTGCAGGTATAGGGTCAGGGTGGGGATGGGTCTGTGGATACCTTGTGGGAGTTGTTCTCTCCTTTCACTGTGTCTGGGCTTGAACTCAGATCATCAGGCTCTGTGCTAATCATCCTCACGTGCTGGTGTGTTTTTAGGACAGAGTCTCACTCTTTCACCCAGGATAGCCTCAAATTCACAATCCTCCTGCTTCAGCCTCCAGAGTGCTGGGGTTTCAGGCATTTGTCACTGTTCCCAGTACCACAGTCCTGTATTTAGCGTTTTCCTACAAGCCATCCCGCCATCCTGCCATCATCCATCCTTCCAAGGATGTAAGGCTCTAATTCCTCCTCCATTCAGTGAGGGACAGTTTTGGTAACTCATTTCTAAGGAGTTTGACCAGATGCTGTCTTATTACTGGAATGGAAAGGCAGAGTAGTGTGGAAAGAGAAATAGCAAGACAAATACAATCTTAATTCAACGGTCAAAGTTCCCACCACTGATAACAACTCAAGTTGATTATTCCTGATGGAATGCAGTGCAGAAGGTGTCACTAGACTAATTGTGAGAAACCAAAACTCAGCTTGGGGGGACGGTGAAGAAAAGAACTGACCAGTGCCATCAGAAGGACCGAGGACATGAAGCTGAAGAAAAACTGAAAGCTGTCCTGACTCGAGGAGACCAAGGACACATGATTAGATGCCCGGGCTCATGCCTATGATACTTTGCTAGTTCTTAGCATATCATGATGATGGAAGATGTGAGGACAAGCTGGAGGAAACAGACAGACAAGACACGCTGTGTATTGCCTTCTGACCGCCACACTCATGCACACACACATCACACACACTCACCTAATAATAAAAAAAAAAAAAGAAATCAAACCAACCACCAAACAAATAACAAAAACCAAACAAGCAAAAGGCCCAAAACAAAATTTTGGTTAGGATGTAGCATTAACAGGTAGAATGCTTGCCTAGCATGAGCACAGAGCTCTGGGTTCCATCCCCAGGACCACAATAAACCAGATGTGGTGGCACATACCTGTAACTCCACCCCTGTAGAGGTAAAGACAGAAGAATCAGGAGTTCCAGATCAGCCTTGACTACTTAGTGAATCCGAGGCTAGCCTGGGCTACATGAGACCCTATTTTAGAAAGAAAGGAAGGGAGAGAGTGGAAAAACCCAGTCAACAGAAATCACCTTCTTATTGTCTATAATATATTTACATTTTAATGTAACTTATAACCTGAAAAGTAGTCTCAGCAGTTATTCCTGTGGGAACCAGAGTTCCCAACTACAGTGCTGTGGAGGTTTATTTTAGCCACAGAATTTAGTAGTCAGCTCCCTTTGCTTTCACCTGAGTGTGTGTGTGAGCGAGCACAAGCATGCAAGCCTGTGTGTAAGTGCATATCCTGGTCCTGAGCTGTTATCCTCCTGCTTCAGCTTCCCAAATACTGGTATTCAGGTGTGCCCCACCACCCCCAGTCCCCACCCCCATCCTGTTCTAGTTGTGACGGACATTTGTAATTGGTGGATTATCGCAGTCTGTAGTCTGTCCTGGGTTTCCCAGATTGTTCTGGTATTTGTGTGTGTGGTGATGGGTCCTACATGTGCCATGGCAGTCCTGGACTAAGGACAATGTTGTTGGGTTTGTTTTTAAATTGAGGTTATTTAAATTCCACATGAAATGAGCAATTCTGTGGTATAATTCACAGTGTTATATAGCTAATACTTCTATCTGGCTGCAAAACTTTCTCACCCTAGAAAAATATCCCAGTCCCCATTAAGCAGCTTCACCGTTTCCCTCCCCAGGAGCCAGGAGCTTCCCGTCAGCCTTCCCTTCCCTTGTCCGTCTAACCAGTTAAATATGTAAGTTTGTATCCGCCTTCAATCATGCTCACCAAGTGTAGGTGCTGGGGCTGAGCATACTAGGCCATAGACAAGTGCGCTGACCTGATGGGCATTGGCCCTTTGGTCTGTTAGAAACAGTATTGCAGTGAGTAAGCATGTTCATGAGTTTAGGTACCCTTTTGATTATCCCCCCCAATTATTTGGATATATACCTAGCATTGCTAAGTCATGTGGTAATTATGTGTTTAACTTTGAGGAACTTCCTAACCAATATGACCACATGACCACACCAATTTTACATTCCCACCAATAGTGTATCAGGATGCCAGTTTCTCCATATCTTCTCTAATAATACTTGATATATATTTTTTAAATTTTTATTTTAAAGCCGGCTGTAGTGGTTCACACCTTTAATCCCAGCACTTGGTAGGCAGAGGCAGCCCATCTCTGAGTTTGAGGCCAGTCTGGTTTACATTGTGAGTTGTAGGACAGCCAGAGTTACATAGTCTCAAAAAAAGAAAGAAAAAAGACTTTGAGACATTCTGGGTTCAACTAGATGGCTCAGTGGTTAAGACACTTTATGACAAGCTGAGTTTGACCCCAGGCACACTTGGTGGCAGGTGAAAACTGACTTAGGAAAGTTGTTTTCTGACCTCCACATAGCACCACGGCATGGCCGTGCCCTTCCCTGCCACTAAATAAATTAAAAATGAAATTTAAAAAGCCATTCTAATGCTTATGAAAGTAGTATCTTATTTCAGTTTTGGTGTATAGTTCCCTAATGACTCTTGGTGGTTTTGGTGACCGTTTTTTCCCAGAGGTAGGGATGGAGCCCATGTTAGGTGAGCACTCTAGCGCTGAACTACAGCCCCCAGCCCTGCCTCCAAACTCCGAAAAATCTGCTAACTCTCCCCTCCAGTATAGGGAGCCTCATGGTCTCATCCCCGCCAGGCAAGTGCTGTACTGCTGAACTGGAACCCCTCGTCTCACTTGACTTACTCACTCATTTATTTACTTACTTACTTTTTCATTTTTAATTTGAGCCAGGGTCTCTATGTGTACACTTAGGCTGTCTTTAAACTAACTATGTAGCCGAGGCTGGCTAACTATGTAGCCCAGGCTGGTCTCAAAGTTGTAGGTCTCCTCCTGTCTCAGTCGGGTAGTGCTGTACTTAGAAGCATGGACCTCCCTCAGGCAGCTTTATGTTGCTTGCTTGCTCGCTTATTTATTCATTCATTCATTCATTCATTCATTCATTAGAGTTACTCAGAACCTCTGGAAGAGCAGTCAGTGCTCTTAACCTCTGAGCCATCTCTCTGATTCTTGGTTGTTTATTTTTAAATTGCGTTGTTTGTCTTTTTGTTGTTGAGCTGCATGTATTACATTATGTTTTTCTTTTTTAAGGAAGTTTGTATCAATGGTATGTGTCTCCCCCCCCATAATCCAGTATTATATTACCTGTCTTTCATTCTTTTTTTTTTCTTTTTTTTTGGTTTTTCGAGACAGGGTTTCTCTGTGTAGCTTTACGCCTTTCCTGGAACTCACTTGGTAGCCCCGGCTGGCCTCGAACTCACAGAGATCCACCGGCCTCTGCCTCCCGAGTGCTGGGATTAAAGGCGTGCGCCACCACCGCCCGACCTGTCTTTCATTCTTGTTAGTCTGATAACCAAGTAGCTTGCCTGCCTGCCCGTATGCTGCTGCCTGCCTGCCCGTATGCTGTTGCCTGCCTGCCTGCCCGTATGCTGTTGCCTGCCTGCCTGCCCGTATGCTGCTGCCTGCCTGCCTGCCCGTATGCTGCTGCCTGCCTGCCCGTATGCTGCTGCCTGCCTGCCCGTATGCTGCTGCCTGCCTGCCCGTATGCTGCTGCCTGCCTGCCTGCCCGTATGCTGTTGCCTGCCTGCCTGCCCGTATGCTGTTGCCTGCCTGCCCGTATGCTGTTGCCTGCCTGCCCGTATGCTGTTGCCTGCCTGCCTGCCCGTATGCTGCTGCCTGCCTGCCTGCCTGCCTGCCTGCCCGTATGCTGCTGCCTGCCTGCCCGCTGCTGCTGCCTGCCTACCTGCCTGCCTGCCCGTATGCTGCTGCCTGCTGCCGCCTGCCCCCTCTTCTTCCTCCCCCTTTTTCTAGTGGCATCAGTTGTCTTTTCAAGGGTATATTGTTTGGCCTTTTGTATTTTTCTGTTTTTGAATATTCTTTTCTTATTTGTTGTGTTCATTTCTGTAGAATGTTTTTCATTTGTTTGTTTATTGATTTGTGAGACCTTTCTGAGTATTATGCTTGGTATTTTGTTGTTTTGTTGCTGTTGTTGTTGGTGGTGGTGGTTGTGTGTGTGTGTGTGTGTGTGTGTGTGTGTGTGTGTGTGTGTGTGCGTGTGTGTTGTGTTTTTGTTTTTTGAGATAGGGTCTCATGCAGCTCAGGCAAGCCTCAAGCTGACCACATAGCCAAGTCTTGAACTCCTTATTCCTTCCACTTTCACTTCTCTAGAGCAGATGTAAGGGGAGAGGTCCTTGCTCACTTCTGGGTGAAAAAAACTTACCAAACCCCACCAATCCCTGAGCATGAAATCCCACCAATCCCTGGTCTTGCTCCAAGCTCAGGACTTGAAATCTCACCAATCCTCAAGCTGGAAATCTCCAACCTTGAAAACTCCTCCCCCCCAAAGACCCTCTATAAGCCTGTTTTCTGCTCAGTTTCTGCTGCTTGCTGGGGCAGAGGCAGCCACCCTCCTGTGCTTTTCTCTCCTAATAAATCTCTTGTGTGAGGTTTGTGTGTGTTGTGACTTTGTGGTATTCCTTGGCTCCCGACTGCCAGGATACCTCTCTCTTCAGAGCTGTAACACTTACATAGGGGAACCTCTCCTCTCAGAGCTATAACAGGCATTGGGGATTTCCCCTGGAACTGCAACATTTGTATTGGGGAAAACTTTCCCCTCAGAGCTGTAACACTAAAGCTGGGAGTATGGATATGTGCCAATACACCTGGTTGGTATTGCCTTGTGTACTAGTTTTTTAGTCATTTGCTCCCACCCCCATTTTTTGGTCATACAAACTTATAATTTGCATATTATTGTAGATTAGCATTCTTTTAAAAATAATTCACGTCTGAAGTTTATGCTTCTCTGAAGTGGTGGAATTTACAGGCGACTCATATCTGTAATCCCAGCATTTTGGAGGCTTCCATAAAAGGATCCATTTGAATTTGGACCAGCCTGTACTACATAGTGAGCTTCAGTAGGACCATAGCTACTCTTGTTTTGCGGGGGGAGGGGTTTCGAGACAGGGTTCCCGGATCTCGCTCTGTAGACCAGGCTGGCCTCGAACTCACAGAGGTCCGCCTGGCTCTGCCTCCCGAGTGCTGGGATTAAAGGTGTACACCACCACCGCTCGGCCATAGCAACTCTTATAAAGGAAAACATTTAATTGGGGCTTGCTTACAGTATAGAGGTTTAGTCTATTATCATGGCGGCAAGCATGGCAGCACACAGACAGACATGGTGCTAGAAAAGGGGCTGAGAGTTCTGCATCAGAATCCTCGGGCAGCAGGAAGAGAGAGGGGAGGAGGGAGGCAAACAGATAGAGACAGAAAGAGAGAGACACTGGGCCTGGCTTGAGCATTTGAAGCCCCAGAGCCCACCCCTAACAGCATGCTTCCTTCAACAAAGCCACACCTACTCCAACAAGGCCACACCTCCTAATCCCCGGCAAGAAGTGCCACTAATGGCCAAGCATTCACATAGATGAGCCTATGGGGGCCATTCCTATTCAGACCACCACAAGGTTCCCTACATATTCTTGTAGGCGATTGCAGATGACCATGAAGCCCTTCTTTATCAACTCTCTTCCCCTCCTCCACCCCCTCCCCTCTCTTCTCTTTGCCTGTTTCTTTCATTTCTTTCTTTTTCTTCTTTTGCATGTGTGTGGTAGTGTGTATGTGTGTTCACATGTGTGGGGTGTTTGGAGGCCCAAAGTTGATGTCGGGTCTCTTCATTCCTCTTTACTTACGAGTCAGGGTCGTCTGCTGAACCGCGAGCTTGCCAATTCTGGCTTCTCCAGCTAGCAGGCTTACCCAGGATCCTGTCTTTGCTGCACACTTCTGCGCTTTCTGTGTGTTCTGGAAAACTGTTCCTTATGCTGTGTGCTGTATTCACGGAGCCATTTCCCCAGCCCTCCTCTTTGCATGTTTACATCTCACAGTCCAGCGCAGCACTTGTCTGTGGTTTTCAACCTTTCCTGCACATTAGGGTCACTGCGGGTCACCTGGGAGTGTCAAGAGCACTGCTACTGGTTACAGCATTTAGCTGTATCCTAGCATCTGTTGATGGCAAACCTCAAAGCCGGTATCCTTTCCTAAGCTACAGTTGTTGTTACTCTGAGGTCTTCCTTTTACCTGGCAGACACGTTTGTTTTCCTGGAAAGCTGGGTTTTACTCTCAGCCCTGCTACTATATATAGGTATGATTTTGGACAAGTCATGACTCTTTGGGTCTCAGCTTCCTCTTTGGGTATGTTCGGATGGGCAAATGTGCTGGGTTAGAACAGCAGTTGTCAATATTTTGTTAAGAGACTCTAAGGGTCATACATTGTCTCAGTGTCTACAGCCCCTTTTGTTATTGGAGCTGTTAGGGTCAGACAGAGCCTGGGCCCTGACAGCCCTAATAGTTGGGTTTCACCACCTGCCTTTTGTTTGTTTATTTTTTGAGACAGAGTCTTACTCTGAAGCCTGGAACACTCTATATAGACCAGGCTGACCTTAAACTCACAGAGATCCTCCTGCATCTGCCTCCTGAGTGCTGGGATTAAAAGCATGTGCCACCGCTGCCCGGTGGCTGGCACCCATCTTCAACAGGTCAGTTAAACAGACAAGCATAGCGAAAAGCAAGGAAAGCAGATTTATGCAATGTGGCACAATTGGAAGAGGAACAGATAAAGAATGGGGTCCAATGACAGCTCCCCATCTCCACCTCTATTCTAGTCAAGGTGTGGTGCTGCCATCTCGTCATTGTCTCAGCTTCAGCCTCTCCTGCAGGGCAGTCTGACAAGGTGTCAGAACTCTGAAATGTCTTCCTAGGAATGCATCTCCTCATCTGGTGACACCAGGGTTCAGACTTTTCCCTCTCCCAGCGTGGGATTCCTGGGGAAATTCCATTTCCTCGGGGATCAGTATTTGAATAGTCTGCTAGCCAAAAGAAGGGCACAGGAGTCTGTTTAGAATAGCCTCGTTCCGAGCCATGGAGTTGCTGCCAAGCCTGAGGACCACACGGTGGGTGAAAGAAGAAAAGCAACTTGTGAAGTTGTCCTGACTCCCAACACTTTTAGACCACTTACACTTTAGCTCTGGTATAGTGTGGTTCTCTTCTTTCAAACACTTGCCAGGGACTCACCTCCAAGAGCCAAGGAAAATCATGCTTAATCACTAGTAATTAAATATATTAAATATAATGTCATGCAGTTAATGTAGTACTTACCATCTGCTGGCACTGTTCTAAACACTTCACATATATTAACTAATTATCAGAATACTCAGGAAAGAATGTAGATGTGCTCATTATCCTCACTTTACTGATGAGGAAACTTAAATGAAAATAAAAATTAGATACTTAACCTGCCAGTTGAAGGCTCCAGCTGGGTAGAGAGCCCGAATTTCAAGCTGACAGTCGTCTCCTTTATCCTGTACACACAGCCGCCTTTCCTCACTCACCATGCTCTTCCAGTTAATGCATGTGCTTAGATAGCACTGAAGATGTCGGATGTAGGCCACCAGCCTGACCTGAGCATCTCCGCTGCCGGCACACAAATCATTTAGCGCGACAACACCGAATAAAAAAAAAAATTTCTTTTTAATTATGTGTACTTGCGTACACATGAATGTGTGTACCCATGAAGGCCAGAAGAGGGTGTTGGATCCCCTGGGACTGGAATTACAGGTGGAGTTACAGTGAGCCACTTATTATGGATGCTGGGAACTGAATTTGGGTCTTCTGCTAGAGCAGTGCTTACTTTTAACGGCTGAGCAAGCCCTTCAGCTGAATTTTTGCTTAATAAAGCTAAAAGGCCTAATTGCCATGATTCTGTAGCACACTCATTCTTTCTAACCAAGAGAAGTTGTAAATTTAAAAAGTTTACTTTTAAGAAAGTAAAGTTAGCTGGGAGAGATCAGCCCTTTCGCTGTTGAACATCTGCTTAGGTGAATTTGATAAAAGGAAAATCAGTTTTCTAGGTGGACCTACTAGCCTAAACCTGTAATCCCAATGTTGGTGACTCCCATGCAAGAGGATAGCCACAAACTGGAAGATGATCACCTGACCCACAGAGGGAACACCAAGCCAGTCAAGGCGATATAGTGAGACCCTATCTTATAAAACAAAACGAGTTTTTCTAGTGTCAGTATTCGTTAAAATAATTTTTCTTCTTCGTTTCATCTGCATATGTTCACCTCCCCCAGCCCATTCCCTGAAACTTGGACTGTTAAAATGGTTAGATATGAGAAACATGAGGCTCCAGGGAGAAAGTGACTTAGCCAGAGCACAGAGCTGGTTTGTGTCGGTCGGGTATTACAGCAACATGGCTGCAAAACCAGAGTGGTGACCTGGGCTGCGGGACATACACAGTTCCTTCCTCAGAAAGATGCAAGTGGGGAGATGAGACTTCTGGAGTTGTATACAGTAAGTTCTTTCAGAGTGGGAAACGCAGGGTTCTGTGGCAGATGAGAGGGGAGGACTTGGGGACAGCTCAGCTCTCACGGGGACATGTTTTAAGGAGTTTGGGGCTGGATGGAATCTGATTGTCTTTTTAGAAAAATGCAGTGTGAACCTCTGTTGGAGAGATTATACTTTGAAGGTCAAAATCAGTGAGGCAGCTGATAGAATAGTCTAGAGAAGTCATGTAGATCACGGTTTGTAATGCCTGTAGGAAGTGTGGTGGTGGTGAACGGTAAGATTTTTATCGTGTTGGTTTTTGTGTGTTTGTGTATATGTCTGAGTGTGCGGGTGTGCGGAGGGCAGAGGATGTCTGGCTGGAAGTCTCTTCTCTCCCTTTTTCATGTTGGTTCTGAGATTCAAAGGCAGGTTATGAGGCTTGATGGCAAACATCTTTTCTGAGCCATCTCACTGTCCTGTTGAGATAATTTTTAAAATTAACATGAGTTGGGTGTGCTGGCACACAGCTTTAATCCCAGCACTTAGGAGGCAGCGGCGGGTGGATCTCTGTCAATTTGAGGCCAGCCTATTCTGCATAGAGTGTCCCAGGACAGCTCGGGCTACACAGTGAGACTCTGTCTCAGAAAAACGTAAATAAAAAGATGTAAAAACTGGCATGGACGAAAGTTGAGGTAGATAGGGAATGAGAGGAGAAATAGAGGTACCAGGAACCCTTTAAGGTTTTTGGTTTATTACCCAGGTGGTTTACTCAGACAAGCACAGGAGGAGGTAATAGTTCATTTTGCGGCATGTCAGGTTTCAGGTGCCTGTTTGGAGGTGACAGATGAGGAAGACAGGCTCCAGAGAATACTAGCTAGCTAGCATTTATTGACTGCCTCGAAAGGAAAGGAAGGCCCTACTCCGTGTGCTTTTGTTCATGTGAATCATTTAATTGCTGCAGGAACTCTCGGAGGGTAGGGTTAAGATCCCCCTTACTTTGTAAGTGGAGAGTCTGGGGCACAGTGGGTTAAATAACTGAGCTCGTGTCTGGTGAGTGTGGAGCCAGAGCCTCGTCAGGCGGGCAGAGCCCTGTACTGTTGACTCCTTCAGCAGGCAGCTTTCATCGAGATGGAATGTTCAGTTCCGTGTTCAGGCCTGGCACCACAAGGAAGACCTGGATTGCAGATACAGGCTTGGGAATCGTCAGCATAAAGACAACTGTAGAAGCCATGGTATCCAAAGAGGCTTGTGAAGTGGCAGGCACATGCCGTAAAGACTACATTTGTCAGTAGTGTTCCCGTGGTAGACATCACTAATAGATCAGTGGCTTGCCTCAGTAAAGGAGCCTAAGGAAGGGCTAGTGAACTGAGAATTAAACCTGGAGAGAGTGGTGCTGTCGGAGCCCGGAGGAGAACAGTTTCTGAATCGGAGTGCTCAGCAGTAGCATATTGCTTCATTTTCCAGAATTTGTTTTGAAAGTTGAGTGAGCAGTGTTACATTTGGCAGGCAGGTTCCTTGTGACCTCAGTGACATTCAGGGAGCACTTGAAGGTGGGGCGGCGAGCAGAGAAGGGTGGTGGTAGTTGTATGGGTCTGTAAACCGAGGGAGGCTGTGGTTTTGCAGGGGGGGAAGAATGGGGTTGGAGGACCGCAGGATGTGATGTGGCGTGGGAATGAAATGAAGTCATGAAGGGCCAATAACTTGGACGTAAAGAAGCAACTTATTGAGAAGCCTCTCCTCTTACTGTGGACGCTGTGGTGTCAGAGCCAGCCAGCTAGGTAAGTCGCAGCTCTAGAGTGCCTAGTGCCAGGGCTGCTGGTCGCCACAGTTGTAGGCGCACCCTACAGAATGGCAGCCTTAGAGGATTGTAGCTTTAAATGGATCCCTCAAGATCTGGGAAGAGGTTCTCAGGGAGATTTACTGGACAGGATCTCCCATTCAAGGACGGTTGACCTTGGGGCAGGTAATCCTTTGTTGAAGGGGCCAAAGGACTCTTCTGATTATCATGTTTTTATTTACTTATTTATTTTTTCAGCATGTCTGGTCCATAGGCAGTAGCATTCTCCTACAGCCAGTATGTTTGGGACAACCACCAACTGTCCCCTGGTGGACAGCATGGCTTCCAGTTAAGATCTCCTCCTTCCCTGTTCATCTGCCTCTCTCACTTCTGTTACAGTTTCCCTACCCTAATTTTTAGCAGCTTTAGGCGCTCAGCTCTGCTGACTTAGAGAGGTCAGCTTTCTTAAGCTTTCTGGCCTTTTCCTGGAAAAATTTCACTCTAGAAATAAACCATCAAATAGGCAAGACAGAGACGTACTCCCCCATAAAATTCAGTTCAATGTTAAATGCTTGATTTTGTTCTTGTTTTGTTTTGGGGTCAGGGTTTCTCTGTGTAGCCCTGGATGTCCTCGAACTCACTCTGCAGACTAAGCTGGCCTTGAACTCACAGATAGCTGATTGCCTCTGCCTCTTGAGTACTGGGATTAAAGGCATGCAACACTACTGCCTGGCTTAATGTTTGATGGTTTTGATGTGGTATTTAGGAAATACTACATGACACAAACTTTATATCTCAAAAACAGTAAAAACTGTTCATTGTGTATTATACTTGCATCCATGTATGCCTCGTGCAGGTGCCTGTGATGGTCCCATCGTGGCTAGTAGTTGGCACAGGTGTCCTCTGTCTCTCTGCTTTTTCCTTTCTTGTCAGAGTCTCTCCCTGAAACCGATCTTGCTTTCTTGGTGAGGCTGGAAACTAGTGAGCTGCAGCGATCCTGTTGCTGCCCTGAGAGCAGGACCCTCATGATTACAGAGCAAGTGCTCTTAGCTGTGGCGCCATCTCTCCAGCCCTAAACATTCTATTTATTTTTGAAACACAGTACTCTTTAGCCCAGGCTGTCCCAGACTTCACTGTGTAATCCAGGCTAGTCTTGTTCACAACAGTCCTCCTCATGCCTTAGCCTCCCAAGGGTTTTTTGTTTTTGTTTTTGTTTTTATTTTATTAAGATGATTTTAGTATATGCCTAGGCTGGCTTCCAACTCAAGATCCCTCTACCTCTATATCCCAAGTACTAGGATTATAGGTGTGCACCATTGTAACCAGCTTTTATCAATGTTTATGGTGCTTGCTCTGTTCTTACAGGCATTTGTATCTGTCTCTCTTTTTTTAATTTTATAATTTAATTTAATTTAATATATCAGCCATGGATTCCCCTGTCCTCCCTCCTCCTGCCCCCCCTCCCCCCAACCCACGCCCCATTCCCATCTCCTCCAGGGCAAAGACTCCCCTGGGGATTCAGCTCAACCTGGTAGATTCGGTCGAGGCAGGTCCAGTCCCCTCCTCCCAGACTGAGCAAAGTGTCCCTGCATAGGCCCCAGGTTTGGATACTAGATGTAAAACAAAGGATGACTAGACTGCTACTCACAACTCCAGGGAGGCTACCTAGAAAACAGGACCCCAAGAAAGACACAGGGATCCCGCAACGACAGAGAAATGGATGAGATCTACATGAGCAAACTGGACGTGAGGGAGGGTAATGAAGGGCAAGGATTGAGGGAAAGAGAGTTTAGGGGAGTGGGAGATACCAGCTGGATCAAGAACAGAGAGGGAGAACAAGGAAAAAGAGACCATGATAAATGTATCTGTCTCTTGTAAGCATGACTAACTTGGCCTCAATGAGAGCAGGAACTCTTTTTTTGTAGGGAGCATTAGGCATGTGGGCAAGCATTGGACCACTGACTATATCCTCAGTCTTGCTTTTCTTTTCCTTCCTTCCTTCCTTCCTTCCTTCCTTCCTTCCTTCCTTCCTTCCTTCCTCCCTCCCTCCCTCCCTCCCTTCCCTCCCTCCCTCCCTCCCTCTCTCCCTCCCTCCTTCCCTCCCTCCCTTTCCAGTTTTATTTTGATTTGGAGTCTTAAGTTGTCCAGGCTGGTCTTGAACATGTGGCCATCATGCCTCAGCCTCCCAAATGTAGTTGGGATCACAGCCAGTTCCACCGTGCCCAGCAGGAACTCTTAACCTTCTTTGCATGCCTGACAACTGACAGAATACCTGACGAGTAATGGGCTCTTAGTGAATATGTGCTGGGACAAGTCAGTTAGGTTAGATAATTGACTGATTTAAACCTCTAATTTTCGAGTGTTTTTTAAACCTTTATCTAGTGTGCACCCACGCACGTTTGTATGTACCACACTGTGTGTAGGTGATAGGACAGCCTGCAGGAGTGGTTCTCCCCCTTTCATCGTGTGGGTCTAGTGATTGAACTCGGGCCATCAGGCAGCAAGCACCTTTACCTGCTGAGCTGTCTGTCCTCCTTAAACTCTAAAATTTTGAGAACATTCCAGACATCACAAAGAAACTCACGTTTTCTTATTATTGTTAAAATATGACATATAGAGCATAGCTTGTAATCACCTTCCTTTTCTTTTTCAGACAGGGTCTCTAACCCAGTCAGGCTTTGAATTCCTTATGTGGCCTAGGATGACCTTGAACTTCTGGTCTGTCTGTGTTTGAGTGCTGTCACGACCGGCGTGCATCACCAGACTCAGTTTATGTAGTGCTGGGAGTCAACTCATGACCTCATTTGTGCTGGGCCAGCACTCTGCCAGCTCATCTTCCTCACAGCCATTTCTGTGTGCTCCATCACAGGTTCCCTTGGGAGCAGGGAATGGAGCCGAGTGGCTTGTTGTCTTTGAAAGATTTCTTTTTAGCTCTTCCAGCTCCCAGACTGCCTGTTCTAAGTAGAAGCACCCTGGAGCTAACGAGAGCTGTATATGAGGGGATGTGCAAGGCATTCAGCCACAGGTCTAAGCCGAATGTCCTAGACATAAATAATAAATACATGATAAAATTCTAAGCATGACTGTGGCATTTGAGATATGACTATCACCTAAACCTGGGCCCAAAATAGCATTTTACAAAATGATTTGTTCCTAGGTTTTGTTATTATTTTATTGTTGTTTCTGTTTTTCTCTCTGCAGTACTAAGGATTGAACCAGGATATTCTAGACAAGTGCTTGCTCACCATTGAGCTGTGCCCTCAACTCCCTTTAGGTGTATTTGAATATTTATCTCTGATGCAAACCAATAGTAGCTTATTCTTGTGGTTTTGCTGTTTATTTATTTATGTTTACATGTATGGCTGTTTTGCTAGCATGTATGTCTGTGTATAACATGAGCGCGGTGCCCATAGAGGCCAGAAGAAGATGTCAGTCTTCCCTGATTCTAGAATTATAGTCTGTTGTGAGCCACCTGATGCGAGTGCTGGGAACTGAACTCAGGTCTTTTGCAAGAGCATCATGTGCTCTTAACCACTGAGCCATCCGTCCAGCCTCGTTTTTACTTTTTAGCTCTACAGCTGATTTTAACAAAGAATATATACCCATAAAATGTATCATTTGTGTTCATACAGCTGGATAAATTGGATCCCCTGGAACTGGAACCACAGTTGGTTGTGAGCTGTCCTGTGGCTCCTGAGATTGAACCCAGGTCCTCTGCAAGAGCAACAAGTGCTCTTAACTGCTGAGTCATCTCTCCAGCCCTTGGTGCTACCATTTTTATTTTTTCATAATCTATATCAGTCTATCAGGTTTTATTTGTAGAGGCTGATGAACTTTAATCAAAGCTACAAAAACGTGGTTTAGCAAGTATAACAGGGCCAGAGAGAAGGGAACAGGTCCTTTCCTCAGACCCTGAGGGAGCCCTTCAGTGGAGGACATAGGATATTTGAGGCAGGAGATATCTGGGGGTGAACCTAGAGAGATAGCAGAGTTGGAACTGAAAGAGGCTTGGGCAGTGGGACTTGCCCTCAGGCCTCCCCCTCCCCCGCCCAGGCTCAGGCCCTGAATTGAACTCTAGCCCCATGAACACGGAGAACTTGTGTTGCTAGCCCCCCAGAGCTCAGAGATCAGCCATTGACAGGCCACAGAAAAGGGAAGGCCGCAGCTGCCCCTGCACCTGTCTTGGTCGGCTCCGGCATGGTCTGGTGTTGCCTGTCGGTTGTCCATCAGCCTGTGCAGGGTGAGATCATAAGTCAGAGAACTCTGAGCCCTCTATGAGTCACGTGTCCTGCATGCTCTTCACTTTGATACAGGGATGCCAAGGAAAGTAGGCTAGAACATGGACTTCTCAGCTTCATAATGGCCTCGGAAGCAGTGGGCTGAGTGCCTGTTTCGTGTCCCTAATGGCAATTCAGCTTCCATCTGGGGATCGTAAAGCCCAGGCATAGAGGAGCTGCTGCCATCTCATCTCGGCTTTCAGGGCCAGGTCAGAGGACCATAGGACCCTTTTCCTTTCCTTCTTTCCTTCTCCTCTCCCTCAGTTGATTTAATTTTTGAGGCAGGGTCTCATAATATAGTCTTGTCTGGCCTGGAACCCAGGCATAGACCAAACTGCATTTAAAGACATGTGCCACCACACCTGGCTCATTTTTGTCTTTTGAGGCAGGGTCTTGCTATGTAGGACTGGCCTAAACTTGTGACCTTTTTCCTTCCACTTCTTACGTGCTAAGATTATAGATGTGCGCTGCATGCCTGGCCTCAGACATCTTACTACTCATTATGAGAACTTTTCCTGTGGAGATTTTTAAGTGAAAAGACTCCATGTTTTGTTACCAATATTTTCTTCCACTTGGCATATAGACGGCGTCAAGAAGGACAAACAGGTGTTTGAGACAAGCTGTCTAGCAGCTGTGGGATCTTGTGGTTGGTGCTGACAAGCTCCGAGCTGCCACCACTGTCATTGCATGGGAATTTGGGGCTGCT
>NW_026294573.1:30988990-31178990 GCF_007827085.1 Peromyscus californicus insignis | reverse complement strand
CAAGAGATTGTAATCCATCAGAACGTTACTCAATGTTACAGGTATCCTGTTCTTAATCTCTCAATAGCTTTTAGAGGTAAAATAAAACCAAAAGCCAACATTCGGAGCTTTGAATAGATGTATTAAGACCCAATAATTCCATTCTACAAATCTGTCTAAAATAATGAAAAAAGAAACATTAAAAAATCATTTACAAGGATGTTCATTACCATATTATAGGAATAAAAGATATATGTTTGTTTTGATATATATATTTGTTCCCACAACTGGAAAACGTTACATGAAAATTACCCCATCACTTGGTATTAAAAGTGATACTGTTGGTATTGGAGAGATAGCTCAGAGGTTAAAAGCACTGGTTGCTCTTCCTGAGGTCCTGCGTTCAATCCCAGCAACCATATGGTGGATCACAACCATCTATAATGAGATCTGGTGCCCTCTTGTGGCCTGCAGGCAGAACACTATACACATAATAAAGATATAAATCTTTTTATTAAAAAAAGTGATACTTTAAGGCCAGGTGTGTGTGGTGGCACATGCCTTTAATTCTAGCAGTTGGGAGGGAGAGGTAAACAGATCTCTGTGAATTCAAAGCCAGCGTGGTCTACAATATTGAATTTCAGGACAGCTGGAGCATCATAGTGAGACACTGTCTTGGGGTGGGGGGGATGCTGTAGAAAATAAAGGCATAAAGAATGTTCACTTTGGGGCTGGAGAGATGGCTCAGCGGTAAGAACACTGGCTGCTCTTCCAGAGGACCTGGATCAGTTCCCATCACCCATGTGGCAGCTCACAACTGTCTGTAACTCTAATTTCAGGGCTTCTGACATCCTTAAACAGACATGCAAGAAGGTCAAACACCAATGAACATAAAATAAAAATAAATTATTAAAAAAGAATGCTCACATTATAAAAAGAAATATACAAGACCACAATATTCTATGTATATATGTGGATAGACAAAAAACTAGACAGAAATGTGACAACATATGAAGACAGTAACTGAAGGTAAAGTCTTAATGATTTTTGGTTTTTTATTTTTCAAGTATAGTATATCTATCATTATGATCTAAGTTTATCCTGAGGTTTCTTATTAACCACGCTTTTTCTTAAATTTTTTGAAAAGTTAATATTAATAATATTTTTCCTTTAAGATTTTTGTTTGTTTGTTTTGTTTTGTTTTGAGACAGGGTTTCTCTGTGTAGCTTTGGAGCCTTTCCTGGAACTCACTCTGTAGCACAGGCTTGT
This sequence comes from Peromyscus californicus insignis, assembly GCF_007827085.1. Classification (NCBI taxonomy): domain Eukaryota; kingdom Metazoa; phylum Chordata; class Mammalia; order Rodentia; family Cricetidae; genus Peromyscus; species Peromyscus californicus. The sequence goes on along the minus strand of NW_026294573.1, from coordinate 31,177,742 downwards.
AGTAGGTAGCCATTCCAGCTTTGACCTGGAAGTTCCAACCCCCATTGAGACTTTGGCAACTGTCACGCCTACAAGGCGGGGTCAAGGGAGGAGCCTGAAGACCTGAGATCTGGATGGGCTGCACTCTCGGTTCCGGGACACTGGACGGTGGAGGTGGGCCAAGCAGAGCTCCAGAGAACACCGCTGGACTGTGATACACCTTCCCCAGACCCCGCGACCTACCTATCCCTTAATTTGTAAGTTACGCCATTAAATAAATGTCCTTTTAACTACGTGCAGTGGCCTTAATAATTTCACCAATACAGGCTGGCCTCGAACTCACAGAGATCCGCCTGCCTCTGCCTCCCAAGTGCTGGGATTAAAGGTGTGTGCCAACACCACCCGAAGATTTTTTTTTAATGTTAGGTCGATGCTTTACCTGTATGTTTTAATGTATATTGTGTATGTGACTAATGTCTGAGGAGGCCAGAAGAAGGTGCCAGTTCCCCTGGAACTGTAGTTAAGGACAGTTGAAAGTCAGCATAAGGGTGCTGGGAACAGAACCCAGATCTGCCTGAGCAGCAGCAAGTATTCTTAACCACTGAGCCATCTACCAGCCCCCTTATTAACTGTATTAAAGAAGGGGAAACCTCACTACATGTAGGAGTGCTAAGGCTTGTCCTGATTGCTCAAATGTGGCAATAGGAGACAGGCTTCTTGGTTGGCAGACTAAGTGGATATGCAAAGTAAAGTTTTAAATTAATAAGAAAGGTCATTTGACAAATGATACCAAAAGGAGTAACACTAAGAAAAGTCCATGTCACTCCTCAGTAGTCACTTGTTTTTAAACCCCAGTGCTGAGTTTGAATACAGGGCCTCATACATTCCAGGCAAACACTCTGCACTACAGTACGTACCCCCAGCCCATCTTTTCTTAGTCAACAATATTGCTGCTGTTAAGATATACTTGGGACCCCTTATTATAGCTAGCTACAGATGAGCAGTACCTTCCACTGTGTTCAGTACCTGTGTATTTCCCTACTTTGAAATTGGATTTTATTCTGTCTTGACTAATATCATTTTTATTTTGCTTAAGACAAGGTCTCACTATGTACATACAGCTGGTACCCTCTATGTAGACCAAGATGGCCTCAAACTCATAGAGGTTCACCTGGCCTTTGCCTCCCAAGTTGGGATTAAATGTGTGCACTACCAGGTCACACAAGTAATACTATTTTTGACCAAAATTACCTAAAACTACAAAGTGGCTCAGGAGTTTCTATGAAAGTCCAAACCTGGCAATGAAGAGGCTAAGGCGAAAGGCGCCAGTGGTGGTAGTCCATACCTTGTCTCAAACCAAACAAAACAAGAATGGAAGTACAGCAAGCACTGTGTGTGCTGGGACAGGTTGCAAAGAAAACCTCACCCCTATCCCATAGTCCGACATGCTTAGCAAAGGCTAGAGAGAACATTTTCCCACCACTCCATCTCTGTTTCTTTAGTTAATCCCCAATCACAAATCAAGTCATAGACTTAGCTGAGCCAAAGAACAGGACTTGGGCCAACAATTCAGCTTCTACCTATGAGAATGGAGTCTTTCTTGGCAGAAACCCCTCAGCACGTGGACTGTGGCAGACTTGAGAAATGTAAGTTAAAGTCCTTAAATAGCAGCAGCAATGAGATATATTTCACTCCAATCCTGGGGAAGCACACACACACACCCACCGCTCGCCTCCACCAAAGGCATAGGAAATAGGGGACTAGAACTTCAAAATAACATCTGCAGTGTCTCTATTCCCCACAGGGCTCCCTTCAACAGTTACTCACTAGACGGGGGAACGGCTACAAGCTGAACCATGTCCAGAAAAGCAAGAGTCAGCAACTGAATGAAGAGGGAGCAAATGACTTCTCTTGGTCAGCCCTTCAGGAACACAAAAGATACAGATGATATAAGGGGATGCAACTGTTCCCATACTCAAGGGACACAGTAGGTCAACAAACCCACAGGTTGACAAAGGCAGTAATTTGCATCCTACTCTACCTGGCAGAGAAACTGATTTGGATTGTATAGTTTGTGCTATAAAGACTGTTATGCCCCATGCATGTGCAGAGAGACTAGGGAATGGGGTGGCGGGATAGCAAATACCAATGAGTAAAAGATTAGAAACAGAGTTCAAGGGAGGTAGTATGGAAAGAAAATGTTTATTACCTTCCCTCCAAAGCACCATACTGATGTTCTCTTGGTGATAAAGGTGCCCACATTAATAGTAGCCATGTTCTTGGCTCCCTGGTACTGTTACCACCTTAGTAGGCTAAATGATTCCTGTCCTGAGGTCAGCCAAGCCAAGGATGAATTAATTTCTATAAAGCACTCAAATCAAAGCTCGGTCAGCATCTGACATTTGCTGAGGGCTCGCCATTTCTACTAGCACCACTAGTGCTGCAGTCATCTAGTCTCGACGTCCGACTGATTCCATGCTGAGATCAAGCAAGACCTGGAGCCAAAAATGTGGACAGGTAACAGGCTAGAACTTGTAACACAGGATGTGATCTGGTCTAGTTCATCCTGGACCAAAGCAGGCATAAGAATTCTGTGATCCAAGGAAATCCCTAAGGGCTGGAGATGTAATTCAGTTGGTAGAGTACTTGCCTTCCAAACATGAAGCCCTGAGTTTGGCTCCCAGCTCTGCCTAAACCCACATGGTAACGTGTTACTCAGTACTCAGGAGGTAGAGGCAGGAGAATCAGAAATGTAAGGTCATTCTCAACTACATAGGGAATTTAAAACCAATTTACCTGTCTCAAGAAGGAAAGGAGTGACGGAGGGAAGGAGGGACACAGGGAGGGAGGGAGGGAGGGAGGGAGAGAGGGGGAGGGAGGGAGGGAGGGAGGGAGGGAGGGAGGGAGGCAGGCATGCTGGCCAGCTATCCAGCTATCCAGCCCTGAGAGAAGAAAGGAAAAAGACACAGAAGTAGAAGTAACATTTGGTGAATCCTAATCTCACTCGGACAATAAGTGCGATAAGTGCACATGAATGAATGAACGAATAAATGAATGAGTATGTGCACGTGTGTGTGCATATGTGTGCGTGCATGTGCACTAAGGCTCACAGTAGGCAGTGCTTCTGAGTCTATCTTAGAGTTGGAGAGCCCAGATGTGGAACAGAGAAAGTACAAGAGGCTGTTGCTGCTGTGGTTTTTTTCCCTTCTCCAACTTTAGCCCCATATAGGACACTCCCTATGACAGGTACAACTCATCTGTCGCTCATTCATTCCTAGCAGTGTTACTCATTCTTAGTACAAATGGAAGGAAGTGAGCGTGGGAGGCATTATTGGTGAGCTGAGAAAACACATGATTGCCAGGGGCGTCTGCTGAGAGCCCCAGTGTCTTGCTTAGTTAGGGTTTCTATTGCTGTGGTAAAATACCACGACTATAAGCAAGCTGGGGAGGAGAGGGCTTATTTTACCTTACAGTTTGTAGTCCATCACCCAAGAAAGTTAGAGCCAGATCTCAGGACAGAAAACTTGGAGGCAGGAACTGAAGCAGAAGCCATGGAGAAGGGCTGCTTCTCATGGCTTCCTGAACCTTCCTTCTAATGCACAGGAATACCAGCCCAGGGTGGCACAATCCCCTCAGTGAGCTAGGCCCTCTCATATCAATCATCAATCAAGAAAAGGAAACACAAGCTTCCTCACTAGCCAATCTGGACATGTTCTCGATTAGGGTTCCTTCTTCCAAAATGACTCTAGCTTATATCAAGTTGACAAACACTAGGCAGCTCACTAAGAAATATACTTGGGGTTACTGCTAAATCTGAATCACAGAGCCATCCTAATGTGGTTAAGTATTCATCCAATTCTTTGACAGAAAAAAAGAAGCAAAAAAATATGCTGGGTGTGGTGGTGCATGCCTTTAATTTCCCACACTTGGGAGGCAGAGGCAGGCATACCTCTTTGAGTTTGAAGCCAGCCAGAATTACACAGCAAAATTGTCTCAAAAAATATATTTTTAAAAAGCTATGTTCTCCAATTCTATGGACAAGTAAATTTCCTACAGTTTCCAATCATGCCATCACAGGTTGCCTTGGAATTACACCAAGGAGAACAGGCTGAACAGCTATGCCATAAAGATCAGGGCCCAAGAAAGGCCTGAGATTTCTACTCTGGGTCTCTTCAGTTCAGGGAATGTGCATGTGACCTTCGATCATTCTGCCTGAATTTTGTAGGAAAGGGCATGGTGGGGGCTCCTGTTCTGTGAGTAGACTTCCTGCCTAGAGACACAGAGAGTCCCCTAAGACTGGCATAGGGAAGAAAGCGGGGCTTTTATATGGACAGGGGGACGTTCTTGCACCTTTCTTTTGAAGACCCTGACAAAACTCAAGAACAAGAAAGGGGAGGCCTGCTGAGAAGCACCACTGATCTCTGACTCTCTTCTCTGGAGAGACCGGATTAAGAACCCACTCTTCTACCCTCCCCTACCATGCTTGGAAGCAGGCATGGGAAGGCTTGAGGGAGAAAGAACACCAGTTTGAGGCCAGTGTGGACGATGCAGGAAGACTCTGTCTCTGAAACAGAAGCAAAAGACTTCCTTGGACAGGGAAGTGAAAATAATGAATGCCAGTCTTTCTTGCTAAGACCTATCTGATAGATGATAAACCTATCTGATAGACCTATCTGATAGATGAATTGGCTCAAGCTACTGAAGTTTTAAAGGAAGAAAAAGAAAAGTTGCAAGGGATACAAGGAGAGAAAAAGAGAAAATAACATCAATACAAAAGTACTTTATAGTTTTATGGGTTAACCATCTTTTGTATTGAAATGCTTGGGAAAGTGTTCCAGGTTTGATTTTTTAAAATTATTTACATACACTTTACTAACCAGGCATCTCTAAATCCAATGATCCAGCTCACTCTAAAATTAAAAATGTGTTAAGTGTTGATATGGTGCTTAAATCTCAGATTTCAGAGCATTTCAGATGAGGGATCTCAATCCACCCATCCCTTCAGAACATACAGCACCGCTCACATGAAGGAGTTCAGCTCTCCTGCCCACACCCTGACTGCTACTCCTCTGGCTCCTGAAAAGGACCCTTTACCTTTTCCCCCTTCTAATCCCCCTCCTCCCTCTAATCCTGCCTGCCAAGGAAAGAGGGATGGACGAGGGATGGATGGCCTGAGCACACTTCTTGACACAAGGAGATAAAACCATCTGGTCGCTAGAGAAAGGAAGTAAAGCAATTCGATCATTTTCCTCCTCAATAGTCAAAGAGTCCTGCATTGTCATAGCTGAGTGACCCTGGGGGTGGCAGGCTGGGAGGGAACAGGACATGGGCTTACTGTGTAATCCTGGCTGGCCTAAAACTCAGTATTTATACTAGGTTGGCCTTGAACTCACAAAGATCAACGTGCCTCTGCCTCTGCCTCTGCCTCCGGAGTACTGGGATTGAAGACGCTCACTATCACTCTGGCCACCTGGATTATTTTTACCATAGTCAGGGAAGAGTTTGTCAGTGGTGCAAAGCCATTCTTTTCTTTAAGACGCAATTTTAATAAAAAGCTCTCCCCTTCAGAACCATTGATTCATACTTTTTGAAGTCACTGTGGACCCCCAACCCATATTCCTCCATCGGCCACTCCATTCACACTCCCTGCTTTCTTCACCTGGGCTAGAAACTCCTGCCCAGGGAACCTAGCTACACCTAGGTGAGACTGCAGGGCCAGGCAGCAAGAGCCTCCACCTACACTGCCAGCAGTCTCAGAGAATACAGGGAGTGGCCTGAGTCCTGCTGAGCTCAAGATTAGGGGACAGCTCTTAGATACCCACTCAAGCAAGAGAGCAAGCAGGCTGCTGCTAAAATGCCTTGAGGCGCTCTCTTCTAATTTAACTTGGGAATGAATTTATAAATCATTCCTTCCACATAATTACCTAACACACAAAGGTGGCCAGCTCAGGCTATGAGGGCTTCCTAAACCTGCAAGAGAAAGTAAAGATACCCCACCCCACCCCTGTCCGCAAGCACACTCACCCCACTAGAGTTCACACAATGTCTGCGAGCACACTCGCTCCTCTAGTGTTCACACAATGTCTGCGAGCACACTCACTCCACTAGAGTTCACACAATGTCTGCGAGCACACTCACTCCACTAGAGTTCACACAATGTCTGCGAGCACACTCACTCCACTAGAGTTCACACAATGTCTGCGAGCACACTCACTCCACTAGAGTTCACACAATGTCTGCGAGCACACTCACTCCACTAGAGTTCACACAATGTCTGCGAGCACACTCACTCCACTAGAGTTCACACAATGTCTGCGAGCACACTCGCTCCTCTAGTGTTCACACAATCAGCGAGGGCAGCCCGAATACCTCTAAGGTTGTTAAGTCCCTCCAGGAACTTCTGGTACTTGTAAGCGTTCATGGCCCGGCCCAGCTGTGTTGGTTCAGCGGCTGGAAGTAGGCACCATGGTGCAGTGACAGCTGAGGACTGAGAATGAACAAACCAGCTGAACTCTATTCCCGGACTACTAGCTCCCAAGAGCTGGACTTTGACCACAAGCACAAGTGACATCACCAGAGAAGCCTCATTAGATTACAGCCTTTGTGTACCCTCATTTGTTGCAGTGAGCGGAAATACCTCCCAGCAGAAGCTAGCTCCTCCTTTGTGCAAAAGAGTCAAGAGACCATAATAACTCCAGTCTGTCATCAGCCACCTTCCCTCTAGACCCCAGCCCAGGCTCTGCTGGGATTACTGCTCCCCTGGCTTGAACAACACTCTTCAGGACACCAGTTAAGGGGTCCATTTAGCATTTGAGAATGAAATTTTTAAAGGGCCACACTCACCACAAAAAAAAATATCATCACAACAGAAACTCTGAGGCAAATATCACATGGTAAAGGGGCAGGTTTCATAAAGCAAACAACTGTGCACTCCTCTCAGAAGCCATGTTTATAGACTGGAGACCACACATCAACACAAATAGGAGATTGCTTATCAACACAGTCCAAGGCAGGAGAGACAGGCAACAGAAAATGTCAAGCCTATTCCCCAAATGCTCTAGAAGCACAATCAAGGAGGCAGGACCCATCCAAAGACGTAGCTCCAATTTACTCAATGGATCTGTTTTAAATTGCTTTAATATATTGGTAGGTACTACAAATTTCTTTCTACTTCACTAGCCTAAAGAGATGGCCACCCCAACTGTCACAGGCTCTTAGCATAAATACACACATTATTACAATGACCTGGGTAAACCCTCAAATTTCTAGTGTATCACTGTTGTAAGGAACTCAAAGTGGCTTGTCTAGGGCATTAGACTCAACTTTGAAAACGTTTTTTGTTAAACAGCTGTAAGTTTTCATTTGCACATTCAAAGCAAACAGGTTAAATAATCTGCTGCAAAGGCATTCAGGGGGCCAATGAGACAGCATAGAAAGAACTTATGTTTTCCAGATCTGAAACAGGGATTTTTTTCCTGCTCGTCTAACATGAAAGGCTTGGCATCCTAGAAACCCAGGAGCAACTGATGGGTAAGACCTCATTGACAACCCACAAAGAGACTAATCTGCTCCACCCACCCCTTCCTAAGGTCTAAAGTTTTCCAGATAACCTGGCTCACAAACTGCCTTTCAGTCTTCCAAGGTAGAAACAAGCAGTTTGCTAAACAGGATCATCAACAAAACTCTCAATTACATAAACTTGGGTACAAGCAGAGAAATTGTATATGCAGCACTATAAAACAAAGAAAACATGGGCTGGAATGATGGGTCAGAGCACTTGCTGTTCTTTCTGAAGACCTGAGCTCTATTCTCCGTACCATATGGGCAGCTCACAACCACCTACAACCCCAAGATCTGATGTCTCTGACCTCTGACCTCCAAGGGCACTTGCACACATATACAATTAAAGGTAATAAAAGTAAAATTTAAAAAAGAAAGAAAACAAAAGAGGAAATATGTTCCATTAGAAGAGCCAAATGAAATAATTGTAATAGCAGCTAAGATAATGTAAATGGGGAGAAAGATGTTACAAAAACAAAACAAACAAACAAACCAAAAAAAACAACCCAAGCTTTCATGCCTTCTGCTGCTACTACAGAGTCTAGATGTGATAGCTCCCACCTGTAAGCCTTGAATTCAGGAAGTTTCGGAAAGAAGATGGCTGGGCTCTACAATGAGTTTGAGGCCAGCTTGGAGTAAGACCCTGTCTCAAAAAAAAGGGGGGAAGGGTCCTGGTTGGTCCAAGTCTTTAATCCTAGTACTCAGCAGGCAGAGGCAGGTGGATCTCTGTATTCAAAGCCAGCCTGGTCTACATAGAGAGACCCTGTCTCAAAAGCGGGGGGGGGGGGGGGGGGGGGGGGTTAGGGGGTGAGATGGTTCAGTGAATAAAAGTAGTTGCCACCAAGCCTCTTGACGTGAGTTCAATCCCCAGGACTGATTTTCACAAGTTGTCCTTTACTTCCACATGTGCACACACATGGACTCATGCTCTTGTGCTCTCTCAACAAACAAGTAGATAAATAAACATACTTCAAAATTTTCCATGTTCCAACAAGAGAGCCAGCCACTTTGTAGAAATCTAAGCATTAGGATTCACATAAGGAAACGTAAATGCCTGATTCCTTGTCTCAAAAACAACTTAGTGGGCAAGAGAAATAGGAATTTAATGCTTTAAGATCAGATATCAAAGCCGGGCGGTGGTGGCACACGCCTTTAATCCCAGCACTCGGGAGGCAGAGCCAGGCCGATCTCTGTGAGTTTGAGGCCAGCCTGGTCTACACAACGAGATCCAGAACAGGCACCAAAATGACACAGAGAAACCTTGTTTCGAAACCCCCCCACACCCAAAAATAAGATCAGAAATCAAAAAGTAGGATACAGTAAAAAAAGACAAGTATAGATTTTATGGTGCACTAAATTCCATCTCAGCACTGAAAACAAACAAACAAAAAAAGCAAATCAGACCGTCTAACAGGCAGGCTACCTGATCACTGGTGGCAACTGCATTCTTCGTCTGTGGAAGCAGCTGTGGATGAGGAGGATAAACAGGGAGTCTAGATCGTGTTGGTCTTCTGGAGCTATTCTACTTGTTTCTCCGGGAAAAGAACAGGCAACAGCATTTAGCAGGAAAAACTTTAGATGCAGAGTCAAAATTTAAATTCAGAGACTATCTCAAGATTCAATTTTGCCACTAACTAGCTAAGTGGACAAGAGTCCCAAATGCTTATTATATATAAAATGCTAGTTCTTAATTTTTTTAAACTGAAAACCCCACTGAGAATCTGACAAAAACTAAGATAGTCTTTCCTAGGAAAAACACATATTCACCTCTATTCAAACTTGTTTATGAATGGAGAGGGGTCAATGAACCTCAGGTAAAGTTGTCCTGAGCTGATCTCAGATAAAGACTCTTCTGGGTCAAGCAATTAGCACAATAAGGTATGAGTATAAATACTAAAATGAATGAGGTATAAAGTGGATCAAGCGGTCCGAGCAGAGCTGAGGCCTTCGGGCATAAGTCTGTTCTGACACTCCTCCCACTCCAGGAGGAAAGCAAGCCACAGCAACAATCTGACTACTGCAGGGACTGCTGACCTAAAACAGCCACTTAAACTGGGTGCATTTAAAAGACAACACATGCTGCCTTGTCATTTCCTCTGTGTGTTGCACCATAAAATTGTTTAACAAAATTTTATCAGATAAAAATTAAACAAAAACAAGGATGTTTGGAATAACTGAATGAGTGGTGGTTCCAGTTGAAGGCTCTTTGGGGAACAGGGTGAAATGGTCTGGACTCCAATTGCATTCTTGGAGACAGGGGTCTTTCTCACCAGAAACTGAGTATTTCAAAGGAACAGGGTCCAAATATCTCCACACACTCTGTAGCTATTTGTCTCCACTAAGTCTCACAAAGGTGTACAGTGAGAGGTTAGCTCAGGTGGTGAGAGAGTCTGCCCTAAGTTTCAGACACAGACAGACAAATGTGGATGGCTTCAGATCTGGCAATCTAAAGGCACTCACTAGCCAGCTGCTGACAAAGGGGAAAAGGCCCTGCTGTCTCCCATAGCCCTTACAAAGACACAGACACCTAACAGCTGAGTGCAGCTTGACTAGATGCAGTCAGATCAGGAAGTGTAGAATCCAAACACGAGGTACGGTCCTGATGGTTTCTGGCTTGACTCTCAATAACGGGTGACTGTTCAAAAGAAATGTCTTGCCCTACCTTCAAGTGGGCTGGAGACAGAAGCCAGGTGACACAAAGCCCTCAGTCAAACTGAGGATCCTGATCCCAAGAAAGGAGAGACAGCGTGCCGGCATAGTCGGGGCAAAAAAGAAAGCTCTAGACTAGGCTTGTGAAGAGAGAGCAAGTCCTCCTGGACGTGACACAGCTTCTCAAGGCTCCTCTGGAAATAAGTGGCTCCTCCAGCACTCCCTGTGAAGCACTCCTTCTCCTAAACAAAGACCCTCTTCCCACAGGACACTTGCCTATCAGGTCAGCAACACTAACTCTGGAAAGCTGGCTCAAGGCGTTTATCCCACCTCTCATTTCCACATGCACTCTTTTTAAATGCTCACCGGGACTGGGGACAGAACTCTGGGACAGAACTCTCATCAGAGAGGAGGAAAAAGAAAGGGCAGTCAGTGTCTCTTAAGAGATTAGTCATGGTATCATCAACTGAAGAGGACAGATGACTTCCGACTGCTCACTCTCCACATGAACTGTGAAGACAGGAGGTTGAACAACACAGAAAGTGAGCGCCGTGTGGAAATTCGTGGATTCTTTGCAGCAGAACCTACACTCTGACAGCCAGTGGCCACTACTATCCCAAAGCAGCAGCTGGCCCAGGGAGAGAGCAAAAATGTCTCCAGTGACTTCAGGGGCCAGTACTGACAACAGGTGCCAGGTTCAGGGTCTTATTCTGAGGGCAGCGCAGATCACTCTTCATTGTCTCCCCCACGGCTGTACGCTCAGAGTGAGAAGGGTTGAATTACACCCGGTCCTCTGGCTTGCTGCAGAGAAAATTGGTTTGCCCTCTGAGGAAAGGATTGCCTCTCCAGGGATGAGGAAGAGGAGACAAAAGAAGTCAGACCTCATGCTTAGACAGAGAGACTGACTTAGTAAGCCTAAGGAGCCTTCGAAGAGAACCAAGTGCAGGTCTGGTCAAGAGGGTACAAGGAAGTCAGCCTACCCTGGGCCCAGCCCAGGCCTAAGGAGATACTTGGTGTGGCTTAGACATACACTACAAGGCCTGATAATGCTGGGAAAGATGATCCATGAGGGCCACAGACCCTCAAATCAGTTAACACTCCTTGGTCCTTGTCTCAGTCACTGTGCTATAGCGCTGAAGAGACACCATGAACAAGGCAACTCTGATATTAAAAACAAAAACAAAAACAAACATTTAATTGGGGCTTGCTTACAATTTCAGAGGTCAGTAGAAGTAACTGATGAGCATTTTACATCCTGATCCACAGGCAGAGAGAGACACTGGGCCTGTCCTGGGCTTTGGAAACCTCAAAAACACACTTCCAACAAAACCACAACCACTTCAATAAGGCCACACCTCTATTCAAACCACTGCAGTCCTTTTCTTTTTGCCATGGAGAAATGGTTGACTCCTGAGTCCTTACCTTCCTGTACTAGTAGTATAATATTACAAGAACAAATAAGGTAAGAAAGTCTAAGCAACTGGGGAGGAAGGCAAAAAGCCTATCCCATTTTAGAGACAAGCCCTGCCTAAGACTAAGGTTGCTGTCACATTTTATAAAATCACAAAACAACTTGAAAGGCAGCTTCACTGCTAGGCACTATGAAGATGAAGAAAAAGATCAGAGACAAGATTCTCTTACCAACAGAGGGAGGTTTAGATCTCCGTCAGAGAGATGGGAGAGAAGAAAAGCTACTTCAACAAACATATCCCGGCACAGTCCAACCACTCAGGAGCATAGAAGTCACCTCCTCTAACACTGTCACCACTACTATCAAGGCATGGAGAACACAATGGCACGCACGTCAGCTGAAGGTAGACCACAGCTTATGAAAACCACAATTGGTTATTCTTTAAAACAAAACAAAACAAAACTACAAGAAAGGTGTTTACTGGCTCAGTTCACCTGGGTGGGTCTGCCAGAAAAAGCAAACAAGTCTACAAAAATCACAGGCCACCCACTTCAGTAGCATTCTTTTGTTACCTTTAGCAGAGGAAAGAGGCAAAATAAACACTTTTAAGAAATCAGATTCCAGACACTAAATATAGTATAATGATATTTTCCCTTGGAACTGCCTTTTGCTAACAATGGGGTTATATTTAAAAAGAAATCCCAGGACAGAGTACATGGTGGTGACTTCAGGACAGCAGAGCACAAGTTCTGAGAGATCTGTGGGAAAACATCACAAAATTAAGGGATCAAAGAAAGTACCTCATAGAATTTCAATGAGAATGTCCACATCTGTGTAACAAATATTGGAAACAACTGTATCTCCTATGCTATCATCTCTGTCATAAGATTGAAGTGTTTGGAACAAAAAGTTTTCAACTTAGCAATAGATCTAACTACTCACTAAGCTTACTATTCCTATCCTTTGACCCCACAGCTCCAAATCTAAAATCTTTCCTTAAAGACATGCACATATACCTGAACCAGCATGACAGAATGTGCCTATACTCCTGGCAATCCAGAGGCTGAAGCAGGAGAATCCCAAGTTTGAGGCCAATTTGCACTATACAAGAAGACCCCCTTCTCCAAAAAAGATAACAAGTCAAACAAAAAAGAAGACATGTTATTATCATCTTGTTTGTGTTTTTTTTAACTATTCATTTTATCTTATGTGTACGAGTGTTTTGCCTCCATGTATGTAAGTGTACCATGTGCCAAGGGATCGGATCACCTGGAACTAGTTACAGATAACTGTGGTCATCTGAACCCAGGTCCTCTGGAAGAGTAGTCAATGCTCTTAACTGCTGAGCTCCTGGTTAATGGTTTTTTTTAATTTTGGTTTGGTTTTTCGAGACAGGGTTTCTCTGTGTAGCCCTAGCTGTCCTGGAATTCGCTCTGTAGACCAGGCTGGCCTCGAACTCAGAGATCCACCTGCCTCTGCTTCCTGAATGCTGGAACTAAAGGCGTGCGCCACCATACTGGGCACCAATTTATAATTTGACACTGAAAGATTTTGGCATTCAGTAGGTAAACATGTTAGAAACAGTATTTTTTGCAAAATAATTACCATACTATTTACATAAGTACATGTCTGAAAGAAAATTTATCCAATCCCAACACAGAAGGGAAGGAGCTCAAGAAGATCCACCCCTAGCTGAGGAGTTCCTAGCCACTGATACTGCTTGGTGAGAGAGAGGGGAATGGACTCGAGAGGCTGCCCACGCTCCAGTAGATTGTCCTACACCCACATCCTCCAAGTGGGTTTAAAAAAGAACACAGAAAAGTGAAGCAGGGTGGAGAAGACAGGGAAGAGATTAGAAAAAAGGGAAAGGAGGGTGGATTTGATCAAAATACATTATGTGTATGAAATTCTCACAGAATGAAAATGGCAAGGAAAGAAAGAAAGTAGAGAGCTTACCTAACATGCACAAGGTCCTGAGTTCAAAACCCTATACTACAATTGTAGGTTGCTTTTATTTTATACTTTAGTTCATTATTTTACACTGTTTCTAAAATAAACATGGTTGTTTTATGGAAGAGAAGTAAAAATGAAGGGAGGTAATTCTGCTACAATTTAACTAAATATCCAACAGTAGCACGGCTTTTTCAGATTTTTCTAAGCGTCCTTTATCTGAAGCTAGACAATCCAACAATGCAACCTAGTGTGTGGCATCAAAGAGACCGGCGAAGACAGCACAGTCTGTCTCCCTGAACTCTCCGCCTCGGGGAGCCAGACAACTAAAGAGACAACTGCTAATAAGACGACAGGCACAAAGACAAGAGGATGTGCAAAGTGCCACAAGAGCTCCGGGAGAGGCTACATTTCTCGGGGTAGGGTAGACAGTAAGAACACCATCCACTAGTTACTTTTTACTGGGAACAAAAGATTTCTGTATAAACAGGTGTTTGTGAAGCAGGTAAGTCAGAAAGTAAATTCGAGGCAAAAGTGACATTGAGAAGTGACGTTACTATGGAGGGACTTGGAGAAGATGAGGATCTGAAACAGGACAGGGGTCCAACCAGGAAAAGACAGTTGTTAGGACAGATGTTCAAAAGAGAAGTGGGCTTAGGCGAGGGAGGAGGAGAAGAGTGGCAATGAGCTTAGCTGGGAAAAGGACACATTAGCATTTCTGTAGACTTCCAAAGACAGTGGCACAGCACACACTCCACACATAAGTATGCATCGCTTCTCAACCTTCCCGCTAAAATCAAGTATAGATATACAACTATGAACCTGGGAGACGGGGACGCGTAATCTGGGAATCTGATTTGAGAACCATCATTACATACACAGATGAAGTTAGTAAATGAAATAACCAGACTGGGTAAGGTGATATTTTAAAAAAAAAAAAAAAAAGCCAAATAGGCCGGACGGTTGGTGGTGCACACCTTTAATCCCAGCACTCGGGAGGCCAGCCTGGTCTACAGAGCGAATTCCAGGAGAGGGTCCAAAGCTACACAGAGAAACCCTGTCTTAAAAAGCCAAAAAAAAAAAAGCAAAATGAAGTCTACAACTATCAAACGCTATGGCAAGCCCAAACATCACAAGAGGGAAAAAGAGGCTGTTAAGTTCTTCAGGTAGGTCACGCAAGCAAGACCGGCAATGTTCGTCAAGACGACTAAAGAAACATAAAGAGAAGAAGGAGACAGAGTGGGAGCAAGGGGGCAGGGGAATAAACTTATAGAAATTTTAAATGGGTGGAGGAGGATTTATAGGCTCACTGGGAAAGACAAACTAAGAATTTATCTAGCAACTTGCTTCTGAAATCAGGGAAGGAGGTGAAGACTGGTAGAGATCACATGAAATGAAAGGTAAGGTGTGGGAAGGAAAACTGAATGGCTTGAAGGGAGTGGACAAGGTTGGGTGGGGTAAGGAACTAGGCCTGTGAAGCAAGTCTGGAATAGCTGCTGCAGGGAAAAGGAACTGGAATCAACCTGACAGAATTAGAAGATGTCAAGGCAGGAGTGGCAGCCAAGGGTGGCACTCCTGAATCTGTGAAGGAGTCAGTCACTCAGAAGTTCAGCAGAGAAAACTACTACGGGCCCAACCCTGGAGAACGGGAAGGAGCGGGAAGAAGGAAGAAAGGCTGGAAGCGGTCTGTGCCAGCTCCGGAAAGGGTAGGTCAGGGAGGTGTTGACACCAGAGGCAAGATGGCAGACTGGGCAAGAGCAGAAACGCTCATTTCCAACCTGTGCTCTGGTGTGGGAGTTGGTTTCTAGGTGAGACTGACACCCTAAGCTTGAAAGAGAGAATTCCAAAGGCAGGGGGGAGTTCTCCCCTAAGCTCCTTAACTCTGAGATGTGACCTGCATTGCATACTGTAACACTGGCCTTTCATTTCTTTTTTTTTTTCTTGTTGCAATGCTAAGAATCAAACCCAGTGCCTCAAATACGCTATACAAGCATTCCACCACTGAGTAGCACACCCAGTCTCTAGCTATAATATCCATAACTTGTTTGTTTTTGTTTTGAGACAGAGTCTCACTGTATGGCCCTGATTGGCCTGGAACTCACCATGTAGACCTGCCTCCAGCTCCCCAGTGCTGGGTTTAAAGGCTGTGCCACTACGCCTGGCCCACCAAAAACTTTTAAAATAACTTTTCTTTAATTATGAGAAATCATGGGTTCTAGTGCCTATGCTGCTGCTGAAAATAAAAGCCTAAGAAATGCCTTACTGTCATGCATCAACTCCCTCCGGGCCTTGCAGCCAGCCAACATAGGACAAGAGTCACTCACTGTCCTTAGGGTCTTGGATTTTCCCCCAATGCTAAGGCACAGCAGTAAGAACAGCCCCAGCATAGTAATTACACCCAACAGAGAAGCAGAAGTTGGAGCAGATTAACGAGGTAAGTGAGGTCCAGGATCACTATCAACTGAAAGTTGAGGCCTGGGGGTAGATCCAGTGCTTGCCTAGCCTGGGTAAGAGTTAAGCCTTGGGTTCCATCACCCAGAACCAGCAAAAAAAAAAAATTTGTTTTTGATAGTTGAATCTAATTTTTAATACTAATTCTTGCTGAGTTTTCTGATTTATTTATTGAAAGCTTATACATACAATAGTTCTCGATCTCTTGCCTTATAAGAAAAGGAAAACCTAAACACTCTACTTACTTATTCCCTAAAGACCCAGGCTCCTGGCTAGCTTATTATTCCAGCCTGCGTCCTCTCAGAGCTGCTCCAAACTAACCGGAACGTTGTCACCTAAAGGCACAGCTGCCTTTTTGTTTTGTTTTGTTTTGGTTTTTTTGGTTTTTTCGAGACAGGGTTTCTCTGTGTAGTTTTGGTGCCTGTCCTGATCTCGCTCTGTAGACCAGGCTAGCCTCGAACTCACAGAGATCTGCCTAGCTCTGCCACCTGAGTGCTGGGATTAAAGGTGTGCGCCACTGCCGCCAGGCACACTGCTGCCTCTTAACAGCAGATCTACTTCCTTCCAAACTTTGTTCTAGAAAGACATCGGGTGTGTGATTATGAAAGGAAACTTCTAATATTAAAGTGCACTGACAAGAGCTAGGTGGCCATCTGGAATCTGGCCCCCAGCAGAATGGTCCACCATTCCACTGGACTGAGTGAGACAGGCCCCAGGTGTGATGGAAGAAGAAACTCCCAATGTTTGTTTAATGTCACTCTAGTTCACCTTCACTCTGGCCACCGCCTTTCTTTGCTCACAAACACTTAATTGTCCCTGAAAAGTAGGTCAGTGCCTCCTGGAACAAGCTGGAGGGAGAACTAAGTCCCAGCCTATTATTTGAAGAGCCTGAAGAGGCCCAATCTGTGTCTAGGAGACCAACACCAACATTGCAGTATGCCAAGAGCCCTCTAGGTGCTCCAGGCAGCAACCTGGCTACTGCCATTCCTAGGTGGTGACTCAGCAGCCTAGAAGAGTAGAAGATGCCCAGAAAAATCAGCTGGGGCTCATGTGAGTCTAAGAAATCCTTGTTCCCCTCTGGAGCCTCCCACACAAGGTATCCCCAATCATCCCTGAATGAAAGGTGAACAATCAAAATGCAGAGCTCTTCCTCCCGCTGTTCCTATGGCATCCTCTGTAGAATACCAAGCATTGCTCAGCCATAAATGGAGCGGCATGAACATCTCCCTGCTCCTTCCCCCCAAATATTTTATTCAAGACACCCAAAAATAAACACTGCCTCTCACCCATGAGCTAGAGGTACATTCCTAGCACTGTTAAGTGGTCATTTGAGGATGGAAGGGTTAAAGTTTGGGGACAGGATACATCTTGTCCTTGGCTCAAATATTCCATCCATGGTCTCCCCCAACCTTCTAACCGTCTAGCTCACTAAATATAGAATATTGCTCCAAAGTCAAAAAAGGGGGCCCAGGGAAATGAGGCGACAGAGAGCTGGCAGTTTGGGAAACAGCTACCAGAAGGTCAGCTGTCCAGCTGGCTCTGGAATCTGAAGACTTCCAAACCTAACAACTGCCTTTCTCAGCAAGAATCAAAAGTATGTGCAGCAGCTGCCCAGGATAAAGGCTGCTGAGCCCAAAGGCTGCTGAGGCCAACAGCAAACCACTTCCTTCACCATTGTTCGCCACAAGAGGCAAATGCCGCCAGTAACCTTAGAACCAGATAGATATCAGCTCTAGACAGACTGTGTGCAGGCAGGCACTTTGTTCTCCCCACCCTGCTCCTTGAGCTCTCAGAGTGAAACCCAAACCCCTGACAATCCCAACCTTTCAACTCTAACATCCAGTGTCTTCTAGCCCCACTCACCTCTCCTCCTCCTGGTCCCCTCACTGCCTCCCTTGTGCTCCAGTATACACATTTGACCTGTCAAAACTATGTCATCTAATACCTGAATTCCTATTTTTACTACTCATTAGTCTAAGAACGAGACCCTAACGTTTACAAAGGAAGGAGCATATCCCATCACCACTGTAGCAAAGGCTGCATACTTTAAGTACTTTACACATACTATTTTATTCAGTCTTCCTAAGAATCCTACAATGCAGCAAAACACTTTACACACTGAAGCACATGCATGTTCAAGCATTTGCCTGAGTTCAATTAGTAAGTGCCAAGGCTGAGACTCAAACCCTGACAGCTTCATTCCCTATCTCAACCTCAATACTTTACACCCAGTGGTCCCCAGATTAGCAGCATCAGCATCTCCTGGGAACTCATAATAAACACAAATTCTCAAGCCCCACCCGTGATTCCGTACATACCGAGCCAGAACCAGGGAGGGACCCAGCAATCTGTTTTAACAGGCCCTCCAGGTGGTTCTGATGCTGGTTCAAGGTGAAGAGTCCCAGGAGCATATTCATAAACTATGCTGCTTTGGCTTGTCTGTATTTGAGCCACACCCAAGACAGAAGAAGAGTCTAGGAGGAACTTAATAATGCAAAAACATCCTGAACAACTGACCATAGCATCATGGTTAAGAATACATGTCAACGATACAGGCAGATTGCCTGTAAGCATGAAACCTAGCTTTGCTGCCTACTAGCTGTGTGTCTTTGGGCATGTCACTATGCCTTTCTGATCTTCCCTTTCTTCAAGTGTGAAATGGAGCTAAAGACAGAAACTAAAAATATCATTATCACCAGGGCCTAGTGGCCTGGCCTGTAATCTCAACTACTTAGCTTGACAGGAAGATTACAAAGTCAAGGCCTGCCTACGCCACAAGCAAGTTTCAGGCCAACAAGGGATACATGGTTTAAGGGGGAAAAGGAGACAGGAATGTGGATTAGTGACAGAGTACTTGCCCAGCATGTGTGTGACCTTAGGTTCAATAATCACCTATAATGAAAAAAAAAAAAAAAAAGAAAAATCAAAGCCAGAACTGGGGATGATGTTCAGTGATACAGTGATTGCCTAGATCCTGGGCACTAGGGGAAAATAAGTCATATAAATCATTTTATAAGCTTGAAATTGAATACATAGAATATTCTTTCTAACTATTACATGTATATGTGTGCTAGACACTGAATTAGGCACATGCATTCACTGTCTTACATCAAAAACCTTTCACAAATGATGACTGGCATATTGCTGAGCTTTGCAAACTACAGAAGTTAAGGCATTATCACACCTTCTTCGAAGGGCATTGCAGAGCAGCAGGGGGGCAGGGCACACAAGTAATTACACATAGCAGCAAATGGTAAGATCATAAAAAGGCTGGGCATGGTGGCCACGCCTTTAATCTCAGCACTGGGGAGGAAGAGGCAGGAGGATCTCTTGAGTTTATATATCAAATTCCAGGACAGCCTGGACTACAGAGAAGAACCCTGTCAAAAAACAAACCAAAAAAAATCGTAACAAAGACCTGTTTGGTTGGAAAGAATACGGAGTGTTTTTGCTTTTGAAACAGGATCTCACAAGGTTGCCTAGTCTGGCTAGAAACTTTCTATGTTACCTAAACTGGCTTCAAACATTCAGCTTCTCACATTAGCCTCTCCAGTAGCTGTATTACAGGTGTGCACTATCATTCACAGTTTAGAACATGAGGTTTGAAGTCAGAGATCGAGAAGCCCCTAAAGCCATATTTTGTAAACAGCCCTGTAGATCCCTGGGTTCAATCTGCACTAAAGTGTGGGGGTTGGGGAGGAGGCCTGTAAGTGGCAAAACACAGGAAGATCTTCATAGGTTTAAGGCTAGACTAACTGGTTTACATAGTGCGTTCTAGGGTGGCCAGGTTGCATGAGACTGCTCACAATCACCTGTGACTCTAGTTCCAGGAATCTTAACACCCTCTCCTGGACTCTACTGGCACCTGTATTCACATGTGCACAGCCCCAACACACACACACACACACACACACACACACACAATTAAAAAATAAAATAAATAGGAAAAGAATCTGTTTCTTTTCCCATAAGCCTCATAATTTGAGTCAGTGAAGAGCGTGGTTAAAATTTGTTCTAGGACTGACCTGTGATTCGAAGTCCTCAGTACATCATGAACTCTACTTTCATGACTAGTTAGGAGCCAGTTACAGTATATGCATGGAACATAAAGCACATAATTATGTCACTTGTGTATATTATTGAAAATTATACTGTTATTCCTCATCAAAGCTCTCACTGGGAGTGAAAAAAAAAAAAAGCTCCTAATAATTGTTTTGTCCTTTAGAACTTTTCAATATCATTATTCAAGATAGCCAGGAATTTGTCACCTTATATAAGCTGGCTGAAAATTTGCAATCCTCCTCTATTAGCTGAGTTTAACCCTCTCAGCCATTCTTCAAGTTTGTGAAACCTCTATTCAAAAACAGTAAGAAGTACCCTCATTATCTGATGTCTGCTTTCATACTTGCCCTCCCTCCCTCCCTCCCTCCCTTCCTCCCTCCCTCCCTCCCTCCCTCTCTCCCTTCCTTCCCTCTTCCCTCCCTCCCTTTTGTAAGATAGGTTCTCACTATATAGCCCTGACTGGCCTGGAACTCACTACATAGATCAGGCTGACCTTGAACTCACAGAGGTCTGCCTGCTTCTGCCAAACCTAGAGGTTTGCTTTCTTTCACTCACTGTTTTTGTACAGAAAAATACCTCAACAAATCCTTGGTATACAAACTAGAAAAATACAAATTGCTGATAGAGAAATTAAGATGGATGGGGTTGTAGCTAATTGGCAGAGCACTCACCTAGCATGTGTAAAGTCCTGGATTCATCCCTAGTATCATACACACATACACACACACACACACACACACACACACACACACACACACACACACACACACACACGAAAGTAAGGCTTCCTATAAACATTGTGGACAAATTTTTGTTCTAAATGTGGAAGTAGTTGAATGAAATAATATATTTTCCCCCAGTACTGGATTAAAGACAGGACCTCACTCATATGAAGCAAAAATTCTACCACCAAGCTACAACCCTAGCTCAATATACATTTAATTAGCAATTCTTACTTGCCAAAGAGCATCTGCAAGTAAAAATGTAAATTCAACATACTCTGAGGGAAGTACATTTTTACTCAATAAAAAATAAGTAACTCAATCAGGTCAAATATTTTATATAACTTGCAATTTTGCATAAAGAAAGTTACACTGAAAAAAAGCATTTACTTCCCAGAGAAAAAGTCAAGTCAGAGGTCAAGCAAGTTTCAGACTGACACGCCTGTGCTTGTCTTTACTCCACTGTTGTACAAGTGTCCCTACTGTCGTCCATATTTACTCTAGGCTTCTCTAAAGTGAATCTCCCCTTTCCTCTCCCCTAAAAGCCAGTTAGAGAGTCCTAGACACAGACCCTCCTCTGCTTCTCACCTTCAACCTGCTGTAAGTTCTTAGACTTTTCCAGGTGTCTTTAGACCTGGTAATAGGCAGAAAAGTCAAAACTGGATTGCTTTAGAATTTTGGTAAACATTGCAATTGAGACAGAAAGATGGGAAAATACAGGGGCATGGGAAAGGAAAGGGAAAGGCACTTCTCACCATAGCATTAGCTTGAAGTCTCTCTTCAACTGAGAGTCAAGAATTTCAGCACAATTAAAATTTGCCTCCAAGGTTGCCTATATGGAGACTTTTTTTTTTAACCTTGGACCTCATAACTGTTAGAAACAAATTTTCTGAGAATCTCATAAATGAAACTATGAACTTTTACAACAAGAGCATGTTGACTCCTTTGCACAACTCTGTGCCCTCAGGTTTTCTCTTATCAGCTGTAATCCCATCCAATGCACCCTCAGGAACTTCCCTGTGACCTCATTTAAGTCCTTAGCCACCCTGTAAGGTGTAACTTCAGAAGCCACCAAAATCACAGCAGTTAAAGCACCTGCCACCAAGCTGACAACCCAAATTTGACCCCTGGAAGCCACAGAAAGGGAGAAGAGAAGCAGCCCTCACAAGTTGTCCTCTGACTGCCACACGTGCAATGCACACTTACACACACAAGACAAATGCATGAACGTAACACACTAAAAACGTTTAGAAAGCATTCATAATGACTATTACAAGCACACTTAAGGATGGCTTTGCCTTGAGAATTCCATATCCACACTCTTGAGTGTGTACTTTCCTTTTCTTGAACCCCTTGTTCTGTTACACCTCTGCTTAGACCTGTGTTAAAATTTAATAAACTCCAACTCTGCTTTTCACTGCCTTGTTTTGACATTCTTCTGTGTAGTGAAGTCAAGAATCCTGGATTTACCTGAGCACACAGTATCTGTATAGAACTCGGACAGCTGCAGGCAGCAGTGGCAACAAAGGGCTGCTGTCTCTGGCCCACGTCCCACTGCCACTGCCATAAAATCTCCTCTAAGAAGCCGGGCACAGTGATACATGCACTCAGGAGGCAGACCCAGCAGGTGAATTCCAACCACAGCTGCACAGTGAAGACTCGGCTGCAAAGGTTTTCTATTACACTCTAATCCCCTTGGCAGACCCCTCCCATCATCCCACTGTTACCCATGAATATATTTTGGCGCTGGGCTGGGTTGAGGGGACCCTGAAGCAAACATACAGCTTCTATATTGTGTCAACTGTCAATGGTGGTATATTTATGTATTTAGTTTGGATTTTTTTAAGATTTATTGCTTTTTTTAATGTATATGAATTTTTTGCCTGATTGTATGTATATGCATGCCCTCAGATGCCAGAAAAGGGCACCAGATCTCCTAAAACTAGAATTAAAGATGGTTTTAAGTTGCCATGTAGGTGCTGGGAACCAAAACTGGGTCTTCTGCAAGAACAGCAAGCACTCTAAATCTGTAATCCATCTCTCCAACCACCACCACCTTTTTTTTTTTCTTTTTTAAGACAGTGTTTTTTACTGTGTAGCTCTGGTTGGCCAAGAACTCACTATATAGATCAAGCTAGCCTCAAACTCACAAAGATCTGCCTTCCTCTGCCTCCTAAGTGGGATATGTATATGTGCTTATAACTACATGCACATCAATATGTATGTGTAAATAGTCCTTGCATGCTACATTGCCATTACTCCACAGCTAAAGAGGAATTCTCTCTCACTCTTAACCTGGGCAAAATAAATGAAGAGTCTAGTTGGGCATGATGGCACACCTTGTAATCCCAGTATTCAGGAAGATGGAAATGTAGAAGGATCAAAAATTGGAGGCTGAATTGGAGAAGAAAGAGATCTTATCTCAAAGCACCAAAACCAATCAACCAATCAATCAATAAAAGAATCAATTCAATAATATTAATACTTAAAATAATTCTATTAG
The DNA here is from genome assembly GCF_007827085.1 of Peromyscus californicus insignis. Lineage (NCBI taxonomy): Eukaryota > Metazoa > Chordata > Mammalia > Rodentia > Cricetidae > Peromyscus > Peromyscus californicus. Next base: position 31,154,455 of record NW_026294573.1, on the reverse strand, counting down.
CAACCCAAATGTCTATTAAGAGATGAATAAATAAGAGAATGAGCAAATAAAATGTGATAGATATATGAAATAGAATATAATTTAGCTTTTAAAAAAGACAGAAGTATGGTGGTACACACCTTTAATCCCAGTACTTGGGAGGCAGAGGCAGGCAGATCTCTGAGTTCAAGGCTAGCCTGGTCTACAGAGAGAGTTCTAGGACTCCCAGAGCTACACCAAGAACCTGTCTTAAAAATAAACTACAAAATAAATAATAAATACACAAATAAAATAAAAAAGGAAGGAGGGCTCAGTACTTGGGAAGCTAAGGCAGGAGAATTGCCAAGACTTCAAATGAGCTATTGTGTTAAATCCCATCTTAAAAAAAAAAAGAGGAGTTTGAGGCAATCTGGGCTACATTTTTTTTTAGTCTGTCTCAAAAAAATGAGGAAGAGGAGAGGAGGTAGTAGAGAAAGGAAGAGGAAGAGACAGATTTATAACATGGATGAACCTTGAAGACATATTTGGTGAAATAAGACAGTTACAAAAGGGCAAATACTATGAAATTCCATTTATGTAAAACAACCAGAATAGTCAACTTCATAGAATTAGAAATTAGAAACTGGTGAACTCATGAGGTAGCTCAGTAGTTAAGAGCCCTTGGTCTGCAAGCATCAGGACCAGAGTTTGGAATCCAGCACCCATGTAACAAGCCAGGAGTGGTCCCACACAGGATTATAATCCCAGCACTGAGGAGGATAGAGACAGGAAGATCACTGGGGCTTGCTGACTGCCAGTGTGCCTGAAAAGCTGAGGCTTCGGGTTCAGTGAGAGATCCTGCATTACAGGAATAATGCTGAGAGAAATAGAGAATAACTCTACTCTGGCTCCACACACATGCATGCACTTTTGCACACATATGAGCATATACCACACTCAGATACACACACACAAAAGGAAGCAAAGAAGGAAGAAAGGTGTTTCTTAATGGAACATTACATGCTTGGCACTCATGAGGCTCTGGGTTTAATTTACAATCAGAAAAAAAGGAAAGAGTGAGAGAGAAGAAAATGGTAATTCCCAGGGGGTAAGAGCAGAGTTTTATAGTATGGAGTTTCAGTTTAGGATAAAGAAAAGGTTCTTGAGATGGACAGTGGTGATGGTTGCACAATACAAATGGACTTGATGTCACTAAGTTGCACACTTACAAGTGATTAAAATGACAGCTCCTAGTTACCACAGTATTGTATACCTAAAATCTCAGCCCTTGGGAGGTATAAAGAGGAAAGTCAGGAGTCCTCTGCTAAATGACAAGGTTGAGGCCTACCTGGGATATATAAGGCTGTCTCAAAAATACAACACAAGAGACAGTTTTCATGCTCTATTTTTACTACAATAAAAAATCATACATACTACTCCCTAAGCAATGTAAATATATATTTAAAGGCAGGCAAGGTGATGCACCAGTAATCCTAATATTTGGGAGGTATAGACAGAGAGATCAGTTCAAGGTCTTCTTCAGTTACCTGAACAAAAATCCTGTTTCAAAAACAACAAAAGTAACTCATTTAACACTTACCAAAATCCTACAATCACCAACTCTTTGCAAATTAGGAATAGCCCACCTAGTAGGATAGTTTAGGTGGCTTGTGGCTGGCTATCCAGGGCTACAGAGCCAGTAAGTACCAGAACCAGAACTCCACAACTAGAATTCCAATACACTGCAAGATGCTGCTTCCCACCCAGAGGGCAAATTTATCTGATACTATGATAGTCACAAGGAAGAAAACCCCTGGAGGAGGAAAGGCACCTGACAGCCAGAGATGATGAAAGAATTTTTTGGTAGTTGGGCAGCGCAGCACTTTACAGCAAGATCCTGTTTCAAAAGCAAAACAAAACAAAAACAAAAAGGGGTAGGGGAATGAATGCTCCCTAATTCCACTGAAGAAAGTTGTTCTCCAACTAATGATATCTATGAACCTTTAAAACTCAACAATTACCCAGCCAGGAAAAATCCCAACAAATGAGGAAAAGCTGTTTAATACCCACAAAACCCCAAAATGAACTTTTTTCCTAACCTCCCTGGTGATTCTTTTTTTTTTTCTTTTTTTTTTTTTTTGTATGTAAGAATTTACAAGGATTTCTCTGTAAGTTAATTTAAAACCCAAAATCTAAGCTCCTTTTAAAAAGTGAGTTAATATGTTGCAAAATGGGACCCTGGGTCCTCAAACACTAAACCAAGTTCCATTTGCTCGGATACACACATGCATGGCTCCTTCCCACTGTCTTCTCTAGGCCTCTGCTTTCCATCGGGTGGAGCAAGAACAGGCCAGACTGGACAGGCGGCGCTTGCTCAGGAGGACCAAAGTGGCCGTGTAGGCCCACAGGTGGCGCTGCTCGTTAACAACCAGCTCCCATCCCCTCAGAGAAAGGAAACTGCAAGGTCAGCTGATGATGAGGACAGGAAATCTGGACAGCCAGATTCCAAAGGAGTCTGTGTCCCTCTGTCAAGGCAAGGGACATCCTGCCAGGGCCATTCCCAAGGTCGTGTCACTTCCAACAGTTGCTTCCTAGTGGGTTGAGTATATAAAGGGCTACCAAGAGAATGTGGCAAGAGTGGAGCCATGCGAGTCTCCATGAGGGACTGAGTCAGAGAATGAAGGGGTCTAACACCACAGGTCAAGTAGGCACAGCCCAGGACACGGATTCAAAACAGTCCTCTTATGTCTGCAACTCTTCAAAGAGGAGGAGGAAGCTTGGACTTACTCATTTTTTTCCCCTCAAATGAAAACTTCTGCTGAAAACAAAGCCTCCTTCCTTCCCACCTAACGCCCAACTGATTTATAGTCACCAAGTGTCTCCTGGTATTCAAAAAATATGCTATCAAACAGGAAATGAAAAAATATCCATCTCTTTCCAAAGGAAAGGGAAGAATCACATCACATCACATCCCTATAGAGACAGGAAATCAGCTGCTCAGGATCTAAACCACGCTCAGGGAAACTCATTCCCTCTGGACTGCACCCATCTAGTATACAGGGACAAAACCTAGCTGCTCTTGAGCCAAACCATCTTGTAATAGGCAAAAGAAAGCACCCTGTGCTCTAATGACAACCAGAACCACCGTCCATAAATGTCCTAATTTTTGATGGACAGAAAAGAACCCAAAAGTAATGCTTGCAAAATCCATATAGACACAAAGGGCATTTGCCAACATCTATGGGTGACCCCAATACTTGCCTGTACCCACCCAATCTGAGGCTGTAACTGGGCATGCGGTACAAGCCAGAGAAGCTGGTTGAAAATTTCTTGTCTGCCAGGAGCAATCATGGTAATAACAGTCTTTCAGCAGTGCCTCACTACCTTGGGCACAGTGCTGGCTTTCCCCAACCGACAGACTCCTAGCCCCTCCCTCTGCTGAAGGTTATTCCTTGTTGAGAGGAACAGACAGGTTTTCTTTTGTCCAGCTTACAAAGAAGGTCACAGTCAGCTAGAAGCCTTATCCAAGGCCATTAGCTAAAGAGAGGGAGCACTCAACAACTACTAATGTTCTACAAAAATACAGCTGCACAATGGAGTCTCCACAAAAACTCCTCCCATCTGCCAAACAAACAGACTGCCTTCTTTTCCCTCTCCATCTCCACTTTCTCCTACTATCTCTCAGTGTGGTACAACAGGCATGTACCTGTCTGCAGCCCACACACTCAAAGCTCCCTCCACTATTCAACTTGACTCTATTTAGTCAGTCATTCAGTCATTTATTTGTTGGTTTTCAAAACAAGAACTCACTATACCTCAGACTAGCCTCCAACTCACTACATAGGTGAGGATAACCTTGAACTCCCAATCTTCCTGCCTCTACCTCCAAAGTTCAGAATTACAGGCATATGACACCAGGTCATCCTTGATTTGTTACTTGTTTTTTTAAGCTCTCACTATGTAACCCTGGCTGGCTTGGAATTCAGAGATCCACCTGACTCTACCGAATTAAAGGTGTATGGCACCACACCCAGCAACATGCAGCTTTTTGGAATACATTTATGAATTCTTACTTAGAAATGAGCACTGTGCTAAAAACATCATGAGTACAAAGATGAATGAGATGCCTTCCCAGAACTCAAGATGTGCAGACTCTTATGGACGACAAAAAGGCAAATAATTGTTATTCAGCAAGATGGGTAACATCAAAAAGAAAGAGTATAGGTTCTCGGCCACATCTAGGGATACCCGTTTTACCCAGTGAAAGGAATCTTTCAATCAAAGATCTCTGAAAAGATTCTACTTTCCCCATTCCCAACTCAACACATCCAAATGATGCTGCCCACAATTCCAAGGCTGTCAATTAGCAGGACATGTAAGAACAGGAACAGCTCCACAAGGGAAGAGAACTCTTGAGTCAGCTTTCAGAGGAAGTTCCACAAGACCACACCCAGAAAACCTGACCTGAACAATTCCTATTGTCTGCCCCTCCCAGGGCCAGAGACTGGACGTAGGAGGATTTATTTAAAGAGAAAGAAAGGAGTAGACATCAAAACCCACATTATTCCCAGGGACCAAACCTCTCCCCAAGACAGTTTCAGACTGTCATTTAGTTTTGTTCTTCCCACTAGGTTAAACGGCAACTTAATCATGCAGGAAGGCATCTAACATAAAACAACTCATTTTTTAAAAAGTAATTTTTCAAACAAAAGCCCAGTCATTATATGTGTTATAGCTGGGTGGTGGTGGTGCACACCTCCCAGCCCTTGGGAGGTAAAGGCAGGCCAACCTCTATGAGTTTGAGGCCAGCCTGATCTACAGAGTGAGTTCTAGAATAGCCAGGGCTACACAGAGAAACCCTGTCTTGTAAAACCCAAAAGACAAAAAAAAAAAAAAAAAAAAAAAAAGAGAGAGAGAGAAAGAAAGAAAGAAAAAGAAGGAAGGGAGGGAGGGAGAGACGAAGGAAGGAAGAAAGGAAGGAATGAAGGAACTCTAAGGGTCTTGATCATATTTATACTCTGTTCAAAGCTTCAGTAAGTCGAAGCTTCTGATGAGAAGTTGTCCACTGGGGGTGGGGGGGCACTCAAACCTAACACACACTTTCTCTGAGTCCACACTACTGTAAGTAAAAAAAATGAAAATAATGAGATCTCTATGCCAACAAAGAACTAGACGGGCATATTAGGAGGCCCAGTACAGGTGTTACAATCATCACAAGCTATTTTCTCTACCTTCCCACCATCTGAGGGGAAGAGAGGAAGTGGAAAGATGGAGTAGATTTAATCCTCAGTAAATAAACCTAGGAGGGTCCACTGCATACTGGTCCTCAGGGATAGAAATGTTGGCCCACTGAGTGTACATGGAGGGAGGGTATCTGGAAGACAGATGGGGCAAATGAAAATAGCAGCACTGAAATCCAGCGCGGTCATTACCAGCTCACACTGTCCCAGACCCCCAGGTCTAGGACTGGTTAAGAAGAGTGAAAGAAAGGGATCTCTCTATGCCCCACACACACTATGTTGCCTCTCTTGGATTTCCTAATTCAAACTCAAGCTTTTTCTCTAGACTCACTCTAATGAGAAAGAAAGTAAGTGGCTGGGTGGTACAGTTTTATTGCAAATAATAATAATAAATGGCAATTAATAACTGGTTTGCACCAGAGAAGCCAGTTTGTCAAATTAGCCTACTGGTTCTAAGAAGCTCCTCTCTACATTACACCATCCCTTTATTTATGGTTTTAATAAAGTCAAATCCCCACATCTAACAATGTGGGATCCTCCCATCCATTCCCTTTCCCAGCCTCCTCCCACACTTGCTGTCTTTCTTCCCTGCCTCTACAGCAGGAGGAAGCACAACCTGAAGCACAGGTATTTCATCTGCTGACAATCCTCTCAGGCACACGCCCAGTCCCGTCAGGCAGCCAAGATGATGTCAGCCAGCTCAGTGTTCCCTTTAGGCTTCCGGTTCTAGGCACCTTTCTTTAAAAGGGTGTGAAGTACTAACAAAATCTAATCGCATCAACATTTGGTGAATATAGGGCACTAGGCTAGGCGAAATGGAAACAGAAAAAGAACAAATCCTAACTCATGGGCCCCAGCAGCACCATCTACCTGGGCAAATAACTAAAGTACAAATGATGGCTAGGATACCGTTCAGGTGGTACAGTGTCTGCCTGTCAATCCCCAATTTCACCAAAATCAGATGCAGTACTCCTGCTATAATTCCAGCACTCAAGGGAAATGGAGGCAAAAGGATCACAAGTTCAAGGTCATCTTCAAGTTCAAAGACAACCTTAAAGGGGAAGGGGTGGCTAATTGTGATACACAACATTTCACAACTGGAATCTACACATTCATTTGAATGATAGAAATTCATTCTGAGTTTGGAAACCCAGTGAGTGAACACAGGTTAGAATGGTTTGCAAAGGATTAGTAGAAAAGGGAGAATTTGACCTGATCTTCAAAGATGGGCAGGAAAAAGTCATCTGCTGAAGAGCTTGACATCCTGTGTTCAATCCCCAGGACTCACACTGTGGAGAACATTCACTCTCCCAAACTGTCTTCTGACCTCCATACCTGCACTGTGACATGCTCCTGAAAATACAAACTATGGTCGTTTGAATGAGAATGACCCCTACAGGCTCACTATGTTTGAATCCTTGGTCCCCAGTTGGTGGAATTGTTTGGGAAGGATTGTTGGAGGAGGTGTGTCACTGGGGGAGGGCTCTGAGGTTTCAAACACTCATGCCATTCCCAGTTAGCTCCTCTGGGTGGGTCTCATGCTTGTGGATGAGATGGAAGCTGCCAGCTACTGTTCAGGGCCCACAGTGTCTGCCACCATTTCCCCACCCTGATGTTCATGGACTCTAACTCTCCGGGAACTGCAGTCCTCCTACAAACTCTTTCTCCTGAACTGCCTTGGTCACAGTGTCTCTTCACAGCAATAGAAAAGTAACTATGATATAAACAGCACACACACAAAATTAACAAAAGTTGTTTTTGTTTTTGTTTTTTTTAAGACACACCTTACATATCAAAAGGATACTTGCTGGGCAGTGGTGGCGCACGCCTTTAATCCCAGCACTCGGGAGGCGGAGCCAGGTGAATCTCTATGAGTTCGAGGCCAGCCTGGACTACAGAGTGAATTCCAGGACAGGCATCAAAATAAATAAATAAATAAATAAATAAATAAATAAATAAATAAATAAATAAATAAACTCAAAAGTAAGCTAGATATATTTAAAAAAGAAAAAAAAATCCAGGTACCTAGGAAGCCAAAGCAGGACAGTAGAGTGTGGTGGCTTATATCTATAATTCCAGCACTAAGAGACTGGAGCAGGAGGATTATCGTGAATTTGAGGCCAGCCTGGGCTACATAATGAGTTCTAGACCAATCCTGGACTAGCCTACAGAGAGAGACTATCTCCAAAAACCAGACAAATATATAGACAGGCAGGCAGGCAGGCAGGCAGGCTATCAAGCAATAGAAGAAACGACAACTAAGAGAAATGCTGGCCGGGAGACAGCTTAACCGGCTAGAGTGACTGCTGTGCCAGCTTAAGACCAGAGCTGAAACCCCAGCAACCTAGGCTGTAAAAGGAAAAAAGGATTTGAATACTGGGTCTGTTCTGACCGACCGACATGAGCTGGCAAGGAAGTAAGTAAACAAGGCTTGAGCATTGGTAATCCTGACCAGTGGCCATGGTGGAGAAAAGGAAAGCAAAAGAGAAAGCCTCCACTTTCTCCCTTTACTCCTTCTACTTAAATGTATTACAGTCATTTTTTAAGATTAAAAACTGAAGCCGGGCGGTGGTGGCGCACGCCTTTAATCCCAGCACTCGGGAGGCAGAGCCAGGCGGATCTCTGTGAGTTCGAGGCCAGCCTGGGCTACCAAGTGAGTTCCAGGAAAGGCGCAAAGCTACACAGAGAAACCCTGTCTCAAAAAAAAAAAAATAAATAAATAAAAAGATTAAAAACTGAGAAAGCCTGTGTTTTTCCTCTTGAGTTTGTTTGTTTGTTTGTTTGTTTGTTTGTTTTTCGAGACAGGGTTTCTCTGTGTAGCTTTGTGCCTTTTCCCAAGTGCTGGGATTAAAGGCATGCGCCACCACTGCCCAGCTTTTTTTTTTAAGATTTATTTATTTATTATGTATAGTGTTCTGTCTGGAAGCATGCCTGGACACCAGAAGAGGGCACCAGATCTCATTATAGATGGTTGTGAGCCACCACATGGTTGCTGGGAATTGAACTCAGGACCTCTGGAAGAGCAGCTAGTGCTCTTAACCTCTAAGCCATCTCTCCAGCCCCTCCTCTTGAGTTTTAAGGCATTTCTTTTAAAGTAGAACATAATTTCTCTCATACTCTAAGACTTGCTGACAAAATCTAAACCAGTGGTTAAAAGTGACAACTGAAGTCACTCACACTCCTTTTCCCACTCATACTCAGTAAGCGCTCACAAACACAAAAGTGAACACCGTGTCCCTGGCCCTTTCAGTGTGCAGACTCCAGAACTAGGAGTTTTTTAAGAAAAAGAGACCCGGGCTGGAGTGTTCTCTCCTAGGGAGAGAGGGAAGTTTAATAGAGTGGTTAGGAGTGCAGTTCTACACCATCTCCAGACTCCTCCACTAACAAGGATAGCCTCAGTGATGGAGAAAGTCGCTTCCCTGGCTGAACCACACTTTCTCTTCTGCAAATGGTGATAATAAAAGCTATGGACAGGGGAGCTGGAGAGATGGCTAGGGATACATGTTGCTCTTCCATAAAACTGTAGTTCAGCTAGGTGATGGTGATGCACGCTTTTCATCTCAGCATTCAGGAGGCAGAGGCAGGCAGATATCTGTGAGTTCAAGGCCAGCTGGATCTACAGAGTGAGTTCCAGGACAGCCAAGGCTGCATAGAGAAACTCTGTCTCAAAAAAACCAAAAAAACAAACAAACAAAAACCACAAAACAAAACTATAGTTCAGTTTCCAGCACTCACAACAGGAAGAGCTCACAATCACTTGAAACTCCAGCTCCAGGGGATCCTGCAGGCACCTGCACTCGTGTACACAGACACATATGCACACACATGCACACATAATTTTTTAAATTTAATTAATCTGTGGGGCTGTTATGAGAAATAAATGGGGAAATCCATAAATGTCTTCAACATAGTCTCTGGCACAAAGTAAGAACTCACTAGGAGTTGTTGTGGGATATTTGTACACTGTGTGAAAATGTATTACTGTGATTGGTGTAATAAAAAGCTGAATGGCCAAGAGCTAGAAAGAGGTCAGGTGGGACTTCCTGGGACAGTAAGGACTTGGGGAAGAAAAAGGCAGAGTCACCAGACACACAGAGAGGAAATAGGAGGTACAAGATGAAAGAAAGTTTAAAAAAAAAAAAAAACCACAAGGCAAAATGTTGATTAATATAAATGGGCTAATTTAAGTTATGAGAACTAGTTAGGAACAAGCCTAAACTATAGGCCAAGCTTTTATAATTAATTAGAAGTATTCGTGTTATTATTTGGGAGCTGGCTGGCGGGACAGAGAAAAACTCGTTACAAGGAGCTATTAAAATTATTGGTGGCGCACACCTTTACTCCCAGCACTCGAGAGGCAGAGGCAGGTGGATCTCTGTGAGTTCAAGGCCAACCTGATCTACAAAGTGAATTTCAGGACAGCCAGAGCTGTTATACAGAGAAAACTTATCTCAAAAAAAAAAAAAAAAAAAAAAAAAAAAAAAAAAAAAAAAAAAAAAAAAAAAAAAGTCTAATTAGCCCAGAAAGTGGAAGACTCTCCCACCCAAACTGCCCATCAGCTCCATCTGCGTGCTTCCTAATGCTGACAACACAAGACAGGTGCTGGTATCTAAACTCTTACTTGGTTTTAGTAAAACTGTTGGAAGTCCAAGCCCTGTAACTATAAATATAATTTGTTTGCTTTGTGATTTTGAGATGGGGATTGTCCTGGCGAGGTCATAATTTAATGGTGGATATTTAAGAAGAGTACCATAGAGCTGGTATGAAGGCATAGAATAAATACCATCTATAGATACCACAAAACACCTGAGGCTTCCAGAAGCTGGCCACAAGACACACGGAAGATTCTTCCTTAAGAGCCTCAGGACCAATTCTCCCAATAAGTCCCAGAACTATAGAACAATGGGGCCAGGGATAAAGCTCAGTTGGTGGAACACTTGCCTAGCACCTTTGAGGCCTTAACTTCTATCCCCACTTTAAAAAAAAAAAATTAAAATTAAAAGGCATCTTTAAACACAAAACTAATCCCAGCAGAAGCAAGCAGTCAGATCTCTGAATTCAAGGCCAGCCTGGTCTACACAGTGAGCGCCAGGAGAGCCAGGGCTACAGAGAAACCCTGTCTCAAAACTATAAACAAATAAATACAAACAAAGCAACTAAACACTGGTGCTTGTGCTATTATAAAATGTATTTTGAAAACAATTTTTTTTTTCAGAGCTGAGGACCCAACCCAGGGCCTTGAGCTTGCCTAAGCAAGCGCTCTACCTCTGAGCTAAATCCCCAACCCCTGAAAACAAATTTTAATCTAAATTCAAAAGGTGAGTGATTCTAAAAACAAACAGATGCTAACTTATCTCCTAACAATAAGAACACTATTACAGAAAGACCCTAGGACCCACAGAGTGAAAACATTTTTGAGTTTCTTCTATCCGATTCTCATCCCTCCCTTGGATGAACAGAAAGGGAGGAAAGAGGACCATTTATACTGACTATCCACTGTGTGTCTCTTGTACGCTGGGTCTGATAGGAACACATTATCTTATTCAAATCTTAGAGCATCCCTGCAAGGTATGAACTAGTCTTCCCACTCCTAATGAGGAAATCAATGTTTAGAAAGGCTAAATAAGTTGCCCAAGGTTATGTACCCAGGAAGCAGCTAAGCCAAGGTTCAAACACCTTGTTCTTAATGCTACCAACCTGCTTGAACAAGTAATTTTGAACCAACTCCCTAGATAGAATTTTCTTCTGAAGTTTTGATTGAAACCACTAGGTGTTAAATGACTCACTTAGGAGACTTAGAAGTAGTACCAAGCTGCCTTCTAAACTCTTCTAGCTATGCCCTCAGATTAACAGAGCGTTCACTCCTACTGAAGTCTGTGCAGTGGGTGACGGCTAATGCAAGTTCAGAGAACAAGCGTCAGTAGAGTGCTCAGCCACAGATGGACATCTATCTCAATCCTTACCCTCAAAGCCCTGGAGCCATTGGTCAGGGAGGGCTGGACACCACATGACCTTTGTGCTCACAAACTCGTAGCAGCTACGATTGTCTGCACAAAGCCTGTATAAGATCAAGCAAGTCAACATAGCAGCATGTAAGTGGGGAGAGACTCATGAGCCCCCACTCCTGAGTAAGGAGCTATGGCCAGTTGATGATTTCTGGGAGCGGGAGAGTCAGTTTTCTTTAGGGTGTTAGTCCTGATAGGTGGACCATGTTCCAGTAGATAGATAACCCCACACCCACGAGGGCAGCATAAACTGGACTTAGCAGATCATTAAAAAAAAAAGGAATCAAAGTTGGGAGAGGTGGGGAGACAGGGTGGATCTTAGAGATCAGTAAGATCAAAATACATTGTACAAAATTTTTGAAGAATAAAAATGCTATATTAAAATTTGAGCCAGGCATTATGAGCACACCTTTGATACCAGTGTTTGAGGAAGGAAAGGGAGGTGGATCTGTGGGTTTGAGACCAGCCTGGTCTACACAACGAATTTCAGGCCAGCCAGGGCTTCATAGTGAGACTGGGGTAAACATTTTTAAACTATTTTTATTTGTAATTATGTGTTTATGTATATGCTACCCATGTAATATGAAAATATTTCAATATTAGATTTTAAAAGTTAAAGAGACCTTATAAGAAAAAACAAGGCTGGGTGTGGTGGCACCCATCTTTAATCCCAGCACTCGGGTGGCAGCAGCAAGTGGATTTCTGAGTTCAAGGCCAGCTGGGTGTTACATAGTGAGACTCCGTCTCAAAAGCAAAAGAAAGAAAGAATAAGAAGAGAGAGAAAAGTTCTTACAAACCTCATCTTCTTCCAGTTTTACAATAAGGAAATAAACACCACGAAGCAAAGTTGGAACCAATATTGTATGCTTTCTAGTATACCACATAAATTTGAGAGCAATCAAAACACAGGAAAATAGAGCACAGATGGGCAAATCAGACCCTCAGTTTACTTCTTGGCTCTCATTTCCTGGCTATGTGAGCATGTTCATTGAAGTTCTTTGTTCTGTTTTCTCTCGTGAAAACAGACACAATTCTTAGTTCATAGGTTGCTCTATGGGCTGAATTAATAAATACATAAAGTGCTGAACACATTAATAAGGTTGTGTGTTTTAAATGCAGCAGCTGCCACAACCAGCATTAAATAGTGCTAGGGAGAAGGCAAAAAGATGGCTCAGAGTTTAAGAGCACTGACTACTCTTCTAGAGACCAGGGTCCAATTCCCAGCATCCACCCACATGGCAGCTCACAACCATTTGTAACACTAGTCCCAGGAGGTTCTGATATCCTCTTCTGACCGCCTCAGGCACCAGACATACATATAGGCAAAACATCCCTATGCATAAAATAAAAATAAATATTTAAAAACTGATGATTGGGGGAAATGCCAGTGTATGGATACACTAGCGCAGCTTTATAGGACTGCTCTCATTCGGAGAGAGGAGAGAGGAAGATAGGATCCTTCCTGTAAGTTTGCCTAATTCAGTTAGCATTAGCATTTCCTGAATATACTACTCTATTAGCACTATTTCTGTTAGATATCATCAGAGTCCACTAATTCGAAGGCATATCAATTTCTAAATTCAACAATAGCTCATTTTCTCTCTTCAATCGCCCTATGAGTGGGCTAGGAGACTAGTGTGGCACTTAACCGAGCACTTAGCAGAAAGCCCTGGGTTCCCATCCCCAATAATCAAGGGAACAAAGTTAGTAACTAGTGAAACCAAATTTCAATACCAGGTCTGCCAGACTCTCAAAACTTTCACACTGAACAATTAATCATAAACTTGGTCCTTTTCAAACTTTAGTATACACAGAATCAATCACTGGAGGATCTTGCTAAAATGAAGACTAATTCAACAATCTGCAGTGAGGCCAAAGATTCTGCAGCTATAACAAGCTCCCGGGTATCACAGGTCCCTGGCCCACCACTACCTGACCACCAGCCAAAGCCAAACTATTCCGTTTCTGTGACCACCACCCGCTTCCTGAATCTCTGTGATCAGCTAATGAAAATCTCCAAAGTTAATGAGTATGGCCTACCCCACCCTTACTCTCAGCTCTGGTCTCTAAGCAACACAGGTAATTAGGATCTGCCTCCTTACTACCGAAACAGCTAGTTTCTGCTGGGCTCAGTCCTTACCCACTCTACCTGTTCTACATCTCTGACAGCTTTTGTTGAGCTCTTGGTGCTGAAGAACACTACGGATCACATTCAGAAGTGGCTCTGCGCACAAGAGTGTGATTATAATCGCCTCTCTATAGCTCTTGAGGACCCTGGTCTAAAAGAAAGTCTAAAGTTTAAATTATGCAATTTAACTGAGTTCATGTGTAGAGCAGAGATTATTTTTCTGTCTCAGGAGCCCTAGAGTCTCCTCTCTGCAGACCTTCTGCTCCATAGGGTTCTCTTAAAGTAAACAATTCTGCAGCTCTACTTCAGTAGTTCAGGTCAGAGTACTGTTCGGTTATCTGACATGAAAATCTAAAAGCAACTCAGACCACAAATCCCAAACTTCTGCTGTGACTTAAGGTAAAGTCGAGCGGGGCTAATCAGACTGAACTGCAAACCCAGTTCAATCATTAGCTGTGAGACCCTCAGGGAAGGTATTTAGGTTCTTAACCTTGTTTCCTCAGCTGCAAAACCTACTGTGTCACTGGATTGACACAGGATGTGGTTTCTGTCCTTGGAATTCAGTACACAATGGCTTCCCACCTTTTCCTTCATCCATACCTGCTCATAGGACATACAGTCATAATACACATTAATACCAAGCCACATAAGGAACTGTGATTAAACAGTCTCGTTTAAAAAACAAAAACAATAAAGCCATTAGGCCAGGAATATGGCTTAGCAGATAAAAGCATTAGCTGCACAAGCCTGAGGCCTGAGTCCAATCTCTAGAACCCATGTAAAGGCCAGATGTGGTGGCATGCATATCACAACACTCCTAAGGCCAGATGAGAACAAGACAGTCTTTTCTCCCCCTTTTTTTTTTTTCGAGACAGGGTTTCTCTGTGTAGTTTTGGTGCAGGTGCTAGGAACCTAATCTGGGTCCTCTGAAAGACAGCTAGCACTCTTAACTGCTGAGCCATCTCTCCGACCTCATAAGTGTGTAAATATTGTTAAAAAACAAAACAAAACAAAAACCTGAGTATGACAGCACAGATCTGTGATCCTAGACACTTAAAGGTAAAGGCTGGAGGATCAAGAGTTCAAGACCAGGTGGGCTACATGGGTGGACTCTGCTTCAACAACAGTTATTCTCAGGGGAAGAGAGCTGGCTTTCGTTCTAAGAGTTACCTGACCTTGAGCAAGTCCCTGTGTCCTTACTTATCTCTTCCTTATCAGGAACAAGAGTGACCAGAATTTATACCTGCTATACCAGACAGGCACTCTTCTAAGAGCTAGGGATAATTAGAGCTAGTAAACAAATATCTCTACTTTTTTAGGGAGAGGGGTTAATTTTGTTTGGTTTTTGTTTTATTTTGTTTTAACAAGAACATCCCCTCCCCCCAACAAGACAGGGCTTCTCTGTGTAGCCCTGGCTGTCCTGGAACTTATTCTGTAGACCAGGCTGGCCTCGAATTCACAGGTCTATCTGCCTGCCTCTGCCTCCCTAGCACTGGGACTAAAAGCATGTGCTACCAATGCCCAGCTTTTTTTATTTTTTAGGTTGTTTTTTTTTTTGAGACAGGGTTTCCCTGTGTAGCCTTGGCTGTCCTGAAACTTGTTTTAGAGATACTGCTGACCTGCTGTCTCCCGAGTGCTGGGATTAAAGACTGTGCCACCACTGCCTGGCCAAGAACATTTCTTTACAAACTGCTTACTAGACATCAGGATGCAGACTGTGCTCCAAGAACAATGAAGCTACACTTCTGGATGTCGTCATCTTAGACAATACTTGACTTCTGGCCTTCTGTAAACTTTCCTTTCTTGCTTCAACATTCAAGGCTTGTTATTCAAGTCTTAGTCTGGCAAAATGATCCACATAAGGCATCGCAAAGAATCATCTCCTGGTGTAACTTTTACTTAGGTACAAAGGTAGAGGCCACTGCTTGAATCTGTGCCAGATGATTCGTACAAAGATGTCCCTTCTCCAAACACCAGGTCTCGCTTCTTCTTGACCTCTCTGAAGAAGGCTTAAAGCATCTTCCCTCACCTGGACAAATCATCCCAAATAAACTAATCTAGTCCCTGATTCTCTATGTAGCCTTTGCTGTCCTGGAACTCTGTAGACCAGGCTGGTCTTGAACTCAGACATCCCCTGCCTCTGCCTCCGGAGTGCTAGGATTAAAGGCAGGCGACACCACTGCCCAGCTTTCCTGTTTTCTCTTTTAACTTACATTTATTTATTTGGAGGGAGGGAGCACAAAACAGGTGTGGAGGTCTGAGTACAACCAGTAGCAGTCAGTTCCCTCCTTCAATCATGCTGGTTGTAGGATCAAACTCAGGGCATCAGACTTGGTGGAAAGGGCCTTTACCACGTTGCCATCTCAAGGGCCCTAGTCCTTGTTTACTATTAGTAAAAATAACCAGCCAACACTGGAACTGAACTTACTATTTTCCTGGGTGGGACGGGGAGCAGCCAGCATCTACTGAATCAATTCTGACACCCATACTCAGGATGAGGTAGCCTTCACTGATGCTCAGCTAGGGATGTTTGTGAGCACAAGTGTTTGTACTACGTCTAGGATGATTGTCCTCATGTTACAGACACAATTACAAAGAAGCCCAGCGTTCCAGGTGTTCTTCCTGCTGGAAACTGGAGCCTACCTCTTCAGCCACAGGTCACTGTAGAGTAAGTGCCTCATTGGGATCCTGCCCAGCAAGAAAGAAAAAAATATGACTCAAAGGTCCTAAAAGGACATTAGAGAGGGCCATGGGCTGGACAGAAGATGCTTTTGTTTCTGTAGGTCTCCCTGTTTAATTAAGTCTGGGTTTTTATCATTTTAATTTTGTGTCTGTGTCTATGTGTGCCTCTTCACGTATGTGCGTATGTGTGTGAGCATGTGTGTATGCTTGTGTACATGTATGTAGAGGCCAGAGACTGCCATCATGTGTCTTCTTCAATCACACTGCACCTTATTTTTTGAGACAAGATCTCTCACTTAAGCAGGAGTGCACTGGTTCAGCTAGACTGGCCAGCCACCAAGCACAAGGAGTCCTCTTTTCTCTGTCTTCCAGGACAACCACAGGAGTACCCCACAGCACCTGGCTTTTCACACAGGGAGTGGAGATTCACACGGTCCTTGTGTTTGCATGACCGTGCTTTACTGACTGGACCATCAGAGATCCCCAGTCTGTTTTTAAGTCACCTACTCTAAGCAGGACAGCTAAGGGTGGGGGGGACGGACTATCACTTGTTCATCTATTCACGTGGCTATTATCCTTTGTCTTGCATAGTTATCTACTGTATACTATAAACCCCTTGAAGGCAGGGGAAGGGTTTATGAACCCTACTATTCCGTGTCATATACTAAATTACATCTAAGAAGCTCTTAATAGAGTTCTATTTGTTGATTGGGATGACAAGGATTCTGGAGGGGATTTATATATGGTAAGTGGCATCTCAGAGTAGACCATCTGCAACAACACGTGAAACCAGAGACAAAGGACACACAGGTGCACACACCTCTTCTAGGGCAGAAAATCAACAGGATAAACCCAACTAGGGACTGAAACAAGATCAAAGATTCTCTAAATTAGTGGAGACGGTATCTTCCACTCCCTCGAGTGACTCACATCAACTCTATCTGATACAGAGTCCAAATTTACAAAATAAGGTGCAAGAAACAAGCAACGATGTGGAGAATGTGCCAATTAACAGCCAAAAGCCATGAGATGTGCCAAAAGGGACTGAGACCTAAGTACATTCTGAAGTAGGCCTAAAATAAAGTAACAGGAAATACCCTCTACAATAGAGGAAAGGTGAAAAAAATCAAGTAGAGGACAAGGGAACCTGATACTTGTGTTAGATATAAAGGTCAGATAAACTGAAGGACAGCATCAGCACCTGAAAGGTGGTAATTATACTGAACTTGCAAGGTAAAGCAGAGAGAGCTCTGAGTCATGAGAACAAACCCATCACATCCACTGCCAGCCTGCCAAAATCAACAAGAAAGAAGCTGTATCTCCCACAATAGCCCCTCTGTGCAGTCTTGCAGAGAACCTAGGTCTTCAAAAGCCTAGTACAAACGGAATGGGGTATATACTAAGGCCTTAATTGTCGTAGAGCACAAATCCCACAAATGTTCCTAACCTCAACAACATTGGTAGGGAGGCTAGCCTATGAGACTTATGTAGGAGCTAGGCCTGAGGATTTCCAACCCAGTGAATCCTGCACTTTCTGTATTAGAAGTGAGCTAGGATTAAAGACCACAGGCGAGAAGGGCCCCTCCTCTCTGTAAGACATCTTGGTCAGGGACTAGAGTACAGTTCAATGACAGAAGGCTTACCCAGCACTTGCACAAGCCATAGGTTCAACCCCCAGAACCTCAAAAAGACAAACAAAAGCCCCTACCCACCAAATTAATTCAGACAGAAAAGAAATGGTTTCTACCCAGCACTTTGCTGGCATAAAATACAAAAATTACATACACAGTTTCTTCTTCCCAGAAAGAGCAAACTGTTTTGCTCAAAGTACAAAATGCAAGACAAACCAAAAGCTAGATGCTAAGTTTCTTTTTTTAGACAAGAACCCTTTATTCTTGCATCAAACATATACTGGAGAATTGAAGAGATGGTTCCACAGTTAAGAGAATATACTGCAATGGGAGTGGGTTGGAGGGGGGAGGTTGGAGGGGTGGCAGGAGGGAAGAGAGAGGGACCTGTGGTTGGTATGTAAAATGAATAAAAACCCCTTAATAAAAAAGAGAGAGAGAAAGAGAATGTCTTGCTTAACTAACTCCAGTTCCAAAAAATCTGACTGACCCCCTCTTCTGGGTTTGGTGGACATGTGCATTCATGTGCACAGACCTAAACAGAGACATACATACACACACATTATTTTTAAAAAAAAAAGCCGGGCGGTGGTGGCGCATGCCTTTGATCCCAGCACTCAGGAGGCAGAGACAGGAGGATCTCTGTGAGTTCAAGGCCAGCCTGGGCTACACAGCGAGATCCAGGACAAGCACCAAAACTACACAAAGAAACCCTGTCTCGGAAAAACCAAAAAAAAAAAAACTATTCTAGAAATCTACTTCTCTCCCTTAGCATCTTGGACAGGTTACTGAATGCTTCTGCAGCTGGAGAAAAGAGGTGTGTGTGTGTGTGTGTGTGTGTGTGTGTGTGTGTGTGTGTGTGTTATTTGTTTTGTTTTGTTCTCACTGGATCCTATGCTCCAAGCATGTCTCCCATTTTTGAATTTTATTAACTTCTCCTGCTCCCCTGGCTCTTTCCAAACAGCACTTAGGCATTCTCAGGTCTCACCAACGTTGCAATAAAGAAAGCCAAGCAAAACAAAACAAAACAAAACAAAACAAAACAAAAGCCGGGCGGTGGTGGCGCACGCCTTTAATCCCAGCACTCGGGAGGCAGAGGCAGGCGGATCTCTGTGAGTTCGAGGCCAGCCTGGGCTACCAAGTGAGTTCCAGGAGAGGCGCAAAGCTACACAGAGAAACCCTGTCTCGAAAAACAAAAACAAAAAAAAAAAAACAAAGCCAAGCAAAGAGGGGCATGGTGGCATACACCTTTCATGCCAGCACTTGGGAGACAAAGGCAGGTGGATCTCTTGAGTTAGAGGACAGCCTGGTCTACAGAGTGAGTTCCAGGACAGCCAGGGCTGTACATAGAAGCCCTGCTTCATTTGGGGGTGGGGGACACATGGTGGTAGCTCATGCTTCTAATCCCAGCATTGTGAGGCAAGATTACCACCACAAGATCAAGGCCAGCCTGGGCTACAGAGGCCCTTATTAGAAAGTAAATAAATAAATACATCTCTCCCTACATCCACCTCTTTAAAGGCCAATTTCCTCCAGTCCCTCTGCACTCACTTCCCATACCTCCACTAAAAATGCCTGAGTAAAAGTGACCTGTGTATTACACACCTACAGTTCACCTCTGGTTTTAATCTCCACATAATCTGACTCTGTGAGACATGCTCTCCACATAACATCCTCCTCGAAATTTCTCTTTGGTTCCTCCTAATTCTCTTTTTGCAGACAATTTTTTCCCAAGGACCTTCTACCTCTGCTCCAGAAAAGATCCTCCTTATTTATAGAGGGTGGTTTTGCCTCCAACCCCTTGCACTGTGTGCCCACTCCCTAGGTAACTGCCCTCCCCTATGCCCGTAGCTTTGACTAAGCTGATCCAGTACCTGCCTCATCCACAGTTCTGCACTCCACACTAGACCACCAGCTCCTGCTGCACCACGGTCACTACCCCTCACAAACCTTGACCTCAATCAACCCCACAAAACAGAATCTCTCCTGTAACGCTGTGGCCAACATTTAACTACATTTAGCCACCCCTTCAGGTCCCTGCTGTAGTTTGTGACACCACCCACCCAGACACCCAAGGTAGGAACCCGCAAGTCAGTCTCGGTTCTTCCCTTTCTCCATTTATACCACATCCAGTTAGTCACCAAACACATGGACCTGACCTTGAGTGGTCCGGACTTGCTACTTTATAACCTTTGTGGCCTACTCCCTGCCTCCACTACTGTGACAGACTCCTACCTGTCTTGTCACTGTTACTGCCCTACCTCAGTCTTCCTTCACGCTGCTGCCAGAAAGGAAGTGTTCCTCCAGGGTAAACCTAATCACAACCCTCGCCTAAAAGCCTTCCATGCGCCCACAAGCCTTAAAAGAAGTCCAAACTACAGGAAGGCATGCAAAGCCAGTCAACATTTAGGCCTCCCTGTGGTGGTATTTTACTTATACTGAAATGTGATTTTAATTGTATGTTAATAAATAAAGTTGTCTGGGGGTCAGAGCTATTAGAGTCATAGCAAGTGCGTGGCGGCGGTGGCGCCCGCCTTTAAGGACCTGGAGGGCGGTACATTCAGGCAGTGACGAGGCAGTCACATGTTTGGGTTTACAACCAATGAGAAGGCAGAACAGGAAGACTTTAAAGACAGACACACAGGAAGTAGGTCCTTTTCGGAGAGCTCTCTTGGCTGGAGAGGATCCCTGAATCAGGAAGGGTGAGGCTCTTAGCTCTGACCTCTTGGCTTTCTTCTCTGAATTGGCTCTGTGTTTCTTATTTTATAAGACCATTGGTTACATCTACACCTCCCCACTCATCTCATTCTTCCCTCATATTCTACACCCCCAATTCCACCCATATTCTCTTCTCCCATTAAACTCTTTCATCCCCTTCTCTACGCATGCTGCCCATAATGCCCTTTACCTAACCTTTTTGCTCCAAGAGACTCAAATCCTTAAGGTAAACCCAGCTCCCTTTCCCTCAAGTGTCCTCTCTGCCTTCTTACCCTGGCTACACTGGGTCCTACAATAATATCTTAGTACCAGCACTGATTTCTATTACAGCACTCCCTATAACAGACGCCAGCTGTCAACTCAGCAGTGTCCCCATTTAACTATAAGACCGCAGAGGTGAAAGAACAATGGTCTTTGTTTTCTCAGCTTTTTGCCTACTCCCTGGTTCAGAATACAAGTTCAATAGATACTCATTGATGAACACACAAGTCCTTCAAAGAAATCCCCCAACACTCTGGAAAGTTAACAAATCAGGGTAGAACTGAAAGTTACAGGTAACTCATGCACTCAGGAAGCTGAGGCAGGAAAACAGCCACAAGTTCCAGACCACACAGCTACAGAGACCCTGTCTCAAAACAAAACGGGCAGCCGGGCGGTGGTGGCGCACGCCTTTAATCCCAGCACTCGGGAGGCAGAGCCAGGCGGATCTCTGTGAGTTCGAGGCCAGCCTGGTCTCCAAAGCGAGTTCCAGGAAAGGCGCAAAGCTACACAGAGAAACCCTGTCTCGAAAAACCAAAAAAAAAAAAAAAAGAAAAGAAAAAACGGGCAAAATAGAAACTTAGTGGGTTCTTATGTAATCCTTGCCAGTTATTCATTGATAAAATCATTACAAGAGAGGTTGTTCAGAGGATGGTTTTCTTTTTGTTGCTGTGATATAAAATCATGACCAAGCTACGTGGGGAGGAAAGAGTTTATTTGACTGACAGGTTACAATCAAATAAATAGTTCTTCAATACACAAATACAATCCATCATCAAAGGAAACCAAGGCCGGAACCTGGAGGCAGGAACCGAGGGAAGCAGAGGTCTTGGAGGGACTGCTTACTGGCTTGTTCATCTTGCTCTCCTGTACAATACAGGACCACCAGTCCAAGTGGCACCGCCCACAGTGGACAGAGCCCTCCCACATCAATCATTAATAAAGAAATGGCCTACAGCATGCCTACAGGCCAATATGATGTAGGCATTTTCTCAACTAGGGTTTCCTCTTCCCAGGAGGCTCTAGTTGGTGTCAAGCTGACCAGAGGGGTTCAGGGAGAGAGAAAAGAAAACAACCAACACAACTAGGTATCATGGAACACCAGCATTTGCTAACTTAAGTGATAAGAAAAGGTTAAACATGACTTTGAATGGCAGGTTCAAATACACAGGCCTATCTTACAAATTCAGGAGTCAAATCCTTTTAAAACACAATGCTTATATACAGACAAAGAGGAGTTTCTGTCTAAAGAAGTCCTGGGATGAAGACTGATTCTTATTTCATTTCTTTTCTTTCTTATGTTTAAAGTGTTTGGGTATTTTGCCTGCATATATGTATGTTTGTGCACCACCTGTGTGCCTAGTGCCCGAGGAGTCAAGAAGAGTGTCAGGTCCCCTGGAATCGGAGTTACAGATGGTTTGTAAGCCACCATTTGAATGCTGGGAATACAACATGGGTCTTCCTAAAGAGCAGTCAGTGCTCTTAACTCCTGAGCTATCCCTCCATCCCCTAGTTCTTATTTTTGAAGGCAAAATCTTACAGGAAATTGTTAGCAACATCAGCATCTGATTTTAAAGTCAGGGATGGAGAGATGGCCCAGTGGTTAAGAGCGCCTGCTCCTCTTGCAAAGGACCTGGGTTCAGTTCTGCTCTCAGCACCTATGTCAGATGGCTCATAACTCCCTACAACTCCAGCTCCAAGGTGATCCAAAACTCTGACCTCCATGAGCATCTGAACACATACACACCCACAATATACAGACACACACAATTAAAAATAATCAAAAATAAATCTTGTTTTTTAAAAAATCCTTAAATGTAGTCAGTATACCTGCCCCAATGGCCGCTGATATTTTGTTCTCTCTCTGTCTCTGTCTCTCTGTCTCTGTCTCTCTCTCTGGGTAGTTTCACTATGTAGCCTTAAGTGGCCTAGAACTCGCTATGTAGACCAGGTTGGCCTTGAACTCACAAAGGTCCACCTGCCTCTGCCTCCCTAGCGCTGGGACTAAAGGTATGCTCCCCCAGACCCAATCCCATCTCTCTCTTTTTAGTGTATGTGAATGTGTGAGTGCCTGCATGTATGCTTGTGTACCACACGGAGGCCTGGTGCTTTTGTTTCAGATCATCTGGAACTGGAATTACAAGTGGTTGTGAACACTCTCTCCAGCCTCTCTATCACCTCTTAATCTAGTTTCATGACTCAACTGCAACATCAACCTCTAGAGTAGAGTCTTGCTCTCATCCATCATTTACATGACATCTACATCACTCCTCCCAGAGTACGAAACACAAGCTTTCACATTCACATTTGGGACCTTCCTCCCTACTCTCTGCATACTCGTGTGTGTGTGTGTGTGTGTGTGTGTGTGTGTGTGTGTGTGTGTGTGTGTGTCCGTCCACACGTGAGTACACATGTGCACAAGTTATGTATTCATGTTTCAGTGTTCAAGAATGTGTCAGTACGTGTATGTACCCATGTGTGCTGTGGAAGCCTGACAGCGGGTGTCTTCTACCCACTCTCCGCCGCCTTACTCATAAGCCCAGAGCTCATCACCTGCGTTAGCCGACCTAACCAGCTTGCTCCAATGATCCAATCTCTGAATTACAGGCAGCAGCCCACCTGCATCTGCGTTGTGGGCATCTGAAGCTGCATCAAGCACTTTATCCACAGAGCCTTTTGTTTTATTAATCTGTTTAGTTGTTTGGGGGTTATGGTTGGTTGGTCGGTCAGTGGGTTGGTTGGTTGGTTGGTTAGTTGGCTGGCTGAGGTGTTTTGTTTATTGGATGGTTAGATCTTGGTCTGCGCTACTCTGCTTTGGTTTGAGGACAGGGTGTCATGCAATCCAGACTGGCCTGGAACTCACTATGTGTTTAAGGCTGACTTAAACTCTTGATCCTCTTTCTTATAACTCCCCAGTTCTGAGATTACAGGCATTCAACACAACACCCCGTTTATGGAAGGCTAGGAAGCAAACTCAGGGTTTCCTGCATGCTAGGCAAGTGCTCTAACAACTGAGCTATGCCTTATTTTGTTTTGTTGAGACAGAATCTTGTTATCTGGCCTAGGCTGATCTGAAACTAAGTTTCAATCTGTCCTCAAATTAGAGATACGCCTGCCTCAGCCCCTCTAGTGATGATTTTATAATCTTGAACCACCACACCAAGATTCTTTTTTGTTTTTTAAAGATAGAGTCTTACTGTGCAGCCCAGGCTGGCCTCAAACCCCTTCCTTCTCAACCCAAAGGAATTACAGGTATGCACACCACCATGGCCCACATCTACTCCTAATCTTAATCTCATTCTTTGCATGCTTAACCCAAGTTAAGTGTTCCACCCATCTCACCAATACCACTTACTCAACACAGTATCTCTTATAGGCACTAACAAAACAAAGTACAGTGGGCTGATTTATTGCCATTAATTGACTAAAAAGCACAGCCAAACGAAATTACTTCCTATGTCTCAATCAACATGCTCCTTTGGAGAGAAAACTGTCTGAATTCCAAAAGGCAATTCAAACAAGCTTATTCTCTGCATCAACACAAAGCAACCATGTTTATCTTTCTGAGTAAAAATTACTATAGAAACGTATTATAGCAAGACAGAACCCAGCAGTACAGCTGGCAAAGCCCCGTCCAAAAGATGATGATGACTGACCAATTAATTAACTTGTCTTAGGTTACTGGCCAAATCATCCCTGATAATTGGAACATCCCTGATGATTGACACATGGTCATTCAAAACAAATTTTGAAAAGAGAAAGAAAAACACATGCTTCTACCCAGGGAACTTTACACTGTAACAAAATTTTATACAGCCAGAACAAGTGGAGGATATTGACCACAAAGCTTTGTCCTTGAGCACTTCACTCTCTCCTAGGCACAATACATCTATCTGTTGGCTCCTACACACACACACACACACACACACACACAAAATCAAAAACTATACATACATTCATTCCCATAAGTTAAAATTTTCTACATTAGGTATCGGATAGATTGCTTCTGTAAGATGAGCTTTTTTCATGTATATGTGTGGTGTTGATGCAAGTGTGTGTGTGTGTTCACATGTGTGTGGACAAACCTGTGTACTCAAGTGCCCATCTATGTGCAGTGGCATGTAGCATAGCGATCTGAGGCTGACACGGGGAGTCCTCTTCAGTCACTCCCCACTGTACTCACTGAGGCACGGTTTCTCACTCACCTGAACCCAGAGCTCACCAATGCGGCTAATGTAGCAAGCCAGCTTGCTCCAGGAATTCCCTGTCTCTACCTTTGGAGCACTGGAATTACAGTAGGGCACCACCGCACCAGAGTGAGATTTCCATGGGCTTCAGGGACTTGATTGAGACCCTATCTCAAAATAAACAAAAGTTCCTATTCGAGGGGCTGGGGGTGTGGCTCAACGGTAGAGCACATGGATGATGCCATAGGATGACGTAATCACAAAAGACAGAAGCCTTAGCACTTTCACATTACAGAGCATTGTTTCACTAAGGAGACAATCCTAAAAGGCATGGAACAATGCAAGAGCATTATTTTTACAATCTATATGTAATTAAGAGACTAACTGTGGTTGTAGCTATTGTAAGACATGAGAGAAAGACGGGAGCCACCAATGAATGATAAAGTTACAGGGGAAAGCTGCATGGAGATGCAAATGTCATGCTTTAGCTTTAATTAAGGAGGTAAGATTCACATAATCAGAAAGGAAGAAGCCATTAGAAGAAGGGGGGACCTAAGAAAAGGCACAGAGGCAGGCTGAAAACCTGGATGAAGACCTCTGAGATCAGCACAGGCAGAGCAGAGGCCCATGTTGAAGAGTAGCAATAGGTATAGTTTGTGTCCAGACCAAGTCAAACCATGGAAAAGCCCAACCCTGAAGGCAAAGACTTCGAGACCCACTGTAATCTATCCCCAAACTGAGAAGTTCTTCAGGAAAACAATGACGTTTTATTAGAAGGAACACAGAAGTTCACTAGGGAGGCGGAGGCAGGAAGACAGCTCTGAAAGACAGGCTGAGACTATATCTCAAAACAAATAAATATTAAATCAATAAATGAATAAATAAATAAATAAAAATTTAAAAATTTAAAGGGCTGGAGATGTAGCTCAAGGGTAGAAGACGTGCTTGGTACACAGGAGGTCCTAGGTTCAATCCCTGGACACTTCTGTTCCCAGATGTACACTCTTGAGTGTTCTTCCCACCAGGATCTCGAGAATCTGGAACAGGCACTGAAAAACGAGCAGGCTAACAGAGCATGGACAGTGGCTCTCCCTGGCCCGTCACATCACTTGCCAGCCAGACCAAGGCAGTGGTTCCCATAAGCACTGCTAGCCATGCACACATTGTGTTATTTCAGCAGCATGGTGTGGCCAAAGCTGTGATTTCCCAGCAGATGGACTTGACTCACTTTCTGAATTAATAGTGTCCACGTCCAGAAGTAGCAATAACTCCATTGTTCTTTCTAGAAACAATCCACTCCAACTCCAAGACTTTGTTCTAAAAGGGAACTTAAGAACTGAGTCCACTCTTAACCTAGGGTTTCTTTAGGGAGTTACTTAGATAAGTGAAATCCTCAGTCTACACTTTCCAATGTGTTAGCAAAACTGCATCATTTTGTGATACATTACTTTGTATAAAATTCTCAAAGACTTACATATTATAAAACTTTCCCATAACCACGGGGAAGAAAGGCACACACCTTTAATCCCAGCACTCAGAAGGCAAAGGCAGGTGGATTTCTGTGAGTTGGAGCCCAGCCTGGTCTATATAATGAGTTCCAGGCCAGACAGGGCTATATAACAAGACTCTGTCTGAACAAACCAGGGGAAAAGAAATTCTCCACAGTTCGAGCTCTGGAATTGCAAGGTGTTCCAGTATGAGCCTGTCCTTCAGAGGTAAACCCAGCAATGACACTAACAATTGCCTTTTACTAACACTTTCACAAATGATCTCACAAATAAA
Organism: Peromyscus californicus insignis; assembly: GCF_007827085.1. NCBI lineage: Eukaryota > Metazoa > Chordata > Mammalia > Rodentia > Cricetidae > Peromyscus > Peromyscus californicus. The sequence continues at coordinate 31,127,869 of NW_026294573.1, read as the reverse complement.
CCCAAGTCAATGCTCTGATTTTAAAACTTCCTCTGTGTCAGTGTGAAACCCTCGTCCAGAGCTCTGAAACTTGTGTTTGGACAAGTCCCTATATCTAAATTTACCAAACCTAGTAATACTAGCGGTATAGGGTATTACAAAGCTCAAGAAGATGAATACAAAATGGCTTTGAAAATCTAAATTAGGCCGGGCGGTGGTGGCGCATGCCTTTAATCCCAGCACTCGGGAGGCAGAGACAGTGGATCTCTGTGAGTTCGAGGCCAACCTGGGCTACAGAGTGAGTTCCAGGAAAGGTGCAAAGCTACACAGAGAAACCCTGTGATAAAAACAGTGATAGCATAATGTATGTGAACAGTTCATCGATATTCTCATGAAAAACAATAAATCACTGATTGGTTTTAAGAGATGATCTAAAGAGTGAGTCAGCAATGTTTTAGGGGTTACAGCAGAAATGCAGAGCTAGACTTGGGCCCAAATCTGAACTCAAAAGCCCTTTTACGCCGGGCGGTGGTGGCGCACGCCTTTAATCCCAGCACTCGGGAGGCAGAGGCAGGTGGATCTCTGTGAGTTCGAGGCCAGCCTGGTCTACCAAGTGAGTTCCAGGAAAGGCGCAAAGCTACACAGAGAAACCCTGTCTTGAAAAAACCAAAAAAAAAAAAAAAGCCCTTTTACTACTATCAAATTGTTGTGTGTGTGTGTGTGTGTATGTGTGTGTGTGTGTGTGTGTGTGTGTGTAAGTAACTCTCTGGGCAGTGACTTTCTGTGGTATCCTGAACATCAGACCTAACTAGTTACATTCACTCGTTGCATCTGGTGAGTTCACCATCTAACAAGAATTTAAGTTTGTAAGTCGACTCTGAAGTTTCTAAGTCCCATTCAGTCGACATTATCCAGGTTGAAACGTGAATGTTCTTTTATTCCTGGCCCATGTTGGCACATGAAGTCTTCAAGTTTCAAAAGTTTGTGAAAACACAAGATCTAATTCTGAGCTGGCATGGCATCCTAGCCTGCAATCCCAGCACTTGGGAAGCATAGACAGAAGACTCGGGAACTCCAAGTCACCTTCTGCTACATACCCAGCCTAGGCTGACAACCTGTCTTAAAATTAATTAACTAATTGATTTTAAAATCAAAAGCTGGTGTGGTGGTACCAGGGTTATACAGTAAGACCCTGAAACAAAGGACAAAGCCCAACTCTCCCAGTGAACCCCAGAGATCCTCTCTGGCCTCATGCTTCCACAGCGGTCATCGGCCTCATAATTATTTGTTTGCGTCTATTTTTGCCTTGCTAGATGTGAATAACCAGAGCAGGAACCAGACCTCATTCATAATCCTAGCATCTCCAATGCCCAACACTATCACCAGCAACAGAGACGTAATAGTCACTTGCTGAGGGACACGGGAGTGCTCTTAGTTGCTGCCCACTCTGAAATGTTAGCATCTAGTTATCCAATGCCTTTGGGATACTTGAGAAGAGGAGGAGAGAGCATTTATGTCCATGTTGAATCTTCTAGCACTGCCAAAGTCACGCTCACTACCAACACACAGGCTCGCAGTTGCCAAGCAGTTCTGGAAAATCCTGACAACCGTTCCTAATAAAGTGGCTTTATACACAGCTCTGCTTGGTTCACACTGCGAATACACTACTTGTCACTTTAGCCCCTTCTATGGGCAATTTATGTAGCTGAGAACTACAAACCTCCCTCTATATTTAAAAATCCTCCTTTATTTTATATAATGATAATTCTTCAAATTATTACAGTAAGGATGCAACTAACTTGGGAGGGCCACCAATGAAGGTCTAGATGCCTACAGTAATATCAGTTTCCCCATTTCTCTCCCAAATGAATTCTTTTTAATAGTTACAACTTTTTTTATTTTGAGACATGTCTCACTATGTAGCCCTTCACTGGCCTCCAACTCAGACATGCCTCGGCCTCCCAGATGCTGGAACTGAAGGCATGCATGTGCTAATTTTTTTAAAGATTATTTGTTTTTGTGTATGTGTGCCTGCATAAATTCATGGGTACCATATTTGTGCCTGGTGCACAAGGACACCAAAGGAGGTCGGTCAGATCCCGGAACTGAAGTTCCAAGAGGCTGTAAGTGGCTACAATGGTGCTCTTATCTGCGGAACCATCTCGCCAATCCAACCCCAAGGCTTTTTTTTTTTCTTTTTTTCTTTTTAAGACTGATAGAATTCAGAGCACCTGTTGCTCTTGCAGAGGACCTAGGTTTGATTCCTATCACCCACATGGTGGCTCCCAACCATTTATAACTGCAGTTCCAGGGGATCCAACGCCCTCTTCTGACTTCCTCAGGCATCAGGCACCCACGTGGTGGTACACAGCTGTACACGCAGGGAAAACACTCATAGACACACACAGACACACACACACACACACACACAAATAAAAATAAATAAATAAAAATAAAGCGTCTTTAAAAATTGAAAGAAAGAAATGGGCCTGGATTTGAAAAGAATCAAATTCCTACACACTTGAACAAAGTTCATCGAAGGAAAGCCAAATTGAGTGAGATGCCTGAAAGGCCTGAACACCAGTCGCCCATCCAGCAACAAGCCCTACTTCCTCTTTCCTATGACTGGGGCGCCCAACTTCCTTTCAACTAGGAGCCACCAGCAACTTGACCGAGGGAGGTACTGAGATTTCTTCCTCTATTTGTGCTTTAATTCTGCTGGTTGGAAGCTGTCACAGCCGGAGCCAACCCGGCGTATCCTCCCTCTGAGGAGGAGCCCAATGTTGCTCAAAAGCCTGCAAAGGAGACTTAATGGAACCGTTCAGCAAGCATCCGTTTTTCAATGAAGTTCAGCAGCACAACCTAACCTCTTTGTGCTCGGAAATAATCCCCGTTTCTTAAAAAGAAGGGCCACGGGGGCGCTGACAGAAAACTCCCTGCAGGCAGGAAAACTGGACAGCTTACAGCAGCTGATGCGGCAAAGACAAACAGAAGTCCTAGCGGGTCCGTTTCACCATTTCATCTGGTTTTCCCCCACGCTGCATTCCCATGTGAGCCTTAGTGTCACCAGAAAAGGGGGAGAGAGAGGGAGAGAGGGAGAGAGGGGTTTTACAGCTTTGCCATTAGCTCCCCTTCACTGGGTAGGTGTCGTAAACAAGTATGCTGGCCTCAGTCACAAGGGCTGAAGATTTCTCTCCTTCATATGGAAAGAAAAGCAAGGCTAAGCACAAGAGCCCCAGCTTTAAAAAAAAAAAAAGGGGGGGGGGTGGCTGCTGCCTGTGAAGTTTCTGGGAAATCTCCATCTCCGACGAAAAGTGCCAACTGCAGAGGAGAGCACTCTGATTAATCAAAGCGGGGGCTCCAGAGCCACGCCGCACCCCTGCTACCTTCCTCTCGGGGCACCTAGGACGGTTAGGGGAAGGCAGCCGGCACCCTGCCGGCCTGTCAAAACTTTCTCTGCGTGCACTCGCCGGAGATTAGGCATTAACTCGCTGAACTGCTTCGCAAGACAGCCTCCAGGGGCTGAAATCCGAGCTCCGCGACCAATCTTTATTTCTGAGAGGGGGGGAAATAATAAATAAATAAATAAATAAAGAGCTAGACCCCTGCCTCGACCAGGCAGGCCCAGACATCGGGGTGGGGGGTGGGGGGTGGCGTGGGGGGGGGGGGAGGCCTCACCACCGAAATCTGCACACTCACGGGCCACGCACCCCACCCACCCACCCACCCCCGACCCCCGCGACCCCCACCCAGGGTGCCGGGCAACCAAGGCTCCCGCGCGACTGACTCCTCCGAGAGGCAGGGAGACAAAAGCGGGCGGGCGACCCCCCGAGGGCCACCGCTGGGAAGCTCGCCCCGGGAAACCGATCGAGAGCCTCTCTCTCCCTCGAGCCCAACTCCTCCTCCTCCGCCGCCGCCGCCACCGAGTCCCACAGCAGCCGGTCTCCAGAGCCAGCTCCACGTCTCTCTTCCTCCGGCCCCGGCCAGATAATAAAGCAAAACAGTGTGCCTGGTGATAGGGGAGCGGCGAGCGCCGGCCTGCGAGCCGGGCTCGCGGGGGGGGTTCGCTCCACTCTCCCGAAGCCGGCCCCGAGTGGCGAGTGGCGGCCGCCGCTCCCGGCCCAGCCCCGCGCGGGTGGGCGCGCCCCCCGCCCGCCGCCCCACCTGCAGCCGGCCGCGCCGCGCGGGCCGGGAGGGCCAAGCCGCGGGCCGCGGGCTCCGGCCGGCGCCGGCCCGGCCCCAGCCTCACCTTTGTAGCGTTCCAGCACATCCTCGTACGCCTGCACGAACTCCTTCTCCTGGCTGCGGTTGGCCGGCTGCTGGCCCGGCACGTAGCCGGCCATGGCTGCCCGCGCCGCGCTCTCCCGGGGCCCCGGGGGGGCGCCCGCTCCAGGCCCGCGCGCTGAGGCGGCGACGGCGGCGGCCCCAGCCTCGGCCTTTGTGCGGTTCGGCGGCGGCGGCGGCGGCGCCCTCGCTCTCTTCGCTCTCGGCTCTGCGTCCCTTCTCGCCCGGCCCGGCAGTCGCGCTCAACCCGCTCGCACCCGGCCCGCTCGCGCTCCGCCGGTCCCGGCTCGCGTTTCCGCCTCCCCACCCCTCGGCTCCGCTCCTCCCTCAGCCCGCCCCGGCGCGACGACGGCGGCGGCGGCGGCGGCGGCGGCGCCTCCTGTCAGGAGCGCCAGGCCGGGCCGGTTCCCCGCCCCTCAGCCCTCCGCCTCCGCCGCCGGGCGCGTCCTCAGCCCGCGGCTGCAGCCTGCTGGGCCGGGTGGGCCGCCGACCACCGCCCGGGCGGGCCGCGGGAGGGAGCGGAGCGGCGGGGAGGCCGGCCGACGCCTGAGGCCCGCCGCCAGGAAGCCCGGCGGGCGGGCGGGCGGGCGGGCGGCCGCGGCCGGGAGACCCCCGGGCCGACCCAGGCTGAGCCGCAGCCCGGCTCGGCGCTGACCTCCAGCGGCGGCCGGGACAAAGGAGGGAGCCGCGGCGGGGCCTGGGCGGCTGCGGGAGAAGGTCCTAGAGAAAACCTTGAAGGCTGGCGGCGAGCACAAGCCCGAGATGCCTCACGTCCGAGGCCAGACGGCTCCAGAACCAAGACCCGGGCAAGCCCCGGCCAGGACGGCCACAAAGAGGCCCGGGAACAAAGGGTTTTCCAGAAAGAGACCAAACCGAAGTGGAAGCCAGGGGGACAGAGCCATCACCATAAAAGTAAACCAGGCCAAGGAGCAGAGCCTGAGAGATGACAACTGAAAAAGCAGTGCAAACAGGATTCCGGCTGCACGTCAGGGGAGGGCATAGGGCCGAGGGAGGGGGGACCCAATAGGATTACTAAACTGTGACAGCCCTCTTAACAGAGCGACTTAGATGAAAAGGGAGGAATGTGGGAACCTGAGGCTGCACCAGGACTAGCAGGGAACAAAGAAAGGATTCTGGAGCAAAACTGGTTAGGGAACAAGAGGGAAGCCAATAGCCAATTATCCTCCACCCTCCAGAAAGAAAAAGGGGAGACGTAAAGACGGGCAGGAATTGATCTGGGGCCGTTTTGTAAAGGGGTTCCCAGCGTCATCAGGTTCTCTGTTCGGCTGTGTATCATTCAAGTCCCAGTATTCATGGGTTGCCTGGAACCAAGAGCAGTGAATGAGGAATTCCAAGATGGGTTAAGGTGGCTCACACCTGTAATCTTAGCACTCAAGAGGCTGAAGCAGGAGGATTGCTACAAGTTCAAAGTCTGCCTGGGCCACAGAGTAAGACCCTGTCTCAAACAAACAATGAACTTTGACAAATGTAAATGGTGCTTTTAACCCACATCTGGCCCATTCAACCGTTGTTGACTTGTTTTTCAGGGGATGGGGAAGTGGTTGTGGTCGTAACTTAAACTAGTCAGTGTCACAGTAAAAGCACATGAGCAGGTAAAAAAAGACTTCATGTGGCATTGAGCAACCCAAACTGACTCTTGGAATTCCATTTCAGCTCCCATTCCTAAGAGTTTGAGGTAGGAGCCTCTTACCCTAGAGCAAGAATTGTACCTTTGTACTTTGTGAGTAATGTCAAGTATTTGGTCAATCATTGCTCATCACACTAATAACAAGAAAAAGAAATGATGCTTTTCACTCATAGATGCAGTCATAGCTTTCCACGTCACACCTCGGTGAGAAATCAGGTGAGCAAATAGCTAATCATCCGTCTTCCCATCAATTTTTGCTGAGCTGCCCAAGCTCTAAGTTTGCAGATCACACAGAGAGGGCCTGAAGGGACAAGGAAGATCCTTGGGGCAAAGGCTCATTTCTTTCCAGTATTACTCTGTGCTTAAAAAAAAAAAAAAAAAAAATCACAATTCACAGATTGAGGTCAGCTGCTCATGAATGAGCTTAGTCTACAAACACAAGGAGAAGTCTTAAAAGAATAAAAGACATTTAGCAGAGAACTCAGAATGAAGGAGTTGGTGTGGTGATTGATAGCAAGCACTTTTTTTTTTAAACAGAAAAGAATATAGAATTGCTAACTCGGGGGCTGTTGACAGTGTAAGTGCTGAGTCACTGCATTTTCTATACTGTTTACACCAGAAGGGCTAAGAAGGCCCGGGTGCAAATACACATCCACAGGCCTCCATCCTAACCCCTTTACCTACACCTGCTCCTCCCTCAGTTCCTTACAGCAACCAGAAAAGTGCCCCCATCCCCTCCTAGGCCTGCAAGCAGGTTCCTCAAGAATTGTGACTGATACTCGCCAAAGCTTGGGAAATCTCAGAAGCAAGAGTCTACTGTGCTAGGCAGGTTCTGTGGAAGATCCGGAGGCGAGGGAGGATAAGACAAAGGGTTGAGATTCCTATTAAACACAGTAAAAATCCAGGCCTGATGGTGCATGCTTTAATCCTCTACTCAGGAGAGGCAGGAAGATCACAGTGAGTTAGAGGCCAGCCTGGTCTACAAGGTGAGTTCTAGGCTAGACAAGGCTACATAGTGAGAGCCTGACCCCCACCCCCACCCCCACATCATTGTGTGTGCCTCCCCCGCAAAAAAGAAAAACACAGTTCCGCTAGCAGTGCTGGTGCAAACCTGCAATCCAGGCCTTCATTCGGAAGGCCTAGAGAATTGTAAGTTTGAGGCCAGCCCAAACTATATTTATATACAGTGACACCCAGCCTCGAAAAGGGAAAAGGAAAGAAACCTGGTAATTAGGAAGCGGGGTCTGGTTTGCACTGCAGCTAGAGTGCCTCTCTCCAACCCAAGTTGCTTTCTTGACGAAATTTGCATTTAAATACTCCCCTGGGAGTCTGAAGTAAAGCATTCTTCTAATGAATGGGAAAGGGGAAGTCCACATGTTTGGCTCATGTTCCCGTTTTTTATACGGAGAAATTTTTACTAAGGCTGGAAGGAACAAAGCTGCTTGGGGGAAGGGGAGAAAGCCTACCAAAGTGCGGGTTTCTGCTTTTGTTTGTGTTTCACCTCTTTTTCAAGCGAGAGTCTAAGTTTATTGCCAAAGCATACAATCCAGAAAGCTCTGAGGCTTTCTCCTTCTGGCTTGTGGGCCTGCTGTGGAATTTCTAAAGCGGTAGCAATGGAGGAAGCAGACGGAAGGACGAACTTCGGAGGACATCTAGTGGGAGAGACGGGTAATGCAAGGAAATAAACCCTCCGGAATCCCCTCTCCCAAAAGCCCTGACGCTTTTCAGCTCCTCAGATATGCTCTCTCAGAGCCTTCGCACCCGGTTTTCTCCGGAACTATGCACCTGTTGTTCCTCTCTTTTAGCGAAACGCACTTCTACTCTCGGACATTCTCACGGGAAGCCTTCCTCGATTCCCCTGTTCAACGGTAAGCACTCTACAACTGAATTCTCTCCCCAGCCCTCCTTTTTACATTTTTTTTAGTTGGGGGGAAGAGGATCATCCTTGTGGATGCTTGCAGAGGCCACAGGATCGCCTGGAGATAGAATTACAGGCAGCTGTCAGTAGCCCCTCTTGTGTGTTGGGAACCCCTCTCCTGTCCTTTGTAAGAATAGCAAGTGCCCTTAACTGCTGAGCCATCTCCCTATCCCCTCCTCCTTTTTTTTTTTTTTTTTTTTGGTCTTCATTTGTTTGTTTTGTTTTTTGAGACATGATCTCTCTCTATGTAGCCTGGGCTGTTCTGGAACTATTAGTGTAGACCAGGCTGGCCTGGAACTAACAGAGATCCACCTGCTTTGACACCACACTGGGCCTCTCTTTTACTTTTTATTATTGTGGGACAATATCTCTCTAAATTGCCCAGGCAGGCTTTGAACTTTCAATTCTCCTACCTTATCCTCCTGAGTACCCGAAACTACAGTCCTGTACCACCACACTGTCTCTCTTTTCTTTGTTATTAAAGTTTTATTTTGTGCACATGGGGGTGTGGGGGTGTGCATGCCAAAGCATAGGAATGGGGGTCAGATGACAAGGTGTGGGCGCTGGTTCTCTCTCTTCTTTGGCCCTTATTATTGTTTCTTTGAGACAAGGTCTTTCTCGATTCTTTGTTTGAAAGTTCTCACAGTGTAGCCCAGGCTGGCCTTGAACTTAGGCTCCTTTTGCCTCAGCCTCAGTTACAGGCACGCACTGCCAACTTACCTTTCTAATTTATTTGGTAGTAGTTTCTATTTTTTTATATGCAGGAATGTTTTGTCTGCATGTATGTATGTGTACAGAACATGTGCCTACAGAAGTCAGAAGAAAGTTTGGGATCCTCTGAAACTGGCACTACAGACAGTCGTGAGCCACCATGTGGGTGCTGAGAATTGAACCCAGGTCCTGTGCAGGAGCAGCATGTGCTCTTAACCACTGAGCCACTTCTCCAGCCCCTGCCAGCTTAACTCTGGCCCTTTCTAAAGCATTAGTTTTAGGAGGTCTGGGGCTTCTGTCTCTCTGTTGGTTGCCATGAGATCCTCAACATATGGCAAATAACATTGGATATTTAGGACACTCCTTGAATGTTTAAAATTTTAATCAACTACAAAATAAATGAATGAACCAGATGATCCCCAAATACTCAGCTGTCCATGGCTTCTGATTAGGCTAAGGCATTTAAGAAATACTTTGGGTTGGGACTGTAGCTCAGTAGTAGCATTCTTAGCATGCAAGAGACCTCAGTTCAATCCCAGCTCACACATACATATACACAGAAAGAGAGAGAGAGAGAGAGAGAGAGAGAGAGAGAGAGAGAGAGAATGCTTGTTTCTCACAGCATCTCCTACTCTGTGGGCAGCATCTTCCCCGGAACCAAACACCAACCTTCTGCCTAAAAAGTCCGCTCTCTTCATCTCCATCTACTGAAATCCCACATGAAAGCTCACCCTCAATACGTAAAGCTATTTTTAACTGACCCAGGCAGAAATCCCAGAACTCTTAGTGGCTGGTGCACACCTTTAATCCCAGCACTCAGGAGGCAGAGGTAGGAGGATCTCTGTGAGTTCGAGGCCAGCCTAGTATACAAATTGAGTTCCGAGACAGCCAAAGCTGTTACACAGAGAAGCCCTGTCTCTAAAAATCAATAAACAAACCAACCATAGAAATCCAATTCAGGAGCTGGGCATATCACATGCCTTTAATTCCAGCACTCCCTTGGCACTTTCTGTGAGTTTGAGGCCAGCCTGGCCTACATAGTTCCAGGACAGCCAGAGCTACATGGTGAGACCCTGTCTCAGGAAAAATAAAAAATAAAAAATTCTAAATCAGTATTTACTCAGTGGTCAAGGACTAAGGCCACTTCCTATGCAGACTGGAAAGAGAGGAGTGAAAAAAATCCCATCTGCTGCTGCTGCCCCTCCCCAACCTCTAGGAGGCTTACTTCTAACACTTCTTCAGTTTGGCTTACACAGCTCTATTTTCTATGTGTTAAGTGATGCTTTATAAATACATTTGCTAGTAGGGGTGTGAGTGTGTGTGTGTGTGTGTGTGTGTGTGTGTGTGTGTGTGTGTGCGCGCGTGCGCGCTCTATTCCTCTGTACAGCGCTGTCTGCTGTGTCTTTTACGTTCCCCTAGAGAAGCTGGTAGCAGGCAGGGCAGGGACTGCTCGATCTTATCATTTGGTTGGAAGCAAACTGCCTGTTTCTAGTCTCTGTCTCAGGAGTCCGGCCTCCAGGTCCAGTCCCTCCCACTTTGGCCAGTCCCAGATAAAGTTGCTTTCTGCCTGGAAACCTAAGTTTTGCCTGAAGTCCTGAAGTCCACTCCAGGCCAGCTAGACTCTGCCTGCTCTGTGCTGCCCTCTTCTGTTGTAAAACTGCGGCATCCCTCATCTCAAAAGCCTGGGTGGTGCCAGCCACCCAGGAAGAAGGTTCCCTGCCACCCAGCAGCCCATCACCATAGCAACCCTCAAAATGGTTACCCAGATGGCTGGGTAACCATAGCAACTGGTCAAGTCTCACCACCTTAGCTTCTCCCTAGGCCTTCTCCTCTGGCTTCTCAGGACCACTGCCCAAGAATCTCCCACCCAGAGAATGAGCAAAGGAGCCCTAATAAGCAGCTGTCCCAGAGGAGGGTGGAATGCCTCCCTCACCTGCCCAGGCCTCTCATGACAAGGTGCATCAAAGGGTGTGGAGACACTCTGTGAGCCTTGAAGTGCTGCACAGATGGTAGTTGTGATTATCTTACTGTGCACTGGAAAGGCAGTGCACAGCTAGAGTCATTCCCCATTTGGCCCCTTACTGGTTAAGAGGCCTCAGGCAAGGTATGAACTCTCCAGGTGTCTGTCTGTGAGAACGTCTGCTTCTTAAAGTCATTTTAACCATTGGCGTCTGGTTGCAGGATATTTGATCATACCGTGTGAAGATGGGTCTGGTCTTCCTCAACTGCCTAAGGCACCTTCTGATTGGTTTAATAAGGAGCTGAATGGCCAATAGCTAGGCAGGAGAGGAGAGGCAGGCCTTCCGGGAAGAGAGAGGAACTTGAGGGAAGAATCTAAGAGGCAGGGGATTGGCCAGCAAGATGCAGAGGAAGTCAGACTTACTGTACTGAGGAGAGATAGCGAGAATGCAAATTAATATAAATGGGTTAATTGAAGTTTTAAGAGCTAGCTGGGAACAAGCCTAAGCTAAAGCCAGCCTCTCAAACTTAATAAGAAGTCTTTGTGTCATTATTTGGGAGCTGGTGGTCCAAAGAAAGACCAGCCACTGGGAAACAGCATGTAACATGCAAAGGAATGAATGGTAGTTAAAAGGGCCCTGGCCCTCCACCACCTCCTAACCTCTGTGTGAATAAAACCATATTCTTTCCCCCTCCCCCCCAGCTGAGGCTCGAACCCAGGGCCTTGCACTTGCTAGGCAAGCACACTACCACTGAGCTAAATCCCCAACCCCTCTTTCCCCTCTTAAAAGATTCATGCTTCGCCGGGCGGTGGTGGCGCACGCCTTTAATCCCAGCACTCGGGAGGCAGAGCCAGGCGGATCTCTGTGAGTTCGAGGCCAGCCTGGGCTACCAAGTGAGTTCCAGGACAGGCGCAAAGCTACACAGAGAAACCCTGTCTCGAAAAACCAAAAAAAAAAAAAAAAAAAAAAAAAAAGATTCATGCTTCATGCTGGGCTGTGGTGGCTCACGCCTTTAATCCCAGCACTCTGGAGGCCGAGGCAGGAGAATCTCTGTGAGCTTGAGGCCAGCCTGGTCTACAGAGTGAGTTCAAGGACAGCCAGGGCAACACAGAGAAACCCTGTCTTGAAAAACCAAAACCAAAACAAACCCTAAAAAAGTGAAACAAAACAAAAGGAGTCAGGGTTCCTTCCCACCCCTATCACCCTTCCTGCAGGAGAGGGTCTCATCCTCCTGGGCAGTGAGGTTCTTAACACACAATGCTGCAAGCAGTGTGCATTATTCAGGAAATTGGGATATTTCCAAAATTGAAAGATGCAGCAATTTATCTACGAGACTTCCCTCCACCTCACACCTCGCTCTCCCACACTGCCCCATGATAGAAACCTGTGAAAGGACAGACCGGAGCATTAATCCCCGAGGCCTCAACAGGTCTACAGTGTGGTGGCCTCTGTTTTTAGGAGAGAACAGTCATGTGGAATACTTCCCCAAGCATCAGAACAAGTCTTACATATAGGCTTTTCTCACAAGGCAGAATTCCTTCTCTCTGTGATCTTAAAATCCTTCTGAGGTGAGCCAGGGCTGTTACACAGAGAAACCCTGTCTCCAAAAACCAAAATCATTTTTTTTTTTAAATTAAATTAAATGCCTTTAATCCTAGCAGAGATTGGAATCACTGCGTTCGAGGCCAGCCTGGTCCAGGACTGCCAGGGTTACACAAAGAAACCCTGTCTCAAAAAAAAAAGTCATAATTTTATATAATACATGCTAATAAAGGTGAGTGACCTCAAGGGCATGCAAAAGTATGTCATTGCCCAAATTTTCCTTTTCAATAATGGAGACTGAACCTCAGGCCTTTTGCGGGCTAGGCAAGCAGTCTACCCCTGGTCTATGTCCCCAGCTGCCTTTTATACCTTTACTCTGAGACAGAGTTTCATTAAAGTTCCTCCAGCTGGCCTTGAACCATGAATCCCCCGCCTCAGCTTCCTGAGGAGCCTACAGCATGAGGCCCAGCTCTGATTTTCTTTTTCTTAACTGTGGAGGCAGAAGTGGAAATACGGGCAGAGTTAAGATCCACCATCATTCTAAGTTTTTTCTCTTTCTTTCTTTCTTTTTTTTGTGTTTTTGATAGGATCTCACTATGTAATTCTGGCTGGTCTAGAACTCACTTTGTAGATCAGGCTGTCTCGAATTCACAGAGAACCACCTGCCCATGCCTCGTGAGTGTTGCAATTATGTTATGGTTGGTAATTCTAATTCTTGTTTCTGGGTGATGGATATTCAGAACACCATTCTCTCTACTCTTGTATTTGAAACTTTCTGGAAAGAGCAAGTGTTAATACTCTGATCCCACCCACCCCTTGGCGCCGCCTGCGTCCTGACGTAAAAGCCTCCTTTTAAGGAAAAACTCTGTCCCTTCTCTCTCTCTCTCTCTCTCTCTCTCTCTCTCTCTCTCTCTCTCTCTCCTCTTCCTCTTTACTATCTCTCTGTTCATCTCTCTCTTATAATAAACTCTCCACGTGGATGCAGCGGATGCAGCGTCAGGGTTAGGAGTTACTGGCCGCCGCTGTTGCCACCACGCCTGCATGGCGAGCATCTGCCCAGCCCGCCACTGCATCTGCCCAGCATGCCAGCAAGTTTTCCCTCACAAGTGCGATACCCTGGCCTGGCCGACTGGGGGTTCCCCCACGTGTGCATAATTCTTAACAGCAAGGGCTTTGGCATCAGTTGGACCTGAAGCCCAGTACTCAGTGACCCCAGGGAACATTGTGTCTGTGGAGCTTCAGGAGACACCATGCAAACTGATAATGCCCAATCCTGACTTTCCATTAGCTTGCTGCACAACCCCAGACAAGTTGCTTAGTTTTTCTGTTGCAAATGGCAGTGATTGCCCAGGGTTCTGTGAGGATGAAACGACCTGTGTGAAGCCCTGGTCCACATCTAGGGCTTTACAGCAGCACTACCAGCCATGACATGAGCTCTCAGGCGCTCCCAGGCTGGGTCCAGAGTTCATGTCCCAACCACACCCTCTGTATTCTTTAATTCCTGGCCCCCACCAACTGTTCTCTTTTCGCTTTCTTCCCTTCCTGCTGAGGGCAAAGAATGGGGAGAAAGGATGAAAACACGTAACGGGTGTGCTCCCTCTTTTCAGGGCGCCCTAGCAAGCTCCTCGGTTTTTTTTGTTTTGTTTTGTTTTGTTTTGTTTTCCAAGTCCCAGATCAAATGCTTTCACTGCTCCAGGTCCCAGATGGGTGGGTGCAAGAGGAGGCCCCCTCCCCTCAGAACTTCCACACATTTTTCTTCAGCTTAAGTTCAGCACAGCCCGCACTGCATCCCCACGGCTTGCTTGCTTCCGTGGGCAGGAGCTGGACCCCAAGCCCGAGCTGAGCCTTGAACAAAGTAGCTGAAGGGATGTTTCTGGAGTCAGCAAGCACAGGACCATTGAAAGAGCAAGGGAGTAAATGGACACATCCATGGACCAATGAGAGAGTGTGGGAGTGAATGATGATACCAAGGGGGCTAGCCAATGTGAAGGGCTACCTGTATGGCAGACACGGGGCCAGGCAGCTTACTCCCACGATCTCACTTAACCCACTTTGCAAGACTCGGAAGCAGCTCTCTTGCCCCCACCCCACCCCCTTTTTAACAATGAAAATGTGAGGCTCAATCAGGTTAGTATCTTTTCAGGGCCCCCAACTGAGATATGCAAAGCCAATCCCTGGCGGGAATGAATGGAAGAGCAAACAACTGTGGAAATGAGCAAGCGAAGGTGTGAGGAGAGCACGCCCAAAGACACACTCACTGAGGCGAGCAGAATCCTCTCTTAGCCATAAAGTGAAAACTTCCGGGGTAGGAGTGGGGCGCAGCCCATAATCATTCTTCAAATGACAAGGGCTTCACATCTTCTCCTTAGCAGCATCCATAGTCCAGGGAGAGATTCCAGCTGGGAATCTTTCTATTTTTACAGACAGAGCCACGAATCTGGCCTGCTTCTCACAGGCGGCTAACGGCAGGCTATAGAGCCAGACCACGGCAGGCCTCAGCTACAGCAACTATGAGAAAAGATGCCAGACAGGCTCGATATAACACTTGGAGATAGTGGATAATTAATTCTCACACCCAGATATGGCCACAGGCCTGTGAGGTAAAGTACTGCCAGAGCAGAGGCAAGTGCAGTCCTAGAGCCTAAATATCAGTTCCTCTAGTGGTATCTCATCTCTAAGAAATGACAGCCTTCCACAGTCCCCAAAGCATCCGGTCCTTCCTCTGCATTCCTAACCTCCAGAACAGACAGCCGCAAGCCAGACTGCTATTTCTCTGTATTACCTGGAACTCACTCGAAAAGCATGGTGGGAAACCAATGGCACAAAGACAGGATTGCACCTTGCAGTGCAGCAACCCCACCCTTACCAGCTGGGGTCCCACAGGGACCCCGAGTCTCAGAGAAAGGACAGCTTGGCTGTCTTTTTTGCTGCTTGCACAGAATTCTGCCCACGTGGTCATTTTCTATCCCTCCAGCAAATGTGACCCAGATTTACTTTCAAAGCACTGCAGCTGAGCTGGGGGTGTGTGGCTAGAGCTCACTCTGCCCCACTTTCCCAGGCCTCTCCTGCTATTGAAACCAAGCTCCAGGACAGAGCCAGGGACTCACAACACACAGTCAGAAAGAGCAAGAGAAACTGGGAAGAGAAGGAGCCTTCTTGGGTACAAAGCTCCAAAATGCTCGGAATGAGAAAGATTGTTTGCCCAGGAATATGGGTTCCCAGTAGAATTATTCTTTAGAATCCCATTTCCTACCCCTACAGCCCTTGTTTCCATCTGTGGCTTGGCCAGAACAAATCGTTTCCACCTGCTCTCTGACAAAGCCTTGGGATGAACAAAGGAAAGCGAGGGAAGTGGAAAGCTCAGGCCCGGTCCTTGCTGACCTAGGAAACTGCTGGCCGCCTGCAGTTCTGGTTGCTAACCAAGTCCTAGGAACGGCCACACTAAGTGCAGTAATGGGCAGGTAAACCTCTGTTCATCCAGTCAGTTCTGATCCTCATTCAGTGGTCGCTGGAAGCAGGTGTGACTGCCTCCCTTGTACAGATAAAACTGAAGCTCCATGGGGTAAAGTCACTTGGCCAGATTTCCTGACTCCGTAAACAACTGTCTCCATAGCTCCATGTACATGGCGGGGCTCTGTCTTTTTATTGAATGGATGAATGAATGAATGAATTTGCTGTCCTGGAGGAGAGATGCATGGACAAAAAGCAGGAGCAGATGCCCTTCCGTGAAGAGCGTGGTACCAGTGTTCCCAGGACTGTCTGCCCACGGTCAGAAAAGCAAGGTGGGACTCCCAATTACAACAAGGTCCATGTCTGGTGTGGACAGTGAACCTGGAAACAAAGAGCTTGAACATAAGGTCGAGAAGGGATAGGAAGAGATGGATTGTTGGATGGGGGGAATCAGAGGCGGCTTCCTGGAGGAGGCTGTAATGGAGCAGCTATTGGGAATGGATTAACGAATGAACAGCACTTTCTAGGATGCTGCCCTGCTGGTTAGCCTGTGTTCCTGTGTGCAGCTTTCACAGTGTAACCTATTTCTTTCCATCCTCTCTCTCAGCTAGACTGGATTCCATGAAGAAAAGAACCACATCTTCAGCTATCTCTGAATATCAATGGCAAAAGCAAAAGAAGGGGCAGCATGAGAAGTGGCCGCAGAAAGACTGGGAGTCTGATGTCATAGGGAGACCGCGTCTTGAAAAACAGAACAATGGGTGGTCTCCCGCAGGACCACAGATGCTCACTTCAGCTTCCTAAGTTGGCTCACTTTTCTAATTAACCAGAAAAGCATAATTTCCTCTCCTTCTTTCTCCCTGCCGTTGAAGGATGCTTTCCCCAACACACAGGGCTTCCTTGCTCTTCCTCTCCAGCCCTCCTTCCTGCAACGTGGCTCCCTGAGGACTAGGCCCCCTTAACTCAAACAGCATGGCGTTTTCCCTCCTCCTCTCCATTCTCCTCCTCCAAGCAGCTGCTGAGATTTACAGCTTGCCTGCCCTGTGGATTTTCTTGTAGATTCTAATAAAATTTTCCTCAACCTTAAAACAAAATAGAACATACTGAACAAAGCTGGCCTTGGTGACACACACACCTGAAAGCCATCTCTTGGTAGATAGAGGCAGAAAGATCAGAATTCCAAGTCAGCCTCCGCCACACAGATTATTCAAGGGCAGCCTGGCCTATGTAAGACCCTGTCTCAAACAAAACAAAACAAAAATCAAGAAGGGCCTAAGGATGAGGTGTTAGATGGATGAATGAATACCTAATGGATGGGGAGAAGGTGAATCCCTTTGCACCAACCCTGCCCTAGCCAAAACAAGACGCTTGACAAGTATCTACAAGAAAGTAGTCATAACAGCTATACAAATCTGTATTGCAACAAACGTGAATGGTGCCCCCTAGAGTCGTGTGGTTGAGAAACCACATGGTGCCTGCCTGACCGTTTTCTTCACCTATCCCCCACAGACTTCAAAGAACGGAGCTTTTGTTGTTGCTGTTTTGTTTTGTTTTGAGACAAGGTTTCTCTGTGTAGCCCTAGCTGTCCTAGAACTCACTCTGTAGACCAGGCTGGCCTCAAACTCAAGAGATCCACCTGCCTCTGCCTCCCGAGTGCTGGGACTAAAGGCGTGCACCATCACTGCCTGGCTTAATGCTCCCGTTTCTATTCTACGGGGTTGCATACCTCGTTAAATAACCTCCCCAGCTCCCCCACTACTTGTCCGCCCTCAATGAGTAAGGATAGCTATTATGGCTGCTATTCACTCAAGACAGTCGGAGAAGAAGCAACTCAAAGGTCTAGGTGTGGCGTTTAAGGGAGATGCTGAGACAGACTATTGGTTCTCTCCATTTTCGTCCCCACCCTCTCCTTTTCCTATAGGCCAGGGTCTCAAGGCTGCTCCCAGCGGTGACTTAGAGATCACAACCATCCATTGAAATTGTCACCTGCACAGGAGTCAGACTGGGCCAGATTGCCTAAGAAATAGGAGTAACCTCACACTGGGAGTTTCCTGGATCTGTGCCTGCCAATCCTGTGTGACTTCCTGCAAGTCCCCAAGGCCTGGAGGCCTTAGCCTAGCGTGTGTCCTGACGAGCTCACGTCTGTGTAAACCCTAAAGCTCTCACAACTGACTCTTGGTACTTTTCAAAGGGCTAGGCTTGGGGAGGTGAGGCCAGGGCTGTCAAAGAGGGAGACAAAAGGCAAGGAAGGGGTGAGGGGAGGCAGAGGAAGGCTGGGCGGCAGCATCTGCGAGCCCGGGAGGTATGCCTTGGGAAGCAGCTTTCTCAGCCCCGGCTCACCTCTCTCCTCTGCAATGGGTGCCTGGCAGGGGGTTTCCATCGGGTGGGATCCTAAGACCTGCCCAAGACACCGAAAGGGGCTAGGGACTGGGAAGTCTGTACCCTTGAAGAGATCGATTCTGACAGTCCCCACTCAGCTTCATAACCCAAAACCTGGAGGAGGAGAAAATGACACAGGACGCAGCTGCTTCCAGTGTGAGGCTGACTGCACTTCCTCCCAGAAGGCAGATTCTGCAGCAGAGAGCTTCAGGGCACTCAGGGTCTCCCAGCACCCAAATGTGGGAGTCTCTCCAGAGGCAAGGCTGCCTGTTTCGTTACTCTGGTGGAGCCCCCACGACATTCTAAAATCGGATGGAGACTGCAGCCAGACACTAAAGTAGCAGTCTCGCCCGACTCTGCTGCCTCTCTTCTCTCCTGCTAAGGAAACACACCCCACTGCATCGCGGTTATTTTTAACCACGGCAGTTTCCCCATCTCCAGCCTCATTGGTCCAGCCCCCTCTCCAAGACAGTCTTTGGTGGTGTCAGGATGCAAAGATCAGCATGATACCTGAAGCAAAGCACAACAGCCCAGCCCAACACCCACCCTGAGGGCCTTTGCCTGAATCCCCTTGACTTATTGCCTAGACCAGAATCTTAAACAGCAGGGCCTTCTCAGAGAAGACTGGAGGGAGAAACTGCCACAAAGCCATCTAGAACTCTGTGTGAGTGACAAGGATGGGCTAGAAAATATAAGGAAAGAAAAACGATGCATCCACTCTGCCTTCGGGAGAATGAGAGATCTGTGACTCAGCGGCCTCTTATTTCCCTTCAAGGCTAGGGGCAAGGAAACCCCTTCCTGTCTCCCAGGGCCTGCTCCATTGTTACTAGTTGACCAAGGCTCTGGAGAAGGACTTCCTCCAAAGGTTCCCTTTTGTCCACCAGCCGTTCAAACTGCAGCCTACCTGCCACGCCTCTTTGCTGTCGGCTCCTCCAGAGCTCACACCTGCATCTTTCCTGACCCTTGATGAGTCGACATAATCCTCTCCCTTCTGACTTCCCATTACAGCCCACTGCCTGTTCCTGATCACAATCTGCCACACATCAGCCTCTAAATACTTCTTCACTCATTTGGTCGGTCACTCCTTGCTTGATGATCCCTAGCAAGCACAGGGCCCTTGTGTAAGTCACTGAAGGTCAGCACATAAAAGCAGTCACAGCACTGAATTGCGCACAGTTGTGAGGGAGTGATGGGCTCCCTGTGGGTTAACTGCTCTGCTGTGCAAGGGAACAGGGGGAGAGAGAAGCATGAATACCAGAGTGGAGGAGGAGACTCTGGGTACCACTGGGGACATTAGGACTAGAAGGGCTGATACTTCAGAGAGGAGGAGGAGGAAGGGCCAGCATCTTGCAGAGAAGAAAATTAAAGCCTAGAGGTTTGATCCCACAAGCTGCAAACCTTGAAGGGCGAGCTACTGCGCAGTGCTGTGGGGATGGGGGTGGCGGCAACCGGTAAAGCGGTAAAGCGGAAGAGATAGAGTGGGGCCTGGTTTGGGGGTGGGTCCTTATAATGAATCCTTTATTTCACTGGCAATGAGGAGCCAGAGATGGCTTATAAGCAGTTGGGTGATGGGAGCAGGTTTGCCCGTTAGACTAAAATACTCTGACTCGTGTGGAAGAAGGAGGAAAAGGCCGAGGGAATCAGAGCCGGCAGGTTGATCAGCAGGTCCGGGTAAGAGGCAGTGAGTGCAGTGAAGGAGGCAAGGTGTGTTATCTGACTGACACAAAGCAGAGAGCAGAACAGACCTTGGCAAGGGACGGAAAGCTGATGACGTCACTGAATGAGCTGCAGCACTTCTCTGTCTTTCTACCTGCTGGGGGACATCAGAGTCTGCTGAGGTGCTGAGCGCTCATCCGCTCATCCGCTCATCCCGGAGACAGCTCGGGATGCCTCCAGTGAAGTCAAAAACCAGCCCTAGAGCTGGAGAGAGGGCTCAGCAGTTGAGAGTACTGACTCTTGCAGAGGACCCGGATTCAGTTCTAGGCACCCACACTCTTAGCCGCTGCTGCTTGGAAAAGGCAAACAGGAACCTCCTGACTAGAGGAAGCAGCCCTTAGCCCTCGAACCGAGATGCTGAAGAATCTACGCACAACCTTCAAAAGGTAATACGAGTGAAGTCGCCTTCTCCAGAGACTTCCTTATAAGGAAATAACATAAAAGAAATCAAAAGTTTTTCTTCCTAACCATGATCATTATAGCACTATCTAGTCTACGATAGCAGAAGAGTGAGAAAAGAATATGACTTAGGAAAACCATGAAATACACACAGCCTTTAAAAATAACTATAAAGTTGGAGCCTGCACCTCTTATCCCAGCACTTAGGAGGCAGAGGCAGGAGGATCTCTGTGATTTTGAGGCTAGCCTGGTCTACATAGCAAGTTGCAGGACAGTCAGGTCTACATAGTAAGACCCTGTCTTGGAAAAATAAAAATAAATGTCAAAATAACCATAAAATCTGAAATGTAAATCAGAAGATCTTTTTAAGGGTAAATGAAGAATCAAATCCACACTGGAACATAGGCTGGGAAGGTAACTATTATATACATAGAATACAACTGAGTGGGGAAAACCCAGGGGAAAGGTGCAGAAATGAGAATAAACTTCATTCAGCATGGGGGTGGCAGGTTTTGTTTTTTTCTTCAGGTTTTTCTTGAACGTTCATCATTTTTGCAATAATAATAGTCATCATAAGAACAAATTAGATTCCAGCTGACTTGGCCCTGAGGACCTCTCAGCTCCCCACCATGCCCGTGCATACCAGCCCACTCTTCCCTCAACTCCACAGCACCCAGCTAGAAAACGCTGCTGGAGTCCTCTCTTACCAGCCACTCTGACCACGGCACGCTCTGCAGGGTCCAGCACCGAATCCTGGCTTTTCCGCTTCTTCTGCTCATGCAGAGGCAGATTCCAGGGCAAGGTGTCCCCAGGGGGACAGGGAGACAGGCTCCCTGACCGCTCACTCCGGTAAGATCGCTCGCTCCGACATGACCTCTCGCTCCGACAGGACCGCTCACTGAGCGTTTCTTCGTCTGAGGAAGACATGGTGGGCACACAGGGGCAGCTTCAGGAAGGACTGGATGTCCTGGGAGAAGGGATCTGGAGGAGAGAGGGAAGAATGTGACCAGAATGAAAGGCTCACATAAGGAACGCTGAGTCTTGGATCTCGACTCCTGGTCCTGCTACTGACTTGATCTCTTTACTACCTGAACCTCTGTTTCTTCTTTTACAAAAGGAAATAACACAGCTAGGCACGGTGGCTTTAATCCCAGCAGAGGCCAGCCTGAAGAGTGAGTTCCAGGACAACCAGGGCTACACAGGGAAACCCTGTCTTAAAAACACAAAACAAAACAAAATAGCTGGGTGGTGGTGGTGCAGCCCTTTAATCCCAGCACTTGGGAGGCAGAGCCAGGCGGATCTCTGTGAGTTCGAGGCCAGCCTGGTCTACAGCCCGAGATCCAGGACAGGCACCAAAACTATACAGAGAAACCCCGTCTCAAAAAACCAAACCAAAACAGAAATAACATATGACAAGACTAATTCATGGGGCTTATATCTATCTATCTATCTATCTATCTATCTATCTATCTATCTATCTATCTATCTATCTGCCTATTTATCTATATATAGAATGTGAAAGATGGATAGATAGGTAGATAGGTAGATAGATAGATAGATAGATAGATAGATAGATAGATAGATAGATAGACAGACAGATAGATGATAGATAGATAGACCTATAAGAGCCAGCACTTAGGAGGTGGAGGCAGGAGGATCAAGAGTTCAAGGCCAGCCTTGGCAACATAGTGAGTTTAAAGCTATCCTGGGCTACATGAAATCTTGTTTCAAACAAAACAAAACAAAATGCCAGGCATGGTGGCTCATGTCTATAATCCCAGTGCTTGAGAAACAGCTGGGGAGAGGGGTTGGAGATATGACTACCCTTCCAGAGATCCTGAGTTCTATTCTCAGAACCAAACTAGGATCTGATGACCTCTTCTGGCCTCTGCAGTCACTAGGCATGCTCGTGGTATACAGACATGCATGCAGCAGCTATAACACTCACAGCATAACAAAATTAATAAAATTTTTTTTGGTTTTTTCAAGACAGGGTTGTGTGTGTGTGTGTGTGTGTGTGTGTGTGTGTGTGTGTGTGTGTGTAGTCCTGGCTGTCCTGGAACTCACTCTGTAGAACAGGCTGGTCTCAAACTCAGAGATCTGCCTGCCTCTGCCTCCCTAGTGCTGGGATTAAAGGCATGTGCCACCACCACCCAGCAGTAACAATGTTTTTAAAGATGAAAAGAAGAAAAAAAGAAAGAAAGAGAGAAAGAAAGAAAAAGAGAAAGAAAGAGAGAGAGAAAAAGAAAGAAAGAAAGAAAGAAAGAAAGAAAGAAAGAAGGAAGGAAAGAAAGAAAGAAAGAAGGAAGGAAGGAAAGAAAGAAAGAAGGAAGGAAGGAAGGAAGGAAGGAAGGAAAGAAAGAAAGAAAGAAAGAAAGAAAGAAAGAAAGAAAGAAAGAAAGAAAGCTGCTCTTGTAGGAGACCCGACTTTGGTTCCCAGTACCCACAGCAGGTAGTTTACAGCTACTCATAACTCTAGCTCCCGGGACCTGACGCTCTCCTCTGGCCTCTTCAGATACCCGCCTCATGTGCACATATGCATACACAGACAACACATGCACACAGAATTAAAAATAAAAATTTTAGCCAGGCATGGTAAAACATGCCTGCAATCCCAGGATGCAGGAGGCAGAGGCAGGCAGATCTCTGTGAGTTCAAGGCCAGCCTGGTCTATGTGGCAAGTTCCAGGACAGCCAGGGCTAGTGAGACAGCTGTCTAAAAACAAACAAAAATATTATGTGAATGCTAGTTCCTATTGCTAATAGCCAGGCAGAAAGATCCGAGTTCAAATTCTACTCCATTATTCATTAGCTGTATGACTCTGAAGAAGCCATTTAATCTTGTTACCTTTGACATTCTCATCTATAAAATAGGGATGATGCTACCATCTAACCTCATGGCATTGTTTGCAAGAACTAAATAATATCCTTTCATTTGATGCCAGGTACCCAGTAAGCACTCAATACGGAATCTATTATTGCATTCCCCTTCTTACCTCCCAGGAATGCTGTAAGGATAAAATGGGACAACAGATGGGAAGGATTTTCAAAAAGCTAATGCAAAATCTCAGCAGCAGGAATGAAGGGAAGCATGAGCTAGACTAGGTGGAGATTCCTGACTTCTCCAGCACACAGACTCGACACAGCACTAACCCTGAAGCAAGACAGAGCTGCCTGTAAATTCTAGTTCCGTCACTTACAATAGGTGAGATCAGGGGCAAGTCACTCTACCTCCTGGAGACTCAGTTTCATCATCTCCACAGTGGGGGAGGGGCAGTACTTCTCCTTCGAGGATATTTTAAGGACACCGTGAAATGCGAATGTAAACGTAGCTGGTACCATGTATGTCACACTGCAAGCTTTAGATAAAATATTCATTGGCTCATTCCAAGGGCTGTGTGGGAATACATCACACAGCATGGGGGCAGGGGTAATGCTAAGGACCGGCAGTTTTTCTGGTCAGTTTAGCTAGTGGAGGGAGAAGAGGGGAAACACAATCATTCCAAACCAGCTGGGCTCCACCAGCCAGACTGGGCAGCCTTCCCTCAGCCAGGCCCAGCTCACTGCCCAGAACCATCTGCTACACATGGCCCACCACCCCAAGGGCTCTCAGAGCCAAGATGATGCATGCCTTCAGCTGTCCGCCTTCCTGTAAGGATCCAGATCCGGCTCAGGTACATAGTTCTGTTTGGGCTCCAGGGAGCGGGGGATGGCAAAAGCTGTCAACTTTTGCTTACAGGGGAATATCTGCACACAGGGCTGTGC
Source organism: Peromyscus californicus insignis (assembly GCF_007827085.1). NCBI lineage: Eukaryota > Metazoa > Chordata > Mammalia > Rodentia > Cricetidae > Peromyscus > Peromyscus californicus. The sequence continues at coordinate 31,104,118 of NW_026294573.1, read as the reverse complement.
AAAGCAGGGAAGTGGCCTAAATGCCTGGGTCTCTGGGCACAGCTCCTCCTAGATTCCGGGAATCTCAGCTTAGAAGCAGCAAGAGGCAGAGACACTCTCCTGGATCACTGACATCTCCCCCAGAACACAGAACTCAGATAACAAAAGAACATCCCACCGTGCAAGGGTTTTCAATGAAGCCCAGGGCAGACAGAACAGCCCTGCCAGGGCATTCCTGTGTCAGCAGTGTGAGGCTCTTCCCATGGAACAGCAAGACCCTCTCTTACCATCGAAAGAGTTGAAAAGATGAAGGGCTGGCACAGCTTCGCCCTTTATCGAAGCACTGACCTCAGCCTCCCCATTCCCTTCTAGTACCTACCTCCCACCTCTTTCGCCCTGTCGGGTGCTGAAGTGACAGCCCCAACCTCTAGGAAACTCAGGCTGTGCACCCATCCTGCCCCCAGGTCTGGGCAGGCAACCGTCCCTCCTCTCAGACCACCTGCTTTATTCTAGAGCCGCCCATTCCCCTCCTAGACGCCCATTTTTACTACAAAGGCCCTCAAAAGCAAGGCCTCCTCCTGCGTGAGAAGCCAGGCCCTCCTCGGCTCTCCCGGAGTCGGTGACAGGCTTCGACCTCTCACACACACTCACACCTGTGTGACCTCCGGGCTTCCGCCCTACTCCTCAGTCACTCCATCCATCCCGGGCTGGCAGCAACCCGCGCCCACACCCCCAGTGCATCTCGAAGGTCCCCAGGCCACCTGGGTCGGCTACAGACATCTGTCCGGGCACCGACAGGCTGCCGCCCTCCCCACCTCGCCTCCACCCCCACGGCGGCGGGGAGGGGCGCTCCCGGGAGTCGGTGGCGGCGCGGGTGGGTCCGCGTGCCCGCCGCGCGCGTGGCTGACAAAGAGCGGGGACGCGTGACCGAGGATCGGCAGGGCGTCGGTGCCATCGGCCGATCTCGGGAACCCAGAGGCGAGTTTCCCTGCCCAGCCTTGCAGGCTCCTGCAGGTCCCTGTCGTGTGGCCCATTTTTTTTTTCCCCCCGAAACACGCCTCCCTTTGGCCCGGGCAGCGGCCGCCCGAGGGAACCCCGGCTCCGCGCGCTCCGCACTCGCCGCGCTGCAGGTGCGAGGCCCGCACGGCCCGCGGGTGCCCGTGCCTGTCAACCCGCATGCCAGTCGCTCCGGAGCTGGGGTGCGGCAGCCCCGCTCCAAGCACCGCCGCGCAGCCGGCGGAGGAGCCGGGAGCCCCCGAGCCCGCCCCGCGCCTTACCGTGTGAGCGCGAGGAGGAGGCCGGCGGGCGGCTGCGGCGCGGCGGAGGGGAGCGGCTCCCACAATGGCCGAGCTCGCGGCGCCGAGCCCCCCGCCCCCCGCGCCCTAGCGGCGGCGGCTGAAGCGGAGCCCGCGCAGCCGCCCAACCCGCTCCCCACCCCCGGCGCCGGCGCCGCCCCCCCGCCCGCCCGCCCGCTCGCCCGCCGCGCTCTCCGCCCCGCACCCCGCCCGCCGCGCCCTGCGGGTCCGCCGCCCCGAGCCCCTCCGCACTGACCCCGCGTCCTCTCGCAGGCCTTCCCCTCTCCACGGCACCGGGGCCCGCGAAGCCGATTCGCACCCCTCACTCCCCGCCCTCGGCGCGACCGACCTCTCCGCCCCCCGGCCCGGGGCCGCTCGCTGACCCTGGCCCGCCCCTTGGAGCTCTTCTCGGCCAGTCCCAGGATGACTCTCCCAAGCTCGGGCTCTCTGCCCGGCCCGGCCCGGCCCGGCCCGGCCCCGATTCTGGAATAACCCCGGTCTGCCCTCCTGCCCACTTCCTCTAAAACCACATTCTATCATCACTCCTGGGGCTCGTCTAGGAGAAGGCCCTGGGGGAACTGAGTCCAGGAGGGACCAGGAGGCTCCATTTCCCCGAGGGGTAAAGGGAAGAGGGGAACCAGGCCCCCGAGAAGAGAATCCAGTCTCTTGATTGATTAGAGGCCCTAATAGGCAGAGCCTTGCTTGGAAGAAGCTTCTTCCACTGATAAGACGTTTACTGAGCTCCTTCTGCATGCATGAGCTAGCGATGTAAGCACGGCTTCTAGCCTCTGTGGTGCAGATAGGTGAAATGTCTCCTGACTGTTTCTGCATAGAAACAGCCACCATACACGTATGTCTTCTGGTTACTGTGCAAAGTGCTTTAACTGGTTGATGACAGACATAGATTTCTTATCATTCATTCATTCATTCATTCATTCATTCATTCAACATCTACACACTAGTTACTGAAGATACATAAATGAGAAGGATGCATCTAATCCCCGCCCACCGGCCCCAACGCGTCCAGTCCAGCAGGTAAAACAAAAATCATAAGGCATCCCAAGAGACAGCATTATGGTCTTTCACTTATGAATGCAAAACTAAAATCAGATGATTTACTCAAAGGTCCTCCAGGGAGGTAAAGGCCAAGGATCACAAGTTCATCAAAGCCAACAGAAACTTTGCCAGAAAAATTAAGCCACAGAAGACACAGAGGTGGAGGAGGAGAATCAAGGATCAGGAGTTCAAGGTCTACATACATAAGATCCTGGCTCAAAGAAAAACCAAACCTCAAACAAAGAAGCCACAACATTATTGTAAATGCTAACTATACATAAATTTCATAAATCCCAAATAATTTAAAATTTTTATTACATTGTGTATGTATGTGTGTGTGCACATGTATGCCATGGCTCACAGTGTGGAGGTTCAAAGACAGCTTGGGGGAGTTGGTTCTCTTCTATCATGTGGCTGGTTCTCAGAGACCAAGTTGAGGTCCTCAGGCTTAGCTGAAAATACCTTTACCTGCTGAGCCATTTCACTAACCCTAAAAATACATTAAAAAAAAATATCTGATGTGGTGACCTATGACTATAATACCAGCACATAAGAGTCTGAGGCTGGAGAATTACTATGAATTCAAGAATAGCCTGGGCTACAAAGTGAGTTCCAGGCCAGCCTGAGCTACATTTTAAGAATTTGTCTATGGGCTGGAGAGATGGCTCAGAGGTCTCTCTCAGAAGTTAAGAACACTGTTTGGTCTTCCAAAGGTCCTGAGTTCAATTCCCAGCAACCACATGGTGGCTTACAACCATCTGTAATGAGATCTGGTGCCCTCTTCTGGCCTGCAGGGATACATGCAGACAGAACACTGTATACATAATAAATAAATAAATCTGAGAGAGAGAGAGAGAGAGAGAGAGAGAGAGAGAGAGAGAGAGAGAATTTGTCTATAGCTGGGCAGTGGCACATGCCTTTAATCCCAGCACTCGGGAGGCAGAGGCAGGTGGATCTTTGTGGGTTCGAGGCCAAGCCTGGTCTACAGAACAAGTTCCAGGACAGCCAAGGCTACACAGTAAAACTCTGTCTCAAAAACAAAAAACCAACAGACAAATAAACAAACAACGCCCCTCCTCCCAAAGAACTTGTCTATAAACAAATATAAGAAATAAAGTTCCTGATTCAGAGGATGGTCCTGCATCCGTGCATATACAAGCAGCACCAGACGGACTCAGTGAGTTTAAAACAGCAGGGGTTGGGGATTTAGCTCACAAGGCCCTGGGTCCTCAGCTCCAGGAGGAAAAGAAAAACAAGGTAAAAAGCAGCTGGACCCAGGGTCAGTTCCCTGGCAGCTCACAACCAGTTATTGGAAATTCCAGTTCCAGGGGATCTGACTTCACTGAGCACATACATACGTCATGAATATAAAATGAGATAAATAAATCTAAAAAGAAGAAATTAAAAACAGAACACATGAAGTTGGGAGGGGAAAGTGGGTCGGGGGAGCAGGAGAGGAAGTGGAAGGGAGGGAACTGGGGTGGATTTGATCAAGACACATCATGATGATATGCGTATATGAAGTTCTTTCCATGAAATTTAACTATTACTATGGTCAATAATATCCAAAATAAACATCAAATTGTATTTAGATCATAAAATAATAATAAAAGTCCTATGAGGCACAAAAGCATCACAAGCTGAAAAGTCATTTTCAATTTAGAAACCAGTGTAATGCCGGGAGGTGGTGGCACATGCCTTTAATCCCAGCACTTGGAAGGTAGAGCCAGGTGGATCTCTGTGAGTTCAAGGCCAGCCTGGTCTACAGAGAGAGATCCAGGACAGGCACCAAAGCTACATGGAGAAACCCTGTCTCGAAAGGAAAGAAAGAAAGAAAGAAAGAAAGAAAGAAAGAAAGAAAGAAAGAAAGAAAGAAAGAAAGAAAGAAAGAAAGAAAGAAAGAAAGAAAGAAGAAAAGAAAGAAAGAAAGAAAAAGAAATGAATGTCACAATGCTTGCCCAGTGAGACAGGACTGTGAGCACCAAGGAGGTTGGTTGGGCAAGCTGAAACATAGGAAGAGCATGGGGAAACAATTTCACAGGGGCAGAGAGCTGTGGGCAGGGTCTCCATAGACAGGGCCCACTTCGAGGCTCAAGAGGAGAGCTGTCAGAAACCTGAAGGCCCCGCTTGCCTGGCTAGAGGACATCTAAAGGTTTTCCTTCTTCCAGCCCTCCGTGACCTTCCCAAATCTGACCACTAGTCCAACCCTGAATTATGCACGTTGCAAGCTGCCAGAAGGTGGAGCTTCCGGAACCTTCTGGATTCAGGACATTCAGCTGTGAATCCCCAGGGCTATGTCACTAGCTCCAACAGTACTACCATGGGAATGAGCCACTGGTGAGATCTGCCAAGATTTTTTTGCAGCTGGCAGTGGGCCAATGACCTTGGGCTACTGGACTCCAACTCATTTCAGCAATCTTTTGTTGAGGAATACTCTGTGCTGGGGAGGGTTTGGGGCTGTTTTGGGAACACAGAAGTGAATCCAATAGGGTCCCTGTCCTTGAGAAGGTGCCTCAGGACACCTCTAGAGAGGTGGGCAGACACTTCAAAACGACTGTCTTCCAGAACGCCGCCATTGCTCCCTTCCACCACATCCCATTTCCAAGCAGGTCGCTGCTGATTCTCTCCAGGGGGCTTGGAATCCTACAGCCCAAACAGCCTAAGCTGGATCCTCTGGGGGGCTTGGAGGCACCCAGAACAGCTTCTTACTAACATGACTATTGGGAGTCCTGACTTAGTCCTGCAACTTGGGCCGCAGCATTCCATTCACACTTGGAACATGACATCTACTTTACAAAAGTAGTCAAACACTCACTAGGGCCAGGCACTGAGCTTTGTGCCGGTGGCAAAAATAAATAAATAAATAAATAAATAAATAAATAAATAAATAAATAAATAAATAAATAAATAAATAAATAAAATCAGACAGTGAAGGCTCACACAGGCAGGTTTCGAGTTTGAGGACAGACAGAACCATTAAGTGAAACTCGTATCTATAAATGAATGAATGAATGAATGAATGAGACATGCACAGCCCATTCTTAAGCTATTTCCAATTTGAGAGCAAAGAGTGATATATGGGAGGTTACACTTCTGCTTCATTTCTGCTGAGATAGAGGAGTGTAGGGGGACCCCAAGAAGAGTTACAGACAGCAAAGGGACTCTCCTAAGATTTCACCAGGCTTGCCTTCCTCTCCTCTCCCCTCCTTTCCTTCTTTCCTTCCTTTGTTTTTCGAGGCTGGCCTCAAATGCATTATGTATTGGAGCAGTGTTCTCAACCTATGGGTCGAGACCCCTTTGGGGTCAGAGGATCCTCTCACAGGAGTCGCCTAAGACCATCAGAAAACACAGAGATATTTACACTATGATTCATAACAGTAGCAAAATTGCAGTTAAGACATAGCAACAATGGGGGCTGGGGATTTAGCTCAGTGGCAGAGTGCTTGCCTAGCAAGCACAAGGCCCTGGGTTCGGTCCTCAGCTCTGAAAAAAAAAGACATAGCAACAAAAATAAATTTATGGTTGGGGGTCACCACAGCATGAGGAACTGTATTAAAGGGTCACAGCATTAGGAAGGTTGAGAACCACTGTAGTAGAGGATGACCTTGAACTCTTGATTCTCTTGTCTCCTCCTCTCAAGGCTAGGATGGAGGCACATGCCTCTGTGCCCAGATTTCTTTTGTTATTGTTATTAGTTTTTGTTGTTCTTGTTGGGTTTGTTGTTTGTTTTTTGAGACAGGGTATGGTGATATTTTATTTGTATTAAAATGTTATTTGTATGTTAATAAATAAAGTTGCCCGGGGGTCAGAGCTATTAGCAAGCCATAGGAAAGCAGGGCAGTGGTAGCGTACACTTGTAATTCCAGCACTTGGTAGGCAGAGCTGGGTAAGTCTCTGTGTGTTCAGGGATACAGCCATTATTGGATACACATGCCTTTAATCTTAATACTAATCATGGAAAACCTGGAGGCCTATACAGACAGGCCGTGAGGAGGCGGTCATGTGGTTGGGTTTACAACCAATGAGAAGGCAGGACAGGAACTCTATATAAAGACTTTAACACAGGGGTAGCTCTGGTTCGGAGAGGTAGGACCACCGCAAGAGGAAGGGTAAGGTTTTAGCTCTTAGCTCTGACCTCTTGGCTTTCTTCTTTGCATTGGTTCTGTGTTTCTTATTTAATAAGAAGGTTGGATACATCTACATTTGTTGCCCAACGTGGGTCGAATTCACTAAAAACCGCTTGGCTTGGCTTGGCGGCAGGTCCGGTTTCCGGCCTGGGCAGCCCGGCTGCCTAGCTTGGGCCCAGGCCTGACTGACCCGCAGCTGGAGCTACTTGCAACTGCTACAAACAACTCAGGCCTGCCCTGCCAAACAGGGCCCCTGCCTGTAAAGCCAAGGCTTGACTCGGCTCAAGCGGCTACACTTTCTCTCTCTCTCTCTCTCTCTCTCTCTCTCTCTCTCTCTCTCTCTCTCTCTCGCTCTCTCGCTGGATTCACACCTCGAACACCAGGTGGCTGTGAAATTCCCTGGGATTCTACTGTTCTACCCAGACTTGGTAAGTCAATTAACATATCTATTTAAAAGAGAATTTTTTTCTACATTAAAAAAAAAATGGAGCCGGGCGGTGGTGGCGCATGCCTTTAATCCCAGCACTCGGGAGGCAGAGCCAGGCGGATCTCTGTGAGTTCGAGGCTACCAAGTGAGTTCCGGGAAAGGCGCAAAGCTACACAGAGAAACCCTGTCTCGAAAAACCAAAAAAAAAAAAAAAAAAAAAAAAAGAGTTCAAGGCTAACCTCAGCTGTATAGCATGTTTGAGGCCAGCCTAGGAAACCTGTCTCTAAAAGCATCCCACACCAAGAACAAAAGCCTGTGAAGGAAGGATCTGAGCCTATTTGGTCTCTGTTTTACTCTTGTTTCCAAGAATGTGTTCAATTAGCCGGGCGGTGGTGGCGCACGCCTTTAATCCCAGCACTCGGGAGGCAGAGCCAGGCGGATCTCTGTGAGTTCAAGGCCAGCCTGGGCTACCAAGTGAGTCCCAGGAAAGGCGCAAAGCTACACAGAGAAACCCTGTCTCGAAAAACCAAAAAAAAAAAAATGTGTTCAATAAATATTCCTTAATTGAATGGATGAACGAATGAATGAGTGAATGAGCTCATTATAGCCTCTAAGAAGGTGATCAACACCATGACAGTGAAAGCTGTAGAATCAGGCACAATAACAAAAGATGGACCAAACCTGTGGAACTAACCCATAGCTAGGCTTGATTGTATTAAATAGAGAAAACACCCAAGCCCCCTGTGATGGTAAAGCTGTGAACCTGACAGAATCTAGAGTCACCTAGAGGACAAGCCTCTGGGCACATGTGAGAGGAAAAGACTGAAAAGACTGTATCAGATGTCAGTGCTGGAGTCTCTAGACTGGGTTCCTTGAGGTAGGAGGATCCAGCTCAAAAGAGGGAGGCACGGTTCTGTGTACCGCGGCGGCGGAGGTCCTAGAGTAAATAAAAAGGAGAGCATGCAGATACAATGTAACGAGCTGCCTCACTCTTGCTGAGCTGCCCTGGACCTTGAGGGACAATAGTTCAAACTGAGCTAAACTAAACCTTTGTGCCTTTGTTGCTCTCATCAGATACAGTGTTGCAGAAAGGAGGAAAGTAACTGTGCATCTCAGATCCCGGGTTCGCCTTTAAACAGGCCACGCCTCCCGAGGCAATCTACAACTAGGCATCAGCCTATTCAAGATGTCTCTGTCCTTGTGCCTCCCTCCATCCCCTATTTGCTTCTGAGACAGGGTCCAGTTACATTGCCTAGGCTGACCCCAAACTCACAATTCTCCTGCCTCAAGATACTGAATGCTAGGATTACCAGCATGCCTTATCAGACCCAGCTTCTACATGCATTTTCATGTAGATGTTATTGTATCTTTAGGCTTTATATCTAGAATGGTCTTTGGCTGTTTTAAACAATAAATTGGATACGGAGTCCCAAAACTTGGGGTGGAAAGGCTCTTATTCAAGTATTTCACCCACTGTCAATTTACTAACTTTTTTTTTTTTGAGATAGGGTTTCTTTGGGTAACAGCCCTAGCTATCCTGGAACTCTCTTTGTAGACCAGGTTGGCCTTGAACTCACAGTGATCCACCTGCCTCTACCTCTTGAGTGCTGGGATTAAAGGTGTGTGTCACCATGCCCAGCCAATTTACTAACTTCTTAAATATGAACTGCCCCTTAATATTTCATATATTTATTTATTTGGTTTTTCAAGACAGGGTTTCTTTGTGTAGCCCTGTCTGTTCTGAAACTTACTCTGTAGACTAGGTTGGCCTCAAACTCACAGAGATCCGCTTGTCTCTGCCTCCCTAGTACAGGTATTAAATGTGTTTGCCACAATCTCCTGGCTCATATTTGATTTATTTTTAAAAAGCTTTTATTTATTTATTTTCAATGTGTATGAGTGTTTTGTCTGCATGTATGTATGTGCACCATGTGCATGCAGTATCCTCAGAGGCCAGAAGAGGGCGTCAGGTGCCCTGGGACTGGTGTTATAGACAGCTGTGAGTTCCCATGTATGTGCTAGGAGTAGAACATGGATCCTCTTGAAGAGCAGCTAGTGCTCTTAATGGATGAGCCATCTCTCAAATTTCTTTAGCTTTATGTTTTCTTGAGCAAAGGATATTATTTATTATTCAGCAGCAGCAAGGAATGGTTGACTGGTTTCTGGGCTTAATGAACGCTCAGGACGAGGAGAGTTGGAATCACATAAAAAGCTCTGCCCTTCAGCTCACAGTCTCATAGGAAAACAGGATATAGAGAAAAAATGACCCATGTGATGCAAAGCCATTGTTTCCTCTGGTCCAAACTTCCAACACTGATGCCCTGGAGTGATTTCACTCCTGGATGATGAGGCTGCAGCCTGTGGTTGGCTGGTTTTATGTGCTTACTCGAGTCTACAGCCACACGTAGTGGCCTGAAAAATGTCAGCAAGATGCTATCTAGATTATTCCAGTAGGCTGCAGGCCAGACTCCATCTCCTCTGCTGCAGCCCTTGGGATACCTTCGTGTGACAAACATTTACACACATCCGTTCCATATTGGATGTTGGTGAGGCAATTCGAGCCTTGCATGGAAGCACTCAGTGATATATGATACTTTTAAGATTTTGAATAGCAAAGGATACAATATTCCAGTCTTGGGCTGGGAAAACTCAGGTTGACTTTCTCCACAAACTTGGTTGCTGGTGTTTTTTAACTTAAAAATTCAACTTTATTGAAGTAAATTGGGATGGACAAGGTGGGGTATATCTGCAACCCCAGCATTTAGGAATCCAAAGCAGGAGAATCACAAGTTCAAGGCCAGTCTGGGCTACATAGTGAGGCCTAGCCCTCAATATCCTGGGACTGGAGAGATGGCTCAGTAGTTAAGAGCACTCGTTGCCCTTCCAGAGAACCTTGGTTCAGTTCCCAGCACCCACATAGTGGCTTACAACACTCTGTAACTCCAGTTCCAAGAGATCCAATACCCTCTTCTGGCTTCTGCAGGCACGAGGCACACAAGTAGTTTACAGACATACATGCAGATAAAACACTCATCCACATAAAAATACAAGTCTTTATTTAAAATAAAAAAATAACAAAAGTACCCAAGTGAAAGGTCTGATTAGATGAATTTTGAGAACAGTAGTCACAACATAATCACTACTCCAGTCAAAACATTTATCACTTTATTCCTCTATGATGACTAACTTACTTTAGCTTTTTATTTTGAAGTAATTTTAATTTTTTAGGAAGTTACAATGAGAGCCAGTGACCCTATGCACCCTTCATCCATTTCCTCCTGTGGTTGCATCTGACGTACCTATAATACAGTACTAAAAGCAGGCGATTTTTGCAGTACAGAGTAGAGATATACTTCTATGTCATTTTATCATATTTGGATTCTTACAGTCATCGAAGTCAGCACTGCAGAGCACCAGAACAGAGGAGCTCACCAGGTCCCTTCCTTCCTGAGGGTTTCTAGACAGTTAAAGGTCACCTGGGGATTGGGCATAGGGACACATGCCTTTAATCCCAGCACTCTGGAGGCAGAAGAGACAGGAGGATCTCTATGAGTTCAAGGCCAGCCTGAAACTCACTATGTAGTGATGCAGACCAGGTTGGCCTTGAACTCACAGAGATCCACCTGCCTCTGTCTCCCGAGAGCTGGGATTAAAGGCTTACGACACTGCAGTTGGTTCTTGGGACAAGGTCTCACTGTATGTAACCCAGGCTGGCCTCAAGCTTGTGATACTGGTCCCGCCTCTCAAAGCTCTGAGATTCAAGTGTGCGCCACTACCTCCAGCCTTTTGAGATAGTTTTTTCCCACTCAACCCTTCAGATTCAGCTTGCAACTGTTTAGTCTGCTCCTTTTTATGGCTGAGTAAGTATCCCAAAGTGTATTTGTGTTTTAGAACTTCCCTAATAAGTTATCACAGACTTGATGGCTTAAATGAATAGATATTTATTCTTGTGCAGTTCTGGAGGCCAGAAGTTTGAAAACTGAGGTGGCAGCAGGCTAGTGTATGCTCTTACCCCCGAAGTCTCTAGGGCACAATATTCCCTGGTGTCTTCCAGCTCCTGGTGATGCTAGCTGCCCACATAAGCCTAGAACTTCCTGGGCCCTAGTAATATCCCTGAACTACATACAATACTCCAATCACCACTTTGGGGTATTTATCTATTTATTTATAAGGGTTTTATATTAGCCCAGGATACTTTGAACTCACTATGTGGCTGAGCCTGGCCTTGAACTCCTGATCTCCTTGCAATCACTTCCTAAGTGATGAGATCACAGGCAATGTGCCCCTATATCCTACCCTTAACTTGTTTGATTTTGAGACAAGGTCTCATTATGCATCCTTGGCTGTCTGGAGCCACATCTGGTACCACAAACAAATAAAGATTTTTCTCTTTCCAGATATGTCTAGGTGTCTAGGTTTGTGTCAAGTTGACAAAAGCTAACCAACAGTACAGGTAGGCCTCAAACTCACAGAGATCTGTGCTTCTGGCTCCTGAGTACTGGGATTAAAGGTGTAGGCCACTGTGCACTGCTACCATGTTGGTTCCAACATGACCTTCTCCGCTTTGTCTATGTGTTTCTGCCACAGGCACACCTCTCTGATCCCTCCCCCACCTCCTCTCCTGCTTTTTCCTCTCTTTTCCTTTTCCTATTTCCCTTTTTCCTTGCCTACATCGATGCTGTAGAACCCAGGGCCTTGTACATGCTAGGCCAGTGGTTCTCAACCTTCCTAATGCTTCGACCCACTAATATAGTTCTTCTTCATGTTGTGGTGACCCCCAACCATAAAATTATTTCATTATACTTCATAACTGTAATTTTAATAGTGTTATGAATTGTAATATAAATATCAGATATGGAGGCTATCTGATATGTGACCCCTGTGAAAGGGTCATTCGACCCCCAAAGGGATTGAGACCCATAGGTTGAGAACCATTGTGCTAGGCAAACACTACCAGTGAGCCACATCTCTAGCTCCCTTTCCTATCTTTCTTACAGGCATTGGCTGTTGAATTTAGGGACCACTCAGATATTCTGGCCTAATCTCAGGTCAAGATACTTAATATGGGGCTGGAGAGCCAGCTCAATTGGCTCAGCTGGTTAAGAGTGCTTTATCGCTCTTCCAGAGTTCAGATCTCAACACCCACGTTAGGCAGCTCACAGCCACCTGTAGCTCCAACTCCAGGGGATCTGATCTCTCTACTGGCTTTAGTGGACACAGACACACAGACACACACACACACACACACACACACACTTTTTTAAAGCCATTTAACATAATCACCTCTGCATGATGTGCACATGTCTTTTGAGGAAGGGCTCAAGTTTAACCCTTTTACATGGTATGAATACACCACCATTTGCCTATTTGTGGGACATTTGTTTTCAGGTTTGTCCTATTATAAATAAAGTCTTTATGGACAGCCACGTGCATGTTTGTGTGGATATCTTCTTTCCTTTATCTGGGACAGATGCCAAGAAGTGCAATTCCTAAGTCATATGGTAATGGTATGTTTCTTTTTTTAAAATTTTTTTTCAGGACAAGGTTTCTCTGTGTATCCCTGACTGTCCTGGAACCATTAATCCCAGCACTCTGGAGGCAGAGGAAGATGGATTTCTGAATTTGAGGTCAGCCTGGTCTACAGAGTGAGTTCCAGGACAGCCAGGGCTACACAGAGAGACCCTGTCTCGAAAAACCACAAACAAACAAACAAAGATTTTTCTCTTTCCAGACATGTCTAGGTGTCTAGGTTTGTGTCAAGTTGACAAAAGCTAACCAGCACACCTCCAAAGATGCTTCTTTACCTCATTGGCATTGCAACTCAGGAGGGCATCTTAAAAGAGAAACTGGGTCAGCTTTACATTTCCTTTCTTTTCTTCTTCTTTTTCTCCTTTTCTTTCTTTCTTTTTTTTTTCCTTTCCTTTTTTTTTTTTTTTTGGTTTTTGGAGACAGGGTTTCTCTGTGTAGCTTTGTGCCTTTCCTGGAACTCACTTGGCAGTCCAGGCTGGCCTTGAACTCACAGAGATCCACCTGCCTCTGCCTCCCGAGTGCTGGGATTAAAAGCGTGAGCCACCACCGCCCGGCCCTTTTTTTTTTTTTTTTTGAGACAGAGTCTCACAATGCAGCCCTGGCTGGCCTGGAACTGACTATGTAGCTCGGGTTGACCTTTAACCTGCCTCTGCCTCCAAGTGCAGGGGTTTGGGGCCTGGATCTTTGGCTTCTTAGAGTTCCTGCAGTCCACTGGTGGGGCATGCACAGCAAAGGCCCTGGGCTCTCACTGTGTCCGGCAGAGCTGAAAAGATCTCAGCTTGGCCTATAGCCCTACCCCCAGCAAGACAGTCAAACTGTCCTTAAACACCCTGAAAACTGGGCACTGACTTCACCTCCTTATGGATGCAAGTCCTTTAGGCACGTTTCCAGAACAGAGAATTCTCACTCGTGTTCAAGATTTGCTCTGGCAACTACTTTTCTTTCTCAACCAGTTTACCCAGAGTTTCCAAAATTCTTCAGCCATTTTCTCCTTGGCACTTAGATTCATCACTCACTTCTACATTGTGTGATGGATAAGGATTTCTCAGGGCCTTAATGAACCCAGAGCCAGCAATGAACTCCATGTCACAGTGAGATCCAGTATTTTCTTTCAACTTTGCAAACTTTTGGCTTGGGCTCTGGCCATCGTGGTGTCGGAAGGGATGTGCTTGTTCTGTGTCTGTCTGGTCAGTCCAGCGCATTAGGAGTTTCTGTTTTAGTTTCTAAATTATGTATGTGTGAGAGACAGATAGGGGGAGCAGGCACATGCTGTGGCAGGGTTTTGAAGCCAGAGGGCAGCTTTTGGAAGTTGGTTCTTGCCTTCCATTTTATTAAGACAAGATATCACTTGTTTCTTCGGTGTATGTGCCTGGCTAACTGGCCCACAACCACCTGACCATCTGGGCAATTCCCCTGTTTCTGCCCTCTGATCTAGTGCTGGGACTTCAGATGTGCCATCAAAGCTAGCTTCTGTTTTATTTATTTATCATTTGTTCGTTCATTTATCTATCTATCTATCTATCTATCTATCTATTTATTTATTTATTTTTGAGACAGAATCTCAATGAGTAGCCAGTCTGGAGCTTGCTCTGTCAACCAAGCTGGCCTTGAACTCACAGAGATTCACCCGTACCTGCTTTCCCAGAGCTGGGATCAAAGTTGTGCACTGCCACACCCAGCTTGAATCCAGCTTTTTAAACATGTGTTCCATGGATTGAAGTTGGGCTGTTGTGGTGATATATTGTGTACCCTAATAAAATTTGCCTGAAGATCAGAGAACAGAACAAGCCACTAGATTAAACATAGAGGCCAGGTAATGGTGGCACACACCTTTAATCCTAGCACTCAAGAGGCAGAGATCTGTCTGGATCTCTGTGAGTTCAAAGCCACCCTGGACTACATGAGATTGACTCAGTCTAGGAGAGAAACAGAGCCAGGCAGTGGTGGCACACACCTTTAATCCCAGTACTTGGGAATCACACACGCCTTTAATGGCTGGGTGGAGAAGGTATATAAGGCATGAGGAGACAGGAACTAAAGGCTTTTGGCTCAAGCCTTTTTGGCTGAGGAAGCTCATTTGGCTAGAGGCCTGTCATCTGAGGCTTTTTAGGCTAAGGAGTCCTACAGGTAAGAGGTGGCAGTGGCTTGTTCCTTTGTCTCTCTGGTCTTTCAGCATTTACCCCAATATCAGGCTCCTTTGTTTTGTTTTTGTTTTTATAACGTCATTTAGAATTTGAACAACAGACTGTCAGTCTTGTGCAGCCTTTGCCCACTGAATTCTTCCTGGAGCACGGGAGAGGTTTCTCTATGCCTGACACAGGACCTTCTGAAATGTTTGTCTGCTTCCCCTCTTTCCCCAGCACCCTCTCCCCCTTCCTTCTTTTTCTTTTCTTCTTTTTAATTTGAGGCAGAGTCTATGTAGCCCTAGCTAGCCTGGAACTCTCTGAAACGCTCTCTGTTAAGCAAGTAGGATTTGAATTCTCAGAGATCTGCCTGCTTCTGCCTCTAGAGTGTTAAGATTAGGGCATGGGCCACCAACACCCAGCCAGCTCCCCTTTCAAGTACAGGGCTGGAGAGATAGCTCATCAGTTAAGAGTACTTCAGTTCTCAGTACCCACATGGCAGCTCACAATCATCTGTAACTCCAAGCCAAAGGGAACTAGCTCCCTCTTCTTGTCTCCAGGGAACTGCATGCATGTGGTGCAAAGACACACATTCAGGCAAAACATTCATACACATAAAATAAAAAATAAATAAAGGGGGTGCTGTGGAATAATCCTTTTGTACATTGTGAAGATATATTGCTCTCAATGGTTTAATAAAAAGCCAATTGGCCAATAGCTAGGCAGGAAGAGGATAGACAGGAGAGCCAGACTGAGAGAATGCTGGGAAGAAGGAGGGCAGAGTTGCCAGCCAGACTCAGCAGAGGAAGGAGGACATGTAGAAGATGAGATAACAAGTCATGAGCCATGTGGCAGCATGTAAATTAATAAATATGGGTTAATTTAAGTTGTAAGAGTTAGTTGCTAACAAGCCTAAGCTATCGGCTGAGAATCTATAAGTCTCTGTGTGGTTATTTGGGAGCTGGCTGGCAGGACAAAAACTTCCAACAGGGGTGGAGGACTGAGGGATGGCTCAACAGTTAAGAGCACTGGTCGCTCTTCAAGAGGAGCTGTTTGATTTCCAGCACCCACACAGCTGCTCACAACATCTGTATCTCCAGATGGATCCAATGCCATCTCCTGGTCTCTGTGAGCATCAGGAATGCACATGATGCACAGACATACATGCCATCAAAACGTTTGTACATATAAAATAAAGAAAGAAATAAAAATTTAAAAAGAAGCCAGGAGTGATGGTGCACGCCTTTAATCCCAACACTCAGGAGGCAGAAGCAGGCAGATCTCTGAGTTCAAGTCCAGCCTGGTCTACAGAGCTAGTTCTAGTCCAGGACAGTCAGAGATAACAGAGAAACCCTGTCTGGAAAACAAAACAAAACAAAACAAAAGCAAAGTATAGTACAGTAAATATATAAGCAATGAAGTCAGTGATCAGACACTCCACACTGTGTCTGATACTGCATACTGGCCATTCCCTCCATGGCAGTGTAATCTACTTGTTAACCCCAGTATCACCATGAACACTGGAGAAATACTTATGTTATGACAGCTAGGATGTCATAAAGCAATAGGACATTGTCAGCCGCTTTATAATTTTATGCTATATACTGTATGATGTATGTGGGTCATACATACATCATATAGGTGGTTCGGGATGGAGACTCTCTCCCCCTTGGTTTTTTGTTTTTTTTTTTGAAACAAGGTCTATGTAGCCCTAGTGGTCCTGGAACATACTTTGTAGACCAGGTTGGCCTCAAATTCACAGAGATCCATCTGACTTTGCCTCCTGAGTGCTAGAAATGACTTCTTTTCCTTGAGATTATTTTTTTTCATTTGTTCCAACTAAGACAGAAGTTGGTACTGGGAATGGAGTATTGCTGTGATAGGTCTGACCATGCTTTTGTTTGGAGGAATGTGGACTTTGGGATTTTAGATTAGGAAAGCAGTTGAATGCTTTAAGTGGGGCTTAATGGACCATATTAGTAGAAGTATGGAAGACAGTGGTGCTGAGGGTGATTTGAACTGTGGGGCCTGGCTTAACAGTTTTCAGAGAATATTAGTACGTGGCCTAGAGATCATTCTTGTGATATTTTGGCAAAGAATGTGTCTGTTTTCTGCTCTTGTCTGAAAAATCTGCCTGAGGCTAAATTGAAGAGTTATGGATTACCACTTTGGCAGAGGAAATTTCCAGACAATCTGGTGTTGGCTATGTTGTTTGGTTATTAGTGACCATGCTTACACAGATCTATAATGAAAAGGAGCAAATGAAAATACAAAATGCAGATAAAAAATTTAAAGAAAAATCTGAAACTAAATAGAATAAAGGGAGTGATGACCTCAGGGCAAGACCCCACTCAGATAGGCTTCCAATTTGTGAAAAGGAATTAAAGAAAAGTGAAAAGGAATTAAAGAAAATCTTAGGGTCCTATATGGTGGCGCTTGCCTTTAATCCCAACACTCGGGAGGCAGAGGTAGAGGCAGGTGGTTCTCTGAGTTTGAGGCCAGTCTGGTCTACAGAGAGTGTTCCAGAACAGCCAAGCTTAGGCAGTGCAGGGAACCACACAACAACAACAACAACAACAAAAACCCAGAAAGCTGGTGAAGATGTAATTGAATGAGAGGGCCATATTCCAGCCCCAGCAAGCAGAAGAACTTGACAGCTTTGGCCATGTAGTTCTGGCTTTAGTGTCAAGGATAGAAGAAATGGGTTATAGAATCTCCCGCTGCAACTAAGGAATGCTGCCAAGGACAGGGATATGTCAGGGGTGTCCCTGCATGGAGGCCTAGAGAGGCCATTGTGTGAAGCTGGTGAAGCCTGGATTGCCTTGGAGACCTCAAGATGTTGGAGATGCCAGAGTCATGGGATACCTGCTGAGGAAAGCTGCTACCAGGGAGTGGAACCAGCCCAAGAGAAAGAAGTGGGTTGCAGTCAACAAAGCCGAAAGGAGTTGAAGATCTGAAGAGCATTTTTTTTTTTTTTTTTTTTTTTTTTTGGTTTTTCGAGACAGGGTTTCTCTGTGTAGCTTTGCGCCTCTCCTGGAACTCACTTGGTAGCCCAGGCTGGCCTCGAACTCACAGAGATCCGCCTGGCTCTGCCTCCCAAGTGCTGGGATTAAAGGCGTGCGCCACCACCGCCCGGCCTGAAGAGCATTTTGACGTTAGACATGGAGATGCAGAATTTGGAGTTTGCCCAGCTGGTTTTCAGTCTTGCTTTGATCCAGTATTTCCTCAGTATGTTCCCTTCTCTACATTTTGGAATGATAATGTATATCCTGTGCCACTATATGTTGGAAGTATGTGATCTGCTTTTTTTATTTTGATTTTGTAGGGGATTATAGTTAAGAAATTGTGTGAATCTCAGAAAAGACTTTGAATTTTAGACTTTTAAACACTGTTGAGACTGTGATAGACTATGGGGACTTTTGAAGTCAGACAGAGTGCATTTTTGCATTATGATGTGGTTACAAGGTTATGGGGGCCAGGGAGTAGAATGTGGCAGTTTGACTAGGAATGGCCCCCATAGGCTCGTGTATTTGATGCTAGGTCACTAGGGAGTGGCACTATTAGGAGGTATGCTCTTGTTGAGGTAGGAGTGGCTTTGTTGGAGGAAGTGTATCACTTTGAAGTTTCAAGCTCAAGCCAGGCCCAATGTGGCATTCTCTTCCTGCTGCCTGCCAATCCAGATGTAGAACTCTCAGCTCCTTCTCCAGCCCCATGTCTGCCTGCACGATGCCATACTTCCCACCATGATAAGGGACTAAATCTCTGAACCTGTAAGTCAATCCCAAATAAATGTTTTTCCTTTATAAGAGTTGCCATGATCATGGTGTCTCTTCACAGCAATAGAAACCCTAATTAAGACACCAAGTATGTTCATATTTGAGTATGTTATATATAGTGAGGCATGTTTTTAAACTTTTATTGATTCTTTTTGAATTTCACATCATGCATCCCAATCCCACACATTTCCCCATAAAACATTTATCTAAATATTCTTTATCAATAAAGAAATCGAGAGTCATGGGCTGGAGAGATGGCTCAGAGGTTAAGAGCCCTGGCTGCTCTTCTTCTAAAGGACCTGGGTTCAATTCCCAGCAACCACATGGCAGTGGCAGCTCATCCAGGGGATCTGGCATCCTCACACAAACATACATACAGGCAAAACCCCAATGTACGTGATAAATAAATGAATCTTAAAAAAAAATTGGGGGGCTGGAGAGATGGCTCAGTGGTTAAGAGTACTGACTGTTCTTCCCAAGGACCCAGGTTCAATTCCCAGCACCCACATGGCAGTTTACAACTGTCTATAACTCCAGTTCCAGGGGATCTGATACCTTCACACACACCAATGCACATAAAATAAAGTTAAATAAATTTAAAAAAAAAATTGGGAGTCAGATAGCAGGGTAAGGACATGAATGACCAGAGAAGTGACAGAGAAGCCACCAGTGACTTTCTATCTCTTCCATTCCTCCATCCAAAAAGGGCTGAGAGAGGATCTCAGCCCCACCTTACTACGTCCTGACTCCTATCTGTCCTCAGTCCTCCAAAACCTCTATGGTTAATTTTGGTCAGCTAGTGGCTAGCTCCGACCTCTGACTCAAAGCAAGCTTTATTGTCAGAATTTGATAAAAAAATCACACAACATCCCTGTCCCTCCAATCCGCTCTCTACCCTTGCTCTCTCCCCCCAAAACAAAACAACATTTAAAAGGAAAACTACAGACGAAACAAAACAAAATAAAACAACAAACAAAAGAAGGAGGAGGAAGAGAAGGAGGAGGAGAAGGAGAAGAAGGAAGAAGAAGAAGAAGAAGAAGAAGAAGAAGAAGAAGAAGAAGAAGAAGAAGAAGAAGAAGAAGAAGAAGAAGAAGAAGAAGAAGGAAGAAGAAGGAAGAAGAAGGAAGAGGAGGAGGAGGAGAAGAAAAGAATCATCTCGTCCTGGTCTGGTTCCTGGTCTCAGGCTTCTGCTACACCATCAATAATGGGCTCTCACTGGGGCTCTTCTTGGATATCCTGTTGTTGTCCTGTGTTGTGGAGATCCTGCTGTTTTGGATCTATAGGTTCGTCTCCTTCACATGCTTCAACAGTTCATAGATTCGGTGGATGCTGGGGTGGGTCAACTCATACCCCTGGTTCTTGACCTGGGTGGTAGCTGGGCTAGTCAGCCCACCAGCTTTCCCCACCCAGGTGAGATCTCCAGCACCGTCTCGGCCAGCCCACCCAGCACAGCCTCTGCAGCAAGGAGTGAGGCCGATTCTCTCACCCACACTCACACCACCAGGGCCAGCTCCATTGCCTTGCCCAGGCAAGGTACAGGGCCCTCTCTGATTGCTGTGGGGGGGCACATGGGGATGGGTGGGGTCAGCTCTCCTGCTCTCATGCCCTCAGGGCTGACTCACCTGAGTCCCCGACAACAGGGTTAGCTCTAGTGTGCTGCCCTGGCAGGGTGCAGGGTCTGCTCTCCTGTGTGCAGCAGCTGATGAGGGGCTATTCTCCCACCCTCATGACCCCAGGGCCAGCTCTCTCACCTGCGGCAGGTAGCAAGGGGTGGGGGGTAGGGCATCTTTCCCTCACCCATGCCACCACATGGTGGATGGGGGGGGGGGGGGGCAGGGTCAGCTCTGTTGATCTCACGTCCTCAGGGCCAGCTCACCCATGTCCCAGACAACAGAGTCAGCTCTAGGGTGCTACCCTGGTGAGGTACACGCCTGTGCTAAGGGGTGTGGTCATCTTTCCTGGTTGTGGGGGCCAGCTTTACTGCTGCAGTATCCACCTCAGGGCCAGTGAAGTGTTGCTGGACTCTCTACCAAATAATGACATACAGACTTACTATTAATTATGAAAGCTTGGACTTTAGCTTAGGTTTGCTCCCAATTAGCTCTTAAAACTTCATTAACCTGTTTTCTATTCATCTACAGTTCGTTACATGTGTGGCTTCTTACCTCTCATTCTGTATGTCTGACTCCCTCTGTGTCTCCATAGCATCTCCTGTGAGCCTAGATTCATTCCAAGTTCCTCTCTCTCCCTGGAAGTCCTGCCTATCCTCTTCTGCCTAGCTATTGGCCATTCAGCTCTTTATTAAACCAATCAGAAGGTGCCTTAGCAAAGACACATCTTCACAGTGTACAAAATGATTATCCCACAACAGTAAGGGGTGGGACCAGCTCAGCATGGCTCTCCAATTTCAACATTCTTGGCTCCTGTGACTCCCGTGGTAATATGGGCCATGGACAGCAACACAGACCCCAGTCACAGCAGGACCATGGACCCAGACATGGCCTTTGGCAGCAGCTGGGGCCCTAGTGTCTCCATGGCCCTAGCGGCAGCACAGGACACCCAGATCAGTATGACCCTGGTAGCAGCATGGCCTTCAGACACCAACATGGTCTCAGGTGGCTGACCCTCAGAGGTAACAGGAGTCACGGACATCAACTCAGACCCAGGCTGTTGTAAAGTCATGGACCTAGACTTGGCCCTTAGCAGCAGCTCTGGTCCCGATGACACTGTGGCTCGGATAGCAACATGGCCCCCAGATACCCACCTAGACCCTGGGCATTCATGTAACTTTTGGTGGAAACATGGGCCACAGATAGTGAGGCTTTTTATGGTGGCCATTTAAAAAGCTTTTTCCAATTACTCTAATATCTGTGTCATTTTTGTGTTGGTGTCTATAATGTATTTATTTATTTTATTATTGATTTTTCGAGACATTGTTTCTCTGTGTAGCTCTGATTGTCCTGGAACTCATTCTGTAGATCAGGCTGGCCTCAAATTCAGAAATCTGTCTGCCTCTGCCTCCTGAGTGCTGGGGATTAAAGGCGTGCACCACCACTACCTGGTTTATAAATGATTTTTTTTTTTTTTTTGTCTTTTGAGTTAGGCTTTCAGGTAGCCCAGGCTGGCTTTGAGGCTATGAACTTGCTATGTAGCCAAGGATGACCTTGAACTCTTTGTCCTTGTGCCTCTTCTTCCCAAGTGCTGGAATTACAAACACGTGTCACTACATCCAGCCTAGTTTTTTTTTTTTTTTTCTGTTTTATCATGTTTAATTGTGCATGTGTGTATGTGTGGAAATCTGCACATGATTCCCCGGGGAGACCTGTGGTGTTAAACACCCCTGGGCTGGAGTTACAGTTACTTATGAGCTCCCTGATATGGGTGCTAGGAACTGAACTGGAGTCCTCTTCGGGAGAGGTTTGTGCTCTCAACTGATGATGAGCCTTCTCTCCAGCACCACCCATGTAGTTTTTGAAAACCGATTTATCAACTGTGTGTGTGTGTAGGGGGGGGCTGTGTGTGTGTATCTCTGTGTGTGCCTATGTGTGCATGTATGTATGTATGTGTGTGCATGTATGTGTGTGTGTTCATCTGTGTGTATGTGTGAGTGACAAGGTGAGCTTGTGGAGGTCAGAAGCCAGTTTTTTGGAGCTGGTTCTCTCCTTTTGCCTTGACATGGGTTCTAAGGATTGAACTTAGGTTGCCATGTTTGTATAGCATAAACCTTTACCTCCTGAACTTTGTTTAAAAATATTTAAAATGTTTATGTATATAGGTGTTTTACCTGCACGTTTGTCTGTGCCCACTTGTGTGGCTGGTGCCAGAGCAGGCTAGAAGAGGGCATTGGATCCCCTGGGACTGAAGTTACAGAGGGTTGGAAGCCACCGTGTGGGTGCTGGAAACGGAACGGAGGTCCTCTGGAGAAGCAGCCAGTGCTCTTAACGCTGAGCCATCTCTCCAACCCCAACTAGCCTCCTATAATTTTTTTTTATCCCATTAGAATATCATGGAGGTCAGAGGACAGTGTGGGAGTCGGTTTCTCCTTCCACCATGTGGATCCCAGGGACCAAACTCAGGGCGTCAGGCTGGCGGGCAGCACCTTTACCCGCTGACCCACCCACCTTCCCTTTTTCCTCAAGTTAGATTTGTGAGGTTCGTGGTTTGAGAAGTGATTTTGGATAGAGACCAGGATGTTCTGGATATGATCACACTCTGGGGCTCGTTTATATTTTGTGTTTACTCTTCTTCCTACACCACTCTGTGGGAAGAGCAGGGATGGCATCTCCTAATGCCAGGAGGGTGCAAAAGTCCAGGGTCTCCCTTTGGTCTCCACTGGCAGTTGGAGCTGGATCGGGGAGGGGTGTCCTAACCAGTAGGCAGGTTCTGCATTAGGCCTCTACTGTCACCACACCAGCTGGGTGTGGATGGTGCCTCCTCTGTCTCCCAGTGGCCTCCACTACTATTGTGGAAAGACACGGGTGGCCTCGTTTTTGGTGGATTGCGGGGCGTTTACCCACCAACCCCACAGCTCCCCAGAGTTTTCTTGAGTGTGAACAGCAGGAAATATTAGATAGAAGGATTTAGATTGTGGAGATAAACAGATAGAAAATGAAGGATAGACTCAAGAGGGCCTGGAACCTATTTCACCGGGCCCCAACTGTCTCTGCCTCAGGGTATTTATAGAGACGCCAAGGAGTGGCGCAAAAGACCTCCTCCCCCAGCACAGCCAAGTGCAGACCATCTCAGACACCTGCACTCAGGCCCGTGGTCCTGATCATCCTCTATGCGGACCTGCTGGGTAAAGCCACGAAGAACCTGAAAACGGGCTTCCACAGTGGATGCCCCGAGTGAATCTGCTCACTCGGAGGGGAGGAGTGGCTTCGTCACCGTTAGCCTAGCCAGCTCTAGGCTTTCTACTTGGCCCAGTGATGGGGTAAGGGTGGGGCTGGAGTCAAGATGGCGCTGTCTAAACATTATCTGTCTCTAGTACCTTTCCTGGTCCTTTAACTAACGGAAGCAGGCTTTCCTGGGGACTCATTTGTCACCACTATTGGCAGTTTTGGGTTGCTTGGTGTCTCTCCAGTATCCATCCTGCCATACATGGGACAAGAAGAACACCCAGGAAACAGCACCAAGTCATTCTTTGATCCCAAAGTACCTAGCAGGTCTGTTCTCTTGTTGAGTCTGCCTGTTCCATTTATATAGTGTCCCGCATTAGCTGTACTGAGCAGGAGGACTCAGGAAAAGCTTGTTGGCTCCGTCTTTCCAGAGGCAGAAACTGGGCTGAATATTCCAAAACATTTACCCAGGCGTGATGGCCCAGACCTGGATCCCAGCACTTGAGAATTAGAGGGAGGAGGATTTGGAGCTGGAGGCCAACTCAGGCTACATAGTGAGACTTTGTCTCAAAACAAAACGAAAATTGAACTCAACATTAGAACAATAATATCAACACAGATTTCTGATAAAAATGTAAGTTTCTTCGAGGCAGTGGTGGCACACACCTTTAATCCCAGCACTTGAGAGGCAGAGGCAGATGGATCTCTGTGAGTTCGAGGCCATCCTGGCCTATATAATGAGGTCCAGGACAGCCAGGGCCACACAGAGAAACCCTGTCATGAAAAAACAAACAACAACCACAACAAAATGTAGAGTTCTGTCTCACAAAATTTTGGGAGATATCACTCCAGTCCCGTTCTTCTGTCTGGAAACAGTTGGCCAAATCCAGACACCCCTCTCTGCAGACAGGGGACCATCTATGCTAGTTTACAAATTGGCCTCACATCCTCTCAAGGCCCTGCAGCACCAGCTTGACACCTCCGTAGCAAACCCATGTCATCTCCAAGAAGCTAGGCCACAGTGAAGACTGAATGAGCTGTGTGGAAGGGAGTCCCTGGCAGGATCCTTAAAGGATTTTGCTACATCATTGTAAAAATGTTCCCTTTCTCCCAGCATAGAAACTACTAAGCACAAAATGTTCTGAGCAGTTACAATTCAGAGTTCCCTTCTCCCACATAAGGAAAGAGTTACCCATTTACTCTAAAGGAGTTAAGTCTCCAGCCTCAAGGTGCGGCTGCCACACTTTAAGGCAGTGATTATCAATGCTCCTGATGTTGGAACCCTTTACTGCTATTCACCAATATGTTGTGACCCCTAACAATAAAATTATTTTTGTTGCTACTTCATAACTGATACTACTGTTATAAACTTCAATATAAATATCTGTGTTTTCTGATGGTCTCAGGCAACCCCTGTGAAAGGGTAATTCGACGTCCTCAAAGGGGTCTCGACCTATGGTAAGAACCTCTGCTTTAAATCTTTTTCCCTCCTCCAGGGTCGCCATACAGGATTTGTGTTTCCCTGGTAGGGCTGAGTGAGACATCTGCCTGAAATGATTATTTGTACCTGGACCTGTATTTCATCCCTTACTGCTCTTGGAGTTCAACGACAAGGACCGCTGCTCCATCTGCCATCCTGGTTCTTCCAAAAAGTACCGCTGAAGGTTAAACTTGGTTGTGTGTCTAGTGCTGTGCCTTGAATGACACCGATGTTAGAGACGTGAGAGCATGTTGGCACTCTTGCCTCTATCTACCTTGGTAAGAATTCTCTGAGCTGGAGGCTGGGAAGATGGCTCCAGTCTATAAAAATTGCCAGGAAAACGTGAGGACCTGAGCTTGAATTCCCAGAACCCATTGAAAGCCTGTTCTTTCCTCATTAAGTGGTCTTGGGTATTCTTGCCAAAACCCAACTGACCACGGCTCTATGGGGACATGGGTTCCTCTCTATTGAGCTCTGTTTATCCTTACACCAGTGCACGTCATTGTGATTGCTACTGGTCTGTAGTGAGTTCAGAAACAGGGAACTGTCAGTCCCCCCCAACCATGCTATTCATTTTCAGTATTGTTTTTGCCTATTCTGGTGTCTTTATAGCCGGATATGAATCTGAACATGTTTGTCAATTTCTATTAAGACACTGACTTGGATTTTGTGAGAGAGTATATTGAGTCTGTAGAATACTTTGGGGGAATATTGACATTTTAATATTATTTTTCCCTCTTCCTCATCATTTTTTTTAAATGACACAGTTTCTCTATGTAGCCCTGGCTGTTCTAGAATTCATGTAGCTCAGGCTGGCCAGAAACTCAGAGATCTGCCTCCCTCTGCCTTGGGATTAAAGGGATGCACCACCATTTTTGTTGTTTTTTCCTTTTTTTTCATTCCACAAACAACTTTCCATTTTATGTTGGTGTTCTTTAACTGCGTCCTCCATTGTTCTCTACTTCTCCAGTCACCATTTTGGTTTGCTTTGTTTTTTGAGACAGAGTCTCAATATGTAGCTCAGGTTGGGTTGAATTCCAGATCCTTCTGCCTCAGTTTCCTAACTGTTGGGATAACAAGTGTGTACCACAATGTACAACCCGGTTTACTTTTGTTTGTTTGTTTTTTCACTTATTTTGAGACAGGGTCTCACTAATTAATCATGGATGACCTGAAACTGTGTAGACTAGGCTGACCTGGAACTCATAGACTCACAGAGATCCTACTTCTGCCTCCCAAGCACCCAGTAAAGGCATGTACCACTCCCGTCCGCCCCTTCTCAACAGCACCTTACTATGGATCCCTTCTGCCTGAATCTGCACCAGAATCATGTATGTGCCCACATAGACAGGTCTTTATTTACTCTTTATAACTAATAGGTTTTCTGTACCACAATAATAGGTTTCTCCACCAATGCAGTAAGCCAGATCAAGCCAAATTGAAAAAGCAAAAGAACAAGTATATTTGAGCAAAGCAACTCCTTGGTGGGTTCTCCAGCACCAGAGATCAGCGCCTGAACAAAAGCAGGGAGGTTCTATAGCCTGTAGACAAGGGGTGATGTCTCATCTGCCACAAGCTAGGTTTGTGCCAAAGTATGGTCAAAAGCTGATGTTGGACAACTTCAGGGGAGGAGCTGCCACAGCCGCTGAGAATGCAAAACTGGGTTTTTTGGTGCCTTCCCTTTGTTTGGAGATTTTTCTGAGTGGGTGGGTTTTGGAGAAATAGGAATGGGAATTTCCTTATTATTTGGTTCCAGCCAAATAAGGTTATGAGGATGTGTGTGTGTGTCTGTGTGTGTGTATGAGTACAAGTGCCCACAGGGGTCAGAAGAAGACATGGATCCCCTGGAGCCAGAGTTACAGCTTCCAGTTGCTTGGTGGTGTTGGTACTGGGAACTGGACTGGAGTCCTCTGAAAGAGCTGAACGCTTTCTTAACCACTGAGTCATAGCTCCAGCCCTTATACATACATTTGGGGGTCATAAGTCAACATCAGGTATCTTTCTAAATAACTCTCCACCTTATTTCTTTGAGACACTGAATCAGGGAGCTCACCAATTTGACTAGAATGACTGGCCAGCAAACCCCAGGGACCCTCCTGTTTCTGTCCCACAGTGCTGGATTTACAGGTATGTGCCTGTTTTCATACCGTAGATTTTTTTTTCAAGACAGGGTTTCTCTGTGTAGTTTTGGTGTCTGTCCTGGATCTTGCTCTGTAGACCAAGCTGGCCTTGAACTCAGAGATCCGCCTGGCTCTGCCTCCCAAGGGCTAGGATTAAAGGCATGAGCCACCACCACTCAGTCATATCATAGATTTTTAATAATTAATTTTTTGAGGCATGTTAATTTTCTGTAGCCTTGGTTGTCCTGGAACTCACGATGTAGAGCTCAAACTCACAGAGATCCACCTGCCTCTGCCTCAGGATACTGAATGCTGAGATTAAAGGCCTGTGCCACCACACCCATCTACACTGGTTTTTTATATAGGTCCTGGGAATCTGAACTCACAACCTTGTGCTTGTGAAGCAAGAATTTTACCAAGAGGACCATAGCCTCAGGCCTCCTCCCCTCCTTTTCCCAATGCCTAAAATATCTAAAGAACTTAAATCTTTCAGCATTAAATTCAGAGGAAGCATCACCCCCAGTACCATGAAAACAATCAAACAAGCGTTATAGGGATTTTACTTAAAGGAGGTGCTTAAAAGAAACCAAAACCACAGACTGAATGGTGGTTGCTAGGGGCTCAAGGGAGAGAATGGGAATTACCCTTTAATGGGGAGAGTTTCCATTTTAGAAATGAGAGTTCTGAAAATGGTGGTGCTCTGGTGAGAGCAATATGAATGTACTTATACCACCAAACTGCACATATAAGGGGATAATTGGGAAGGGAATGACAGGGATTGAAGCCAGTGCCTTGCACACAGTAAACAAGTGCTGTAACAGTGAGCTGCATTCCCCGCCTAAATTATCAAATGAATTTACAACTCTAAGTTTTTTATATGTCTGGGTGTTGGGCCTGTAGGTATGACTATCTGCCACTGGTGTGTCTGGTACTCTGAGGGCATCAGATCTGGAACTGGAGTTACAAATGGTTGGGAGCCACCACATTGGTGCTGAGAATCAAACCTGGGTCCTCTGGAAGAGCAACCAGTGCTCTCAACTGCTGAGCCATGTTATATATCTATAAACATATATATACATATATATTTTAGTATTGTGTGTGTGTGTGTGTGTGTGTGTGTGTGTGTGTGTGTGTGTGTTTTCCACAAAAGCGAGAAGCAGATGTGTAATCTTCTGGAATTGGAGCTACAGGAAGCTATGAACAGCTTGATGTGGGTGCTGAGAACCAAACCCAGGTCCTCTGAAAGCCATCTCTCCAGATTCACAACCATAATTTTTTTAAAAAAAAACGGCAGAAGGATGGCTAATAGGTGTAGTGGTTTATTCTTATAATCCCAGCATTTGGTATGCTCAGGCAGGAGGATCACTGTGAGTTCAAGATCAGCCTGGTCCAGTCATACCTTCTCAAAGACAAAACAAAAAAAGCAGGGCACAGTCAGTACAGTGTTTGCCCAACATGAAAGTGCTGGTTTTGGGGGTTGGGGAGATGGCTCAGCAGTTAAGAGCAATTGGACCTGGGTTCAATTCTCAGCACCTACATTGTGGTTCATGACCATCCATAACTCCAGTTTCAGGGGATCCAATGCTCTCTTCTGACCTCCTGGGGCACCGGGCACTCATATAGTACATATACATACATACATGTAGGCAAAACATACATAAATGAGTAAATGTAATAAAAAAAAAAGTAGTGCTGGGTTTGATTCCTAGCTCACCAGAACACTAGTTGTAGTGCAGGTATTGGTGACATTTTTGATACACTATATTCACCTGGCACTCATTCATACACCTAATTAAATCTAAAGAACAGATAAACAAACCCACAGAACAATCCTCAGTCTGAATTTCTTTGAATTTTAAAACAATTTGTTTAATTTCATGTGTGTGTTGCTTGTATGTATACATGTGCACTGTGTGCATGCCCAGTGGTGACTCAGGAACTGGGTACTGGACCCCCTGGAGTTACAGATGGCTGTGGTCACCATGTGGGTGCTGGAAAATGAACCTGTGAGAACTGGGCATGGTGGTACAGGCCTTTAATCCCAGTACTCAGAGGGCAGAGGTAGGTGGATCCCTGAGTTTGAGGCCAGACTGGTTTATAGAGCAAGTTCCAGGGTAGCAGGACTATATAGAGACTCTGTCTCAAAAAAAAAAAATTGTTTCAAAAAATGTTATTCTCTAATATTTACTTTTAAAGTATAGGTCCAGACATTTTCTTTTTCTTTTTGGTTTTTCAAGACAGGGTTTCTCTGTGTAACAGTCCTAGTTGTCCTGGAACTCACTCTGTAGATCAGGCTGGCTGTAGTCCTACCCGGTCCTGCAGCTGCTTATAATTACACAGAGGCTTATATTAATTACCAATTCTATGACCTATTGGCTTAGGCTTCTTGCTAGCTAGCTCTTACAACTTAAATTAACCCATTCCTATTAATCTATAGGTTGCCACGTGGCCGTGGCGTTACCTGTCTGCTGGCATCTTGTTGATCCTTGAGCGGCGGGCTGGCATCTCTCTCACTTTCTTCTCTCTTCCATTCGAATGTACTGTCTAATCTTATTCTGCCTCACTACTGGCCAAACAGCTTTATTTATCAACCAATCAGAGCAACACATATTTACAGCCTACAGAAAGATATCCCATAGCTGCCGGCCTTGAACTCAGAGGTCTACCTGCCTTTGCCTCACAAATGAGGGATTAAAGGTGTACTCCACCATCACCTATCTAAATCTCTCTCTCTCTCTCTCTCTCTCTCTCTCTCTCTCTCTCTCTCTGAGACAAGGTTTCATTGTGTAGCCTTGGCTGTCCTGGAACTTGATCTGTAGGCCTGGCCTTAAACTCACCAGAGAACCACCTGCTTCTGCCTCCCTTCTACTGGGATTAAAGGTATGTGCCACCACTGCCAGGCCTTCAGGCATTTCTAAATGCACAAAATAACTCGTGAGCAGTGAAATGGCTCAGCAGGTAAATAAAAGGTGCCTGCTGTCAAGCCTGAAGACCTGAGTTTGATCCCTGGGACCCACATAGTGGAAAGAGAGAACCAATTAATGTAAGCTACCCTCTGATCATGCCCACATACATACACAAAATAAATAAAATACAATTAAAAGAAGTTATTAAAAATAATTTGTTGACAGTCAGGGCTACACAGAGAAACCTTGTCTTGAAAAATAAAACAAAACAATTTGTGAGTGGGGCATTATGGCTCCTGTCTGTGACCTAGGCATGGGAACACCCCATGATGCTATTTCTCAGGAAGGAAATTTGGACACAGGAATGCCTGCAGCCTTCCTCAAATGATGTCCCCATACATACCTCAGATGTTTTTCTGAAGACAAGTAACGTGGTCTTGCATTTAAATACCCTTGAACAGGTTGGCCTGTGGAGGAGTTGAACTGTAAACTCCTCACTCGCTTGTTAAAGGAGGTGTGATGATAAAATTGAGCCTTGCAGTACAAATTGCACTCAAATGCTTGGCTGCCTTGAGTCCCCAGGTTTCGGCTTCAGTTCTTCAGGCACTGATCAGGAGAGGCAACTTGGACAAGCTTTCATCATTGAAAAGCACGGCCCAACAGAAAACAGAACAAGTAAAATCGAGTAATTCTTTATTTTTATATGCTGGACAAAGAAGCTTTCGTTAAACTTCCTTCCCAGTGGAAAGCAGCATGACAAGCAGCCTCCACCTGCTCTGCTCAGGGCCGGGACTCCCCCTTGCCCATGAAGTGAGGTGGAGGGGTGTATTTCCCCTCCTTGATTAGCTTATTCCGCCGTTGTCTGATTTCCTCCAGGCGTGCCAACTGTCAAGAGGAAAAAAGCATTAGGAAATAGGCCTCAGGGCTGAAGAAAAAGCTCAATTTTAGTTTCACTGTTAAACTGGGGAATACTTTCATGCAAGAGGTCCTGTGAGACAGAGTTTATTTCTGTCTTTTGTTTTGTTTGTTTTTAAAATTTCCTAGCTGGGCATGGTAGCACATGCTTTTAATCCCACCACTCAGGAGGCAGAGGTAGAGGCAGGAGGATATCTGTGAGTCCAGTCTGGCTTATATAGCTAGGTTCCAGGGCATCGAGAACTACACCAAGAGACCTTGTCTCAATAATAAGTAAGTAAGTAAATAAATAAATAAATAAATAAACAAACAAACAAACAAACAAACAAAATAAAATTTCTGTGCTGGGGCCTGAACCCAGGCTTTGTACATGCTAGGTAAATGCTGCCCCATACTTGAAGTTTACCATTTTTCAAGAAGATTTTATTATTTAATCTATGTATATTTGTGTGTGTGTGTGTGCACATGTGCATGTATGCCCATAGAGGTGTGAACTGAGGGACAAGAAACTGTAAGCTGCCTGACATGGGTGCTGGAAATTGAATTGAATCATTGGGAAGAGCAGCAAGTGCTCTTAACTGCTGAGCCAACTCTCCAGCCCACTAAACTAATCTTTAAAAAACTATCTGAAAAACAAAGAAAAGAACTAACTGGAAATCAATTCTCAGCTTTTTAATAGGTTCCTTTCTCTTTTGGTTTTTCAAGCAGGGTTTCTTTGTGTAACCCTACTATCTTTGAACTTGCTCTGTAGACTAGGCTGGCCTTGAACTCAGAGATTTGCCTGGCTCTGTCTGAGTGCCAGGATTAAAGGCGTGTGCCACCATCGCCCGGCTAAAGATTTCTAATATATATATATATTAGATATATATATATAATATATGTATTTTACATACTTGAAAACTAATAATTCCAACAGTCTCAGTATATAGAAGAAAACAGGTAATTATACTTTGTGAGCTTGTAAGCTAGTGGGTAAAGGAGCTGCTGCCAGCCTGGAGACCTAGTTCAGTTCCTGGGACCCACGTGGTAGAAGGAGAGAATCAACTCCACAAAGTTGTCTTCTGACCTCCACCCTGTACTACCACTCAAATGCATTCACCCACACAATGAACACACATGCACACACACAAATCAAAACATTTGTACATGTTAAAATGTCTTAAAAATATTTAAAGACAGCTGGGCATTAAGAATCAGGCCTGGGCCGGGCGGTGGTGGCGCACGCCTTTAATCCCAGCACTCGGGAGGCAGAGCCAGGCGGATCTCTGTGAGTTCGAGGCCAGCCTGGGCTACCAAGTGAGTCCCAGGAAAGGCGCAAAGCTGCACAGAGAAACCCTGTCTCAAAAAACCAAAAAAAAAAAAAAAAGAATCAGGCCTGAGCTGGGTGGTGGGAGCACATGCCTTTAATCCCAACACTTGGGAGGCAGAGACAGGTGGATCTCTGTGAGTTCCAGACCAGCCTGGTCTACAAAGTGAGTTCCAGGACAGGCTCCAGAGAAACCCTGTCTCCAAAAACTGAAAAAAAAAAAAAAACATCATGCCTGTCAATTCCAGCACCTGCAAAGCTGAAGAACTCAAAATAAATAAATAAACAGATTTTTAAAAAAGTAACTTGACACTCTTTCTTTTTTGGGGGGAGGGGGGAACCAGGTCTCACTATGTATCCCTGACCAGCCTAGAGCTTTCTAGGTGGTGATGACATTAGATTTGTACCACCACACCCTTCAGTTACTAAAAGTTTTTGATCCAGATAACTTGGCTGTAAATTTAACAAAAATCCAGATTGTCTCCCTGAACTTGGAGATAAAATAAAAAATTTCAGCTAAGCATAGTGGTGCACACCTTTAATCCCAGCACTCTGGAGGTAGAGGAAGTGAGTTCGAGGCTAGCCAGAGCTACACAGTGAGACCCTGTCTCAAAAAAAAAAAAAAAATCAAAATCAATCAATCAATCAATAATTTCTATTTGATACCCCTGCAACACAGAAATAGGCAAAATGATGGCCTAAAGCCAAAGTCTTCTTTTCTAAGATCAGGGCCCACATGTTATGCAATTCACTCAGTAAGACCTTTTCCTCCCTGAACCTTGGGTCAAGTTTGCCTAAAGCAATGTCATTAATGAATGCCTCCATCTTCTTCAGAAATACATCCAGTTGGTTGCATCATGTTCATTGTGCTAGATCTACAGGGTTTGAGAGTTTCTCCAAGGAGGGATCAATGACTGTGAAAGTTCCATCCTAAATTGTTCTTCTTAAATTTTAAAAAATTACCTTATGTTATGTGTATGGGTGTTTTGCTTGCATGTATGTCTGTGCACCACAAATGTGCCATGTGCCTATGGAGGCTACCTGGTGTTAGATGCACTGGAAATGGAATTATAGACAGTTGTGAGCAGCCATGTGGGTGCTGAGACTGGAACCCAGCTCCTCGGGACGAGCAGTCAATACTCTTAATGAGTCCTGAGCCATCTCTCCAGCCCCATCCAAAACTTTCAAGACCAACCAACCAAAGCCAGTGGGTATTTTCTGCTTTATATCCTACTGAAAAGATAAGGCCTAAATACACAGGCAGCTCTGGCCACAGCCAGGGACAGGCACAGGAGAAGAGGAAGAATACTAGGAAAGAACAGGCCCTCCTCAGATCCAAAGCTCTTAACTTCCTAAGTGCCTGATGCTTCATTACAAAAGTCTTATTTGTGAGTAAGTCACTGCCCAAAGACCAACTGAAAACACTGCAGATGACTTAAGGGCCTAGAGATGTATTTCAATGACAAGAGCACTTCCCTAACATGTGCAAAGCCCTGGGTTCAATCCCCAGCACGACCGAAAAAAGAGTAAGGGGGAAGAGGAGTGAAGTAATTCGGCTCCCATATCCATTATTTACTCACCGTTTTGAACCGAAGGTAACATTCTTTGTAGTCTTCATATTCTATCTTGCACTCTTCTTTAGCCCGGGTAGCCCCAATTCCATGTGAACATTCTATCCATTCTTTTTCAAAAGCATGGCATCGAGAGGGAATCTTGTAGGGCTGTTCAGAGCTCTGGTATACGAAGTGCCGATCTAGGCTGATGCCCAGCCTCTTCTGCAGATCGAAGAAAGGCATGGCTATAAAAGAAGAATAAGAGTGCGATAACGTGAGATGTTTCTGAGAAAAACCAAGAGCTCATCCGTGAAGTCCTAGTCCCCAAATCTCTTCTCACCAAACCTTGTTTTGTTTTTCAAGACAGGGTTTCTCAGTAGCAGTTCTGGTTGTCCTGGAACTCACTAAGATCCACCTTCCTCTGCCTCTCTCTGCGCCACCCCACATGGCCACCAAACTTTTTTTTTTTTTTTTTTTTTTTTTAATAATATCGCCAAAAAAAAAAAAAAAACAAAAAAAACAAAAATCTCAGCCGGGCGGTGGTGGCGCACGCCTTTAATCCCAGCTCTCGGGAGGCAGAGCCAGGCGGATCTCTGTGAGTTCGAGGCCAGCCTGGACTACAGAGTGAGTTCCAGGAAAGGCGCAACACTACACAGAGAAACCCTGTCTCGAAAAACCAAAAAAAAAAATATCTCATCTTGCCCAGGCTGACTTCAAGTCACTACTGTAGTCAAGGAGGGCCTTGATTTCTTCATCCTCCTGTCTCCACCTTCCAAGTGCTGGGAACACCAAACTTTTATTAGACGGGTTCTCCCAGTTGAATAATTAGGGGACTTTCACAGAACTCATGGAAAAGAAAATTAAAGTTATAAACATGGATATTTTTGTCTAAGGTGAAAGAAATTTGTTTTTACTCAAGAAAAAAACAAAAAACCCAACAACCAAGAAAATGGAAAACAGAAAAGTATTAGCCCAAATTATTTCTTTACACTGTTCTATACTTTCCACCCCAACCTAAATGACACTTCTCTTCAGAAGCTCTCTAGAATCTAGTGTTTCTTCCTTTACAGAAGTAGTCAGTCTGTCCTGGGCTGGAGAGATGCTCAGTGGGTAAGAGTGCATGCTGATCTAGCAGAGGACTCAGGTATGACTCTCAGGAACCAAGCTGAGTGGTTCACAACCACCTGTGACTCCAGCTTCAGGGGATCTGATGCCTCTGGCCTCATGGAGCAGCTATACTCACATGCCCATATTCACACATCCACACATAATTAAAAATTAAATTAAAAAGTACTGTGTCCATTTCTGTAACAGAAATGTATGTCTTCCTTACTGGATTTTGCTTTTGAGAGCAAAATCAGAGCAGGTACTGGGCAACTGCTAAAAAAATAAATAAGTAAAATTTAAATAATATAAAAACCAAACAGGAAATTTCAAATGTACAACTATAAAGAAATGGGTAAAATTCTGGTGCTTAGTAGAATATGATAGGCATTGAGAAAAAAATAATACATGGATAGGGGCTGGAGAGATGGCTCCGAGGTTAAGAGCACTGGCTGCCCTTCCAGAGGACCTGGGTTCAATTCCCAGCAATGGCAGCTCACAGATGTCTGTAACTCCAGTCCCAGGAGAGCCGGTTCCGGCATACAGACATACTTGCAGGCAAAGCACCAATGTATATAAATAAAAATTAATTATTTTTTAAAATAACAAATGGAAAATACATAGTGATGTTGACATAGAACAAAATAATGCCACACGACAAAACTGCTCTAAGACTGGAAAGCAAGGCAGCACACACAACAATATCATCCTGTATGCACAGATTTAGTGATGAATTTAATT
This sequence comes from Peromyscus californicus insignis, assembly GCF_007827085.1. Taxonomy (NCBI): domain Eukaryota; kingdom Metazoa; phylum Chordata; class Mammalia; order Rodentia; family Cricetidae; genus Peromyscus; species Peromyscus californicus. The sequence continues at coordinate 31,068,843 of NW_026294573.1, read as the reverse complement.
TACAAAGTTCCTTCCCATTCTTTCAGTCACTTACTGTGCACAGTACAGTCAAATGGGGGAAACCAGCTCATTTGCTGTAAGCACTGGAGATCCCCATTGGGAACTCAGAAAGAAACCTAAGTGTAAGAGTTCGAGGGAGGAAGCTCCCAGGAGACTAGAAAAAGTCTACATGACAACTTACAACTGCTTGTAACTTTAGTTCCGGGGGGACCCACATATCACACACACACACACACACACACACACACACACACACACACACACACACACACACACACACACACACGAGTAGTGAGTTCCAATATGGCCTAGACAATAGGAGTTAGGGTATGTGTGGGGACAGAGGTGTCCTGGATCGGCTGCTGAGCCAAACTCACAACACGAATGCAGAGGACTCAGGAGGACGGGGGGGGGCCGAAATCACTGGAGGACTCGGGTAGGAAACGGGGTGCAGCCTGGTGTGGTGGCTAATTTCAGCACTTGGGAGGCTGAGGAAGGAGGATCTCCGAGTTCGAGGCCAGCCTGGTCCACAGAGTAAGTTCCAAGACAGCCAGGGCTACACAGAGAGACCCTGTCTCAGAACAGAAACAAACAAAAAAAGAAGCGGAACGTCAGGGTAGGAGGAAGGCCAAGGCAGGAGTCCGGCACAAGGCGGAGTGGACACGGAGGGCCCGTGGGATTGTAGTTGTGGGGTGACGGGGCCTGGGAAGGAGGAGGACACGCCCAGGGCCCGGGCCACCCACAGCAAAAGCAGATTTGCCAAGGAGACTTCCTTGCGGAGCACCTTGGCTGTGCGGACACAGCAGCGCCTACCGCACTACAGAAGCGTCCTTGTCAGCTCCCCGGTCTCAATTCACGACCGCCGGCTTCAGGGAGACGCAGACGCCTGCCGCAAAGGACACTCCACAGTGCGACGTTTACAGCGCGACGCCGCAAGTCGATCGGCGGCCGTGCCCCTGCGGGAACCGTAGGAACCAAGCGCGTCGATCTGCGCCTGCGCAGCCAGCGGCCCTGCCTCCGGACACTGACAGCTGATAAACTAGGCGTCTGCGCCCGTAGTGAGTTCTCGCTCTCAGCACTGTCACGACAGCTGATTGTTGTGCTACTTGACCAAGGTCACACTCGGGAAAGAGTATGACTTCTCTCACCCCAAGCACTTAAGCCCGTGGGCCGTGACCCCAAAACACGTGTGTACCTTTATGTTTCCTAACCTCACAGTGCCTGTTTCCCTTTCTATTAGTAAACGTAATAACCTGCTGGAGAGATAGCTCAGAAGTTAAAAACACTTGTTGCTCTGACAGAGGACGCCGGTGTGACTCTAGATTCAGGGAACCCAACATGTTCTTCTGAACTGGGCAACACCAGGAGCATACACGTGATGCACACACATACAAAAAAAAACCAAAACACACTCATACAACTCATACACATAACAAAGTAAATCTTAAAGATAATAGCGGCTAGCATGGAAGTTGCAAACCCTTTAAACCCCAGCACTTGAGAGGCAGAAGCAGGTGGATCTCTATGAGTTCCAGGCAGCCAGGGCTACGTAGAGAGATCTTGTTTCAAACAAACTAAAAGCTACAGAGTTGCTATAGGAACTGGTTTATACTGTGACATGGTGAAAAATGTTCTTTGGCTGGGTGATGGTGGCTTACCCCTTTAATCCCAGCACTCGGGAGGCAGGGGCAGGCGAGTCTTTGAGTTTGAGGCCAGCCTGGTCTACAGAGCCAGTTCCAGGACAGCCAGAACTACACAGAGAAACCTTGTCTTGGGGGAGGGGGGAGAAGAAAGAAAGGAGGAGAAGAAAGAAAAGAAAAACGTTTCTTTGATGTTATCACCCGACATCTGCATAAAAGCAATCAGGAAGCTGAGACAGAAGGATGCCTGTGAGTTGAAGTCCAGCCTGGTCTACATAGCCAGATTCCATTCCCCCCAAGAAGAGTCTCTGGAGAAAATCCCCAAGGTCCACAATATTAATTTCAGTCACTCCAACTTGCTCCACCCACCACCTTCCCCATCAGCTAGGTGCTCCACATGAAATCAGTTTCAATTCAGTTAGTTTTCTGAGCACTCAATGTGTGTCCAGCAAAATACTAGCTCATTATGGAACTGGTGAAGCATGCTACAAAGCTCTAGTAGCAAGGGACTGATGACCACCCTTCAGACCCACCCCTCCCCCTGTTTTTCTTACAATTCTAGAGCTAGAACCCAGGGCACCACATGCTAGCACATGCTCTATCATTGAGCTACACCTCCAGCCACCCTTTTATTGTTGTTTCTGAGACAGGGTTTCTTTTTGTAACAGCTCAGGCTGTCCTGGAAATCTCTTTATAGACCAGGCTGGCCTCAAACTCACAGAGATTCTTCTACCTCTTCCACCCAAGTCCAGGGACTAAAGGCATGCACCACCAATGCCCGGCTCACCCTTGCTTTCTTGTTTTCTTGGTGGTAGCATCTTTTCAGTTCCTTAGGCAGGTAAATTCAAATTGTTGTTCGAATTTTAGATGGTCTTTTAATGAAAAACCCAGAGCTAGATATCGGTGAAAGCTGAAAGATCAGAGAAGCAGAACAGCCAGCCACTAGTTTTTATCTCTATGAAATCCTCAGCCTAAAGAGAGTGAGTTCCTGTTTCCTCGTGTCTTATATACCTTTCTCTTCCCTGCCATATTACTTCCTGGGATTAAAGGCTGTGTGTGCTTCCCAAGCAAAGGCATGAGATCTCAAGTGCTGGGATTAAAGGTGTGTGACCACTACTGCCTGACCTCTATGTCTAATCTAGTGGCTGGCTCTGTCCTCTGATCCTCAGGCAAGTTTATTAGGGTACACAATATATCATCACATCAGATTCTTTCCACAAATTTCCAATATATTTACTTCCGGTCCCCAGCTCTTCAATCCATCTTGCATGACCAACCTTCCAACAGTACAGACTTTATTATATTTCTACTCAGAAATATCATGCAGCAACAGTGGAAAGAAGGGCAATTCTGATATTTCCTGGGCCAAACAGGGCCCACTGTAAGAAAATGATTACGGCCGGGCGGTGGTGGCACACGCCTTTAATCCCAGCACTCGGGAGGCAGAGCCAGGCGGATCTCTGTGAGTTCGAGGCCAGCCTGGGCTACCAAGTGAGTTCCAGGAGAGGCACAAAGCTACACAGAGAAACCCTGTCTCGAAAAACCAAAAAAAAAAAAAAAAAGAAAAAAAAAAGAAAATGATTACAAAGGCATGTGATCAATGACGAATGATCCTTGCCCTCAGTTTGAGGAATGATAGTAGCAGTGGGAAATCCAACAAACTGGAGCCCTATATTCTGTTGAAAGGTAGAAACAGCTAGCCTCATAGCTCCATCTTATTGTTATGAGAGAACTAAGTTATCAAATTTTTAATTTTTTTCCTCTTTTTTTTTGGATTTTTGAGACTGGGTTTTTCTGTGTAAGCCTGGCTGTCCTAGAACTCACTATGTAGACCAGATTGGTCTTGAACTCACAGAGATCCGCCTGTCTCTGCCTCCTGGGTGCTGAGATTAAGGGTGTGTGCTACCACACCTGGCTCAAATCTTCAAGAGAATTTCAAATTTTCAAGAGAAGCTGGGAATCTGCTGTAACCCCAAGTACTGCCTAGGTGACTTAACTGAATTTCTACCTTGCATCAATCTTGTTTATCTTTGATGACAAGATGTCCATAGGCAAGAATTTCCTCAAGTGGGTTAGCTATCATTGGTTGTCAAAGAACTTCTAGCCTTATTAGCTTACCAGATGCAGGAGAGACTTGGAGCTGAGACAGTCGTGAGCAGGGCAACCACACCTTGGCCGAATTGATTAGTTATGCACATCTCTTGCCTTCTGTTTAATCCCTATCTTCATGTCAGGAAGAGGAACTTGGGGGAATCCCCTGATCTTTTTGTCCCTCTTTTCAATTTAACCACATTGAATAATTTTTTTTTTTAAATTTTGCTATTTGGCTCTTTTTATTGGTTTATTGAGGATGAGTAGCTGAACCCTGGCTTGCTGAGGCACACAGTCTGTGAGTCTGAGCCATTACCACATGCCAAGGTCCTTGTTGGGTTCCTGACAATAAAATAGTCCAATTGTTGTGGCAAGTGATGTTATAGAAAGACTGGGGGCATAGCACAGCAAGAGAACCCTACTCAGCATGGATGACGCCCTGAAGCACAGACACCACTCAAAAGAGGGAGCCCATTCATTCTGGCTGAACAGTGGAGTCAATGTTTCAAAATGCCAAAATTCCTAGGTTTACGTTCTATTTCCAAATCTTGAGATATACTGCCTTCCACTCCCTCCCAAACTGCCTTCAGTTATCCAGAAATAAAAATTACAGGGTGTGTGTGTAGCTGGAGAGTTTTCTCTCTGGGTCCTGCCAAGCCCCGGCAGTCTAACAGCCCACTTATAAAATAAACACACAGATGCTTATATTATTTAAACTGTTTGGCCTAATGGCTCAGGCTTCTAGCTATCTAGTTCTTACATCTTAAATTAATCCATTTCTATAAATCTATACCTTGCCATGTGGCTCGTGGCTTACCAGCATCTTCACATGCTGCTTGTCATGGCGGAAGCTGGCAGTGTCTCCCTCCGCCTTCCTGTTCTCTCAATTCTCCTCTCTGTTAATCCCGCCTATACTTCCTGCCTGGCTACTGGCCAATCAGTGTTTTATTTATTGACCAATCAGAGCAACACATTTGACATACAGACCATCCCACAGCATGTGTGTGTGTTGGTTCTATCCTTCTACCACCTGAGTGTGGAGAAGTGTTGAACTTGAGGGAGTGAGTCCCAGGGGACTGAACTCCAGGGACTCAAGGAGGATTCAATTCAGGTCGTCAGGCTGGGTGGCAGGTGCCATAACTCACTGAACCATCTCTTGGTCTTAAGTTTGAACTTCTTTTGCCTTGAATGCTACCACTATCTCCCCTCCAATCCATTCACACCCCATTTGTCTCACCAGTTTCTGATGAACATTCCAATTCTTCTGATATTTTAAAGCACTTCATGAGGCCCTGCCAGCCCTATAAATGTCCGTTGTAGACCTAAGTGTGAACAGGTCCCCATCACTGGACGTGTCATACAACAGGGTCCTCACAGGTAACAATGGCCTTTCCTCGAATGCAAAAGCTGGAAAACTACAACTCCCAGACCAAGGAGGAACCATGTCTGAGCCATTGTTGCTATGGTGCCCAGGCTTCTGGAATTCTGTACTTGGGTCCCAAAGCAGAGATGTGAGCTTTCAGGTCCTCCATCCTTCACTTCCACACCTTCCCTCCTCAATGCTTCTTTAGGACTGTATAATGAAGTAAAGGACTTTATGCTTGTCTTCATCTCTGGGACATCAAGACTCCAAGACCCTTGTAACTCAGGCCTAAGGCCCGAGCCCAACCCCTCTGAACAAAATTCAGTGGCTGCCTGAGGACCAGATGTCTGCGCTTCACTGATGGGGCAGGGTTATTATCTCAAGTACTCTAGGCATCCACTCACAGAACTTCTATCCTGGGCCATTCACATGGTGGAAACTTTATTTAGATGTCTTTACTGTTATGCAGATCTAAACAGTGTTAGTTTAAGAAGCCTGGCACAAGGGAGAGCCTTGATATTGGAAACTCAGGCTAGTAATTGAGCTGTAGGACAGAAATTAAATTGTGTCAATTCCATTTGGAGATGGAGAAAATATCAAGTTGAAAACGAATCCAGTAATCCAGGAAAAGCAAAGTGAGTTGGGAATAAGGCTGTCAGATTCAAGATGCAAGAGGGCGATAGATATTCCATCCTTGGAACTCCCTTCTGTGAGGGTTGCAGCTTGGATGGAAAGGTATCCTGGCAGTCAGGAGCTAAGGAATGCTACAAAGTCACCACAAGCGTAGCAGTTTACAGCTCTGCTCTGGGGAAAGGTTTCCCCAGTGCAAGTGTGTATCAACTGTGCTCCGCTAGGGGAGTTTCCCCAGTCTTACAGTCCGGCTCTGCTTCAGCAAAAATGGTCTCACCGCACAACAAACTTTGAGAGCTTTATTGGGAAGGAAAATTCCAAGAGGATGGCTGCCTCTAAGGTGAGCAGCAGCAGCAAACTGAACAGGGCACAGTGCTTATATAGGGCTTCTTAGGGGTGGGATAGAGCTTTCCAGGGTGGCTTAGGATTGGTGGGTTTTGTAGCCTGATTCTTGGGCAAGCTCAGGGACTGGTGGGATTTCAAGCCCTGGTCCTGGGGGTTAAGTCTGGGTCAGGGTGGTTTTCCTTGGCCCTTTTTACCCTATACCCTTGGGCCATTGGGAGTCAGAGGCAGGTTGTTCTCTTGTGAATTTGAGGCCATTCTAGTCTAGTATCTATATAGTAAATTCCAGGACAGCCAGAACTATATAGGAAGAGTGTGCTGAAAAACAAAACAAAACAAAACAAAAAAAGAACTCCCCCTTGGGCTAGGAATGTGACTTGGTTGTTAAAAGTGCTGGGTACCATCCCCAGAGCCATATTCAAAACCAGGTATTGTGGTGATGCAAACCCACAACCTCAGCACTTGGGAGGTGGAGGCAGGAGGATATACTCAACATCACCCTCAGCCTCAGGGGAAGACAGCCTGGGCTACATAAAGACCCTGTCTCAATCCAAAACTTCCTCTTATCTTGACGTATGGAACTGCCTCTTGACGGGCAAAATGAGGTTTCCAAAGTGGTATGATTCCACAAAGCCCTGGGAAAGCCAAGCAGGCAGTCTACTCCACCTGTCACACCTTCCCATCATAAATGAACACACTGGAGTCTGGGTTCAGAAACCAAGAGTTGTACTGAGTCAGCAGCCCTAAGAGCAGGTAATCACCCTGCTTGCAGGCCGCTGCCTGGGCTAAGGAGCCTTCCTTAGCAAACACTCTGCTCTTTCATGGAGGCACCCAACATCTAACAAAGCAGAGAGTTGTATACCCTTCTGTCCATTAGACTGACAGCCTAGAGAAGGCTTGACTCATTTGACCTGGAAGTTAAGGGGAGTCCTAGGTCACTGCTGAACAGACACATCCTTCAGCTAGCCACTCATCAGTTAGGAGACAAGAGATCATAGGTCAGAGTGATACAAAGAGCTCAATGTAGTAGTGGAAAAGTCACAAAGACAAATGCATTACAGGACGCTATAAAAGCATAAAATCAAGGGGTATGATTAAGTACTGTGTGTGCGGTATACCTCAGAAATTCTTACAATCTAGTTTAGCCATCCAGCTACTATTATTACCATCTAATTTATATCACTTTAAATCTTTTGTGTGCACACACATTGAGGCCCGAAGATGTCAGGTGTTTTCCTGTATCATTCTCTACTTCAAGGCAGGCCTCTTAATCCCTGAGCCATCTCTCCAGACCTTTTCAGCTTTTTGGTTTGTTTTGTTTTTGAGACAGGGTTTCTCTGTGTAGCCCTAGCTATCCTGGAACTGGGTTTGTAGACCAGACTGGCCTTGAACTCAGAATTTCATCTGCCTCTGCCTCCCAAATGCTGGGAGTAAAGGTGTGCGCCACCACTGCCGGGCTCCATTTTGAGAACTTTAACTCTGACTGGCCTTCAACTTGTAGTTACCATCTTGATCTTTGTACTTCTCAAATGCTGGTATCCTGGTGCGAGCAACCTTGCCCAGTGTATGTAAACCATTTCATTAAAAATAACCCGAGGCTGGACTGTCTGTCGTTTCTAATTATGTCTATGCGTAGGTATGTGCAGGTTTCATGGGTGCCTGAGGTCAGAGGCATCAAATCCCCTGGAATTGGAGTTACATGTGACTGTGAGTTACCCAAAGTGGGTTGTAGGAACCAAACCTGGGTCTTCTGCAGGGGCAGTACATGCTCTCATCGAGCCCTGTGTCCCCTCGTCACTTGTTTTGTCAGACAGGCTCTCACACAGCCCAAGCTTCCAACTTCATTGTGTAGCTAAGGGACTTGCTGTTCTCTTCTTACCTCCCCATCCTAAGTACTGAGATACACAGGGGCCACGTTTGCTTTCGTGTAGAGACCAAACCCAGGGTGTTGTGCATGCTGGACAAACACCATCAACTGAGCCGCCGCATCCCCAGCCTACTCTAACCCTGCCTGATTCTTGGATCACCTGGTATTCTTCCTCCTGAGGCAGGCAGAGACATCACTAAGTGGATAGAGATAGCTCCGTGGTAGTGAACTTGCCTAGCATGTATAGAGTACTAGGTTCAACCCCCAGGACGGCCCAAAAGATAGACTTATTAAACACAGGTGAGTCACCGCATCTAGCTGAGTAACTTAAGGAGCTCCCTGGACAGGTTTTTCTGAAATTACACATTCCAATGCATCCTTGTAGTTTTTGTAGGTTTTATTCTTAAGTCAGGATTTCCATAAGACAATGGAATTTCCCTATCTGGGAAATACCCTTAAGTTCTAGCCCTAGAAGTCAAAGTTTAAAAAAAAAAAAGTATTTATATATACATACATGCGTACGCACGCACGCGTACATACAGGGTCTCATGAACTCACATAGTCTAGACTGGCCTTGAATGCTATGTTGCCAAGGATGACACTGAACTTCAAAGACTCACAGGCTTCCAGGTCCCCAATGTGTAGCCTTAATTCCCTTAATGCCAACCATAGAGATATCATACTCCATGGTCCCACTGGGTAACCTGAGAACAGCCGCAGGCACTGCTGGCAGTTGAGAGGGTGGCATGACCGTCACTCAGGAAAGCACTCTTAGCCAGGAGCTGCTTATAGGAACACTTAGAGGGAGCATAGCACAGTGGTGTCTAATCGTGGGTGGGCAGCCTTCCAGACTTGGCATCCTCACAGGCCCTTAGCTACCCCATCACAGCCATTACTATGGCTCTTCTTCAGGGAACAAGTAACTACCCTAGAGAAAGACGAGATGAAACAAGCTGTCCTTTAAGTGAGTCAGTCTTTAATATGAAAAGGGCCATGGTGGGCTCCAGGAGTCTGTAAATCCTCCACAGGTTGTTGAACTATGGAAATGGTTATAGCAGCCTTAGGGAGTTATCTGAATCCACATTATCACAGTACCAAAAAGGCAAGGTAAACAAATAGCTTAAGTATTTTATTTGTTTGCAACTAAGCTTGTTAACACTATATAATGAAAATGTACAAAGAATAATGTTGCAGTTTTTGGTTAGATTTAAGTCAAAGACATTCATTAATAAGGAATCTTCAAATGTGAATACCCCAGAAATGTCCGTAAGCCATCGATCTCAACAACTGTCTCTGAATATCACCTTACTTTGGAAGGTATTGGCAAACATTTGAATTAAAACTCAAGAGTTTTCCAAAATAAAGCCGTAATTAATAAAACTATATTCTCAAACTAAAACAATTTTAATAAACTTTCCTTTCCAAAACAACAGTAAAGGAAACAAGGCATTTTGTAAAATGTGGTCCTGAACAAGTCACAGTAAAAATAAATGTGTACTTAACTCCCACCTCAACAGAGGCTGCTCTCTGGTCACAGCCTCGGGACCAAGGCAAACAACAGCCAATAAGCAACTTCAGGCAGGGAGCTGCCAAAACCAAGCTCTAACAGTTGAACACGGAGACCTTAGGGAGTTCGGGGGAACCTGGACAACAGGTCCAGATCCTTGCTGAAACCGATGAGAAGGTGAAGCAGCTCCTCCCAAGGAGCAGTGCTGCAAGGCCCGGCCCAGCCCTGCACTCCCCTGTGTTACACTCCGAGCACACCCTGATGTTCCGCTCCAGGGGAGAACTGTTCCCTGTAGAAGTTCAGTGTCCAGGGAGCTCCTTGACTGAATGAATGAGGTGAGCGCAGACTCCACAGGGTATTTTAAGGCTTGGAGTCAAAGTGTTTTCCAGCACAGCTAGGCAGAGTCTGTGTGTTGATGGCCCATCTCCAGTTTGTTCTAATCTCTCACCATGTATTTGCAGATTCAGGACAGCAGACCTTCCCTACATCATCGCAATCATGTCTAATGTCCATCCTAACTTATGATTCAATTTCTGTGCCTGGAAACAGTCCCTGTATTTAACGATAATACCTACACATACAACAATCCACTGTTACAACTTATATGGTCACCAAACATTAATGATCTTTTGTAGACCAAAAAAATGTTTCTAACCATAATTGTCGTGCATCAAATTCACAGCCAGAATCCCCAAGGTCAAAACAAGTTTTGCACAACACAAATAATAACTTAAAACACACAGACACACACGCACACACACACACTCACACACTTCTCACAGAGCTGTGCTTGGGGAAACTCCACGTGTTGAGTGCCACTGAAGGCATTCTTTGCTAAACTGCTGCTCCAGGTACTTTTGTTTGGAAAACCTATCACAGTAGGGTACAGCTGTTTAGTGGATGAGCAGAAAAGAAAGATATGCTGTGGCAACCAGAAAGTTTTAAGGTCTTTCAAGTTGTATAAAATGGACCTGCAGAAACATTTAAGTGTTCTCAGGATGCAAAGTTGGAGCTGAAATGTGATATCAAACCAGTTGCAAAAAGTGTACAGCAGCCATCTCTTGAGGTCACACCTGGTACCAAGATAGGCAAGAAGGCTTCAGGATACATCTGCAAATTAGGGTTAAAAGACAAATGAAAAGAATAATGAGGATGTAGTCTCATTCTTTTTAAAACATACACTAGCAGTAAATGATCAAACTGTGCGAGCTACCACTTAAAAGGCAGGAATTAAGAAATCTGTCTCAAGTATTTCAAATATTTAGAAATAAGAAACCTTGACCATTCACTGCATAAATCAACTTCCGTAAACTAACTGGACTCACCTTTCTGGAGGAAAGATATTAACAAAGAGACTGGTACTGGAGTCAAATGACCACAGGAGGCAATCTCGGCTAACTACAGAAACTTGAGCGAATTATCTAACATCTCTAAGTATTGTCTTTACCAATAAAAACGGGGTTAATATTAAAAGTTCCATCTCATAGGATACTGTGAGGATTATATAAAATTAGAATTTATTGGTTTGACATTGTCCGACACCAAAGTATTCTTAGCCACTTCACTTTACAGAGCCTTGCAAAATTCAAAAAAAAATTTTTTTTTAAGATTTACTTATTTTATGTGTATGAGTGTTTTGCCTGCACATGTTTGTGTACCACATGTCTGCTAGGTGCCCTTGGAGATCAGAAGGAGGTATCAGATCTGGGACTGAAGTTATAGGTGTTTGTGAGCCACCATGTGGACACTGGAAATTGAGCCTGGATCCTCTGCAAGAGCAATAACCCAGGGCCTTTTGCTCCCAGGACACAAAATACTCCCAAGCAAAATCTTGTCCTTTTTTTTTTGTTTGTTTGTTTTCCGAGACAGGGTTTCTCTGTGTAGTTTTGGTGCCTGTCCTGGATCTTGCTCTGTAGACCAGGCTGGCCTCAACTCACAGAGATCCACCTGGCTCTGCCTCCCAGTGCTAGGATTAAAGGTGTGTGCCACCACTGCCCGGCAAAATCTTGTTCTTAAGAACTTGGAAATTTTAAAGAAAAACTTGGTATACTTACAGCTTGTTGGCCTTGTCCCATATCGCCGCATAATCTGATCATGTGTGAATTTCACAAAAGATTCATACTGTTCTGTGAAGATATAATAAAGAGTATATATTATCCCAGAAACCCATCCCTAATCCCTCAGGCAATTTAGGAAGCAGGGTGGCATCTGTCTTCCCTGTTTGCACTCTCTACTCAAACATTCCTTTTTCTCTCCTATCCTTCTACCCACTATCCATGGCCTCCCGAAGAAAGATATGTGAACTTGAAATCCTGAAGTCCTTTTTTCATTACAAAATGAAAACACGAAGAGTGGGATTACAGTGGGATCAGTAACAGAGGGCTTGCAAATGGATGAGGTAGATCTCTAAGAGAGGAAAAAAAAAGTTGAGGTAGCTCATGCTTGGAATCCCATTTCTTGAGGAACTCTTAAGTTCAAGGCTAGCCTGGTCCACACAATAAGTTCCAGATTTATTTTTTAAATTGTGTGTGTGTGTGTGTGTGTGTGTGTGTGTGTGTGTGTGTGTGTGCGCGCGCACTGGTACATTTGAGTGCAGGTGCCCTTGGAATCCAGAGAGTATTGGATCAGCCAGAGCTGGAGTTATAAGTGGTCTTGAACCACCTGACATGGGTGCTGGAAATTGAACTCAGGAAGTACTCTTTAACTGCTGAGCCATCTCTTGTCCAGCCTCAGCTGGTCTAGACTTGCTTTTTTCTATCTTACCTCCCAAACCAAAGAGTGCTCAACTTCTACATCAACAAAGTGACTCCAAGGCAGAAGTTTGAACATGTTAGTGACACTGCACTGCACCAATCCTGACACCTGTTAGGAAGTCAGTGCCATAAGCCAACCACCTGTTCACCAGCTGGTAGCCTACTCAATGCCTATACTTCCAGAAAATTCTTACACATGGAGCTTGACTCATCTGCTTTCAGAAATGTAAATGAGTTCTTTCAAATGATGTGTAAATAACACCCATGACACCATCAAAGAGTAGCTGCAGTGTTCACAACCCCCACACACAACCCCTCTTGCACAAAGCCTCTTTTTTTTTTTGAGTTATACCAACAGCAGCAGCAGCCTAGGTCTCAGCCTACCTGCGAGTTTGGTACTAAGGATCTGCTCATACTCCTCTCGAACTTTATCTTCATAGTCTTTTAGGAGACGCTCACATATTATCCCCACTTGTCGAAGGGTAAAGGTGGGCTGGTCCTTCTTCATCCAGGAAGAACCTGGCAAGAACACAAACATAAGCTGGGTGCAGTGGCACATGCCTATAACCCCAGCTATTCTAGAGGAGAAATGAATGGAGTTTGAGGTACACATGGGAAACTTAACAAGACCCTCAAAAATAAAAAGATCAGTGTAGAGCACTTGTCTAATTCAAGGCTGACTCAAGCCCCAGTATTCCATATCCCCCTAAAAAGATAAAACTTCTTTACACAACATATTCCAGTTCCATGGTTCGGAATTAACAACCTTCACAGAAACACTCAAGATACACAAAAACTTTAGATAGGCTAGCCTAGCTGGCCAGGGAGCCCGGAGGATCTTCCCTATCTCCACCTTTCTACGTGCTAAGATTACAAATATGGGCTGCTACACTTGGCTTTTTTAAAATGTGAGTTCTGGGGACTCAAACTCAGGTCGTCCTACATGTACTGTACAGACAGGGCTATCTCCCTGGTCTGTGCTCTATAAGCAAAGCTAAAGGTAAACTGAGAAGCAGGGGAATAGATTTGTGCCGTGTGCTAGCTGAGCTATGTATACACAACAGTTCTGATGTCCTAACAATCTGGGCTCATACTCACCCCATAAAAGACCAGAACCAAAAGCTGAAAGCTGAAGCCTCCAGTCTGGATTAGGAAAAGTACATTTAGAACATAAGTCTTTGGAAATCACTCAGCTGTGTCCAACCTCACACTGGGACACACAACATTGCCATCTACAAAATTCATGCCTGCGAGCCGGGCGGTGGTGGCACACGCCTTTAATCCCAGCACTCGGGAGGCAGAGGCAGGCGGATCTTTGTGAGTTCGAGGCCAGCCTGGTCTCCAAAGCGAGTTCCAGGAAAGGCGCAAAGCTACACAGAGAAACCCTGTCTCGAAAAACCAAAAAAAAAAAAAAAAATTCATGCCTGAGAACTGTATATAATCAAGCTACAAAGAAAGATTAAAATTTTTTTTTTTTAAATGTAGCCCTGGAACTTGCTGTGTCAACCAGGCTGGCTTGGCACTCATAGAGATCCACCTGTCTATGCCTCTGAGTGCTGGAATTAAAGGTGTTCAACACCATACCCTGTTCCTCATAATGTTTAATGTTCATGATTTTGTACTGGACTTCATTCACAGCTACCCTGGGGCACATGTGGCCACTATGAACATCAGATTAGACAAATCTGACTGTAAAACAAACACCAAAAATACATTTTCTGATAATGATTCTGTAGCAGAGCAGGGCCAGGGCATCTTTTATTTTTAGGATCCACAAATGATTTGTAAGCTACAGGGAGTCTGAGATTCAGGACCATTGGAATTGCTCAACAATATAAAATAGGTCACTGACATTAACCTCTTACCACTCCTTTTGGAAATGGTCTCAAGAAGTCCAGGCTGGCCTTGAAATTGTTAGTACCCCCCAAATAACCTTTAATTTCTGATCCTTCTGCCTCTGCCTCCTCATTTACTGGGGTTACAGTGTTGGTTTTTATTTGGTGCTGGGGACCCCACCCAGGATTCATGCATGTGAGGCAAGCACCCGACCAACTGAGCGCCCATTACACCTTTATTAACTCATGCTCCTTTTGTGACTAATCAGAGTCCTGTAAACCCAGCACACTTCCAAGGTGGAGGCAGGATAAAGAATCGGGGTCAAGGTCATTCTCTGCTACTTAGTAATGAACTCTTACCTACAGGCCTCTTTCTCAGTTTTCCTTGTGGCTTTATCAGAGGCTGTGGTAAATCAAAACTGTAATTTCCAGCTTCCTAGGAGCTAAGATTTCAGATGTGAACAGGTTTTATTAAACAAGCTCACTCAGAGCACTCAGCAAAAATGGGAGGGATAAGGTTATAGCAGCTTCTACTTTGGAAGGGAGGCCAAAAGAAGCAAGCAATAGCCTGATTCTGGAGCTGGCAAGTGGAGCAACAGATTCCATGGGACTTCCTGCCTGCTGATGGTAAAATAGCAGCCTTAGAAATATAAGCATAAAGATCAAGCCGTAACTCAGGCCTGAGAACCTCCGAAGTTAGTCTAGAATCTGTTTCTTCATTCCTGTAAGTATTTAAGCTACTTACCACTTTGAAACAAACCTTTTATGGCTTTTTCCAATTAAACCAAACACAGATTTTTTTTTTTCCTCTACAAATGAAACATGACCAAAACATCTGGCCTCATCATTGGTTATCATTTCTCTACTCAACATTTTCTACTACTTTAACATCACTGGATGGGTGGTGGTAGCACACTCCTTTAATCCCAGCACTCGGGAGGGAGAGACAGGTGGATCTCTGTGAGTTCGAGGCCAGCCTGGGTTCCAGGAAAGGCGCAAAGCTACACAGAGAAACCCTGTCTCAAAAAACCAAAAAAAAAAAAAAAGAGAGAGAGAGAGGGAGGGAGGGAGGAAGGGAGGGAGGGAGGGAGGGAGGGAGGGAGGGAGGGAGGGAGGGAGGGAGGAAGGAAGGAAGGAAGGAAGAAAGAAAAGAAATTGAATATTTTGAAGAAACAAACTTTTCAACTGTTTTAGGACACAGAGGTTTGCAGCACTGGTCTATTGACCATTTATAGGGACAAAGCAGTCAAGTCTAGCTCACTAAGTGACAGAGACAACCTCAAATCCTGAGATTTTAGAGCACTGCCCCCACAATCCATGTATCAAGATTACAAAACGGGACTGTCCAATAGAACTTTCTAAAACAAATTTCTTACATTTGTACGTCCAATATAGCGCCACATATGACTACTACTTATGTACCTGAAATAAGTTTAATGCACATGAGCACTGGATTTTTTAACACACTGGGCGTGATGGCTCAAGGGTGTAGTCAGCAAGAGGACTTCCATAAACTGGACGGGACAGCTGGGTCTTTATATCGAGTTCCAGACTAGCCAGGGCTACATACTGAGACCTGGTCTCAACAACAAGGGACCAGGCATGGTGGTATACAACTTTAATTCCAACACTCAGGAGACAAAGGTAGGATCTCTGGGGGTTCCAGGCAAGCCAGGGCTACATGGTGAGACAAAACAACTTGCTCAGGGGCTAGAAAGATGGCTCAATGGTGAAAAGAACTGGCTGTTCTCCCAGAGGACCTGGGTTCAATCCCCAGCACCCACTTGGCAGCTCACAGCTGTCTGTAACTCCAGTTCCAGGGGATCTGACAATTCCACATACACATACATGCAGGCAAAATACCAGTGCACATAAAATAAAAACAAATCATTAAAATAAGTAAATAAAACTGCTCAAGCCAAAAGTAAAACCTCAAAGCAAACATAAAAAACAAAAACAAAGCTTAATTAGTAAGTTTACATAAGAAATAACTTAGTTCCGTGTTATGGTTTGAATCTAGAATATCCCCCATAATCCCATGTTTTAAGTGCTTGTTCCCTAGCTTGTGGTGTCTTTAAAAGACGAGGCCCGGCAGGTGCAAATAGGTCACTGGGCCAGGCCTTTGAAGTTTATATATCTGCATCTGGTTCCATGTCACCCCCATTTCCTGGTCGGTACCATATGAAGAGGAAGCCAAAAGCTCATTGCACGAACTGAGCCACTTCCCCAGGCCTCTGCCACACGAAGGACAGTCCCATCTGAAACCATAACCTTCCCCAGGCCTCTGTTGCACAAAGGACAGTCCCATCTGAAACTGTAACCTTCCCAACTGACTAATTTGTCAGGCTGTCACAGTCCTGAGAAAGGGACACAGCACAGGTGCTGAAGGACACACTTCAACTACAGAAAGGCAGAGTGTTAGGAGACAGGGGCATGCTGTATACATCACAAGCTGGTTTCAAACTACAATCCTGCCTTTAGCCTCTTAAATATGCCAGGATTACAGGTGTGCACCGCCAACCCCCCCCCCCCAAACTCTGAAAATAGATTTTCCACACCAAAGTATGCTTACCTGGAGAACCTGGTGCGGTGAGTGCCGAGGAGGGAGGCTGGCTTTCTGAAGTACAGGCTTCACTCTGACTGAGAACAACCTCTAAATGTCTCCATCTCTGATAACGGCTATATTCTTGCTTTATGTTCTGAAAAATTTGCTCTAGTAAAAAAAAAAAAAAGAAAATGAACTTGAGCATTCATTTTGTGGTCATTTCTCAGACTTCCCACCCCTAAAAACTTTCTTGAGAAGATAGGCAAGAAAGGTCATCTTATTTTATTCTACAAGTTGCTTGAGTTCAAACTCCAACTCTTTTCGACACTAGGCAAACACTCTACCAATAAGATACATCCCCAGTCCAAAGAAGATATTTTGACTAAATAGCCCCTTTATCACACAGGTCATAATCTCTTCCTCATCCTATGTTATTAACAGGTAAATGTTTACCCTGTACAAACCAGCCCTATAGCTCAAGACAGTGTTCTTATTCTGACTATTTATGGAGCTGGTGACATGGTTCAGTGCATAAAGGTGTTTGCTGTGCAAGCCTGGTGCCGAGTTCAGTTCCCTACATAAAACTGGAAGGGGACAACCAACTCTACAGCTGTTCTCTGACTTCCACACACATATCATGCTCACAATAGAATACATTTTAGAAGGCTCAGCAGTTAAGAGCACTGACTGTTCTTCCGGAGGATCTAGATTTGATTCCCAGCACCCATATGGGGGCTCACAGCAGTCTTTAACTCCAGTTCCAGGGAATCTGAGTCCTTTTCTGGCCTCTATAGCACCAGGCATGCAAGTGGTACACAGTCAAACATGCAGGAAAACACTCATATATATAAAATAAAAATAACTAAACTTAAAAAGGTTTAATCCCTAAAATAATAGCTATTGGTCAAGCCCCTCATCCAGTTTCCTTTACTTTGTGCCTGTGGTAAACAAGCAAGTCAGACCTGCACTTTGCTGGATTCGCTGCTACAATTTAAAGTAAAATGAGCCATGCTTTTATTTTTAATTTGCTTTGTTTTTGAGACAGAGTCTCATGTAGTCTAGGCTGGCCTTGATCCTGCTGTGTAGTTAAGATGACCGTGGACTCTTTCTGATGCTCTCCTTCTCCATTTTCCAAGCACTGGGATTAAAGGTGTGTGTCACCACTGTCGGTTCTCTGTTTGAGAAATGGTTTAACTATATAGTCCACCTTAGTCTTAAACTCACAGCAACCTTTGCTCAGTTAAGTTTTACATTTCCACAAAACACAGTACTATGGGTGAGTCTCTTATCACTAAAGGTCTTTTAACAATTAAGTTTTTGTTCCATGAGAAGATGGTATATAGCAAAAACCATTATGTGTAACAGTCTGGACACAGACGGGAGGAGCCGAAGGCTATTGTTTGGGATTATCAAGGCTCATTAAAAGTGTTTTTAAAAGCTAGGAAGTGGTTGGCACACACCTTTAATCTCAGCACTTGGGAGGATCTCTGTAAATTCAAGGCTAGCCTGGTCTACAAAGTGAGTTCCAGAATAGCCAGGGCTACACAGAGAAACCCTGTCTGGAAAACAAACAAGCAAAACAAACAACAAAAACCCCACATAATTAAAAATAAAAATAAATTCTTAAAAGTTCCTGAGCTGGGTGTGGTGGCAAACCCATGCCTTGGAAGGAGGGAGGCAGGAAAATCAGGAATCCAAAGTCATCCTCGATTACACAGAGTTTGAGAACAGTCTGGGCTACATGAGACACTGTCTTAAAAAACAAGCTGGGTTGGTAGTCCGTTCCTGTAATCTCTGTGATTGGGAAATAGAAACAGGAGGATCACTGCTAGGTCAAGGTCAGTCTGGGCTGAGTGAGACCCTGTCTCAAAACAAACACATGTTCTCAAGCCAGTCATGATCCCAAAACATTTCTGAGCTGGGTCCTGTGAGGCCAACTCGAAACCCAGCTTCTCTGGAGGCCAAGGCAAGGGGATCCCAAGATCAAGGCTACACTGGAGAATACAGCAAGGTGAAGAAGGCCAGCCCAAGCACCTCAGCAAGACTAGATCCAAAAAGGAAGATGAGGGCAGTGGCTACAGCTCAGTGGTAGAGCACTGGCTTCACATGCAATCCCAGCACTGGAAAAATAAAGAAAGGTGATATAACACAATGTTTGCTAGGACTCAAATGATTATTCTCAGTCAGCACAAACTGAACTTGCCAACACGCAGGAAACACCAGCTAGCAACTATAAAACTATACTCCTGGAAACAAGAGAGTCCAGAAGGATGTGGATTTCAAGTTTTTATATATGGTGACATAATACTGTATTCCTTCTCCTGATACTATAAAGTCCCCCATAACAAAAGCAGAGACTGCATCCATGATGATGAATGCCCGTGATTCCAATGCAGGGAGGTGGGGGTGTGGGCAGGGGGATCATTTCAGAAGTTGGAGGCCATCCTGGCCTATATAACAAGTTCCAGACCAGCCAGTGCTACACAAACCTATCTAAAAACCAGGAAATTACATTCCTCAATTCAAATTGTTCCAGTGTAGTTTGCTTTAACTGAATTTATCCGGGGTGGGAGGTGTAGATAATGCCACTTTGTTTGCTACGAGCGATTTTAGGAAGCCATTCCCAATCTTTAGTCTAGTTATTCAAAGTACATGGGAAATGCCTATCTAAACAGGTAAACAGAATCAAAATCACAGAATGAATAATAGTGCCGGTGATGGTATGGTCCAGTAGTTGCACATTTAGGTAAACGAACTCTGCCTAAATGTTAGAACAAACACAGTACTGTTTTCCTTTAACAAGACCACAAAATCCAGCCTCTAGATCCTTAACAATAGGGAGGCTTCTTTTTCTTTCTTTCTTTCTTTCTTTCTTTCTTTCTTTCTTTCTTTCTTTCTCTCTCTCTCTCTCTCTCTCTCTCTCTCTCTCTTTCTTTCTTTTCCTTCCTTCCTTCCTTCCTTCCTTCCTTCCTTTCTTTCTTTCTTTCTTTCTTTCGTTTTAAAGTCCTACTCCTCAAGCGTATACCTGCCAGGTTCATTCAATACAAGGATGTATGCAATGGCTATGAAACAAGAAAGGACAAGTATGAGGGCAGAGGGCTCTCACGAACTCCAACTGCCTCCTGCACAGCAAATGGACACTGGGAGTACACAACTTCAGGGCTGTCCAAGATTCTAATTACAATCTACACAGGAAGAAAATGGTGCGATCTTCTTCTCAAGACCACCTAAAGCAGGAAACAGCATTTATTTTTAAAAATGCAAATTTCTTTGTAACAGTTATGCTTTTAATCCTAGATTCTATTATTTACCTTTTAGCTTCTAGGTTATTTATCAGGCTAAATTCCTCCCCAAAACTCTTCAGTGTTTCTGGATTACTACAAGTCACAACTAAATGTCTTTCAAGACTCAGCCCTATGTGGGACATGGTGGAGCACACCTTGAATCCCAGCACCCAGGAGGCAGAGGCAGGTGGACCTTTTTGAGTCCCAGCCAACCAGGGCTACCTAAAGAAACTTTGTCTCACCCCCCCAACCCCCAAAAAACTCAGCCCCAAGGCAGGCATGGTGGCAGGAGTCTGGAATTCCACTCAGTACAGAGGAGGTAGAGGCAGGAAGAACAGGAGTTCAAACTCATCCTTAGCGACATAGCAATAACAAGTGGGAAGCTATTCAAATAAAGTCAGGTTGATTAAAAATCAAGCAACACATGCCTCCCCTCCCACCTAACCCCCAAAAGTGAGGAAGAAGAGAAGGAACATTTAAAAATGAGATTGTTGTTTATTTCCCTTTAGGTGCTGTCATTGTTTTTTGGTGTTCTGTGACAGGGTCTGGGTAAGACCTGGGTAGCTTGGAACTCATCATATAGACCAGGTTGGCCCTGAGCTTGCAGCAATCCCGCTTTTGCTTCTCAATGCAATCAAGAGATTACAGCATGGAGCGCCAAACCCGCTTATTCTATGTGTAGAGCAGCTGACAACATCTCTCTTATTTCACCCTTGAGTCCAGAAGGCATTTTTTACTTAAGATAAAAAGCATTAAATATGTATCGATACTTCATATTTCTTTCATGACTGACAGAACCAAAATCTAATAAGCACTAAAAAACATGGGGTTGGGGTGTGTTTAATCAATTAAAAACTTAAAAGCCTAACAGAGTTCTGGGCATTTAGTTTCCCCAGAACATGGCTGAGGCTCTGGGTTCCAAACCCACACCCCCAACAACAACAAAAGAGGCCTCATGACAGCACTCTGCCATAGTCAGTCTTCTGAAGACATTTAACAATGGTCATTAAACAACCGAGATCACCTGAACCACACACAAATGGTACTGAAAATTTAAGTACTGAAGAAATAAAACTTCTGGGGCTGGGGAGATGTTTCAGCAGTTAAGAGCACCGGCTGCTCTTCTAGAGGACCCAGGTTCAATTCCCAGCACCCACATGGGAGCTCACAACTGTCTGTAACTCCAGTTCCAAGGGATATGGTACCCTTACACAGACATACATGCAGGCAAAACATCAATGCACATAATAAATCTTCAAAAAAAAAAAAAGAGAAAGAAAGAAAACTTTTATGCTTTTATGCAAACAGACTTCCAGGCCCTTGCTCTCCCCCCCCCCCCCCCCCCCCTTTTTGTTTTTTTTTTTCAAGACAAGGTTTCTTGGTGTAGTCCTGGCTGTCCTGAACTCCCTTTGTAGACAGACCAGGCTGGCCTTGAACTCAGAGATCTGCCTGCCCCTGCCTCGGATTAAAGGTGTGTGCCACCATCGCCTGGTGCCTCTGCCTTTTTGAAATGGGGTCCTCCTATGCTGCCCTGGCTGGTGTGGGGTTTCTAGGCTCAAGCAATCTTCCTGTTTCAGCCCTACCTCCCCCTGCTTTGGGGGCCTTTATTAAAACACACACACACACACACACACACACACACACACACACACACACCCCAACACAAAAAGCTTCCAGGGTTCAGTCATTCTGTGAATAAGGTTATATATAACATTAAGTCACCAGGGCATTTAAATTGAAAAGATTCCATTCTGGGTCAGACTAGGTAATGGATGTGAAATTCTGTTTAGAAATGATTATTTGAATCAGCCATGATGGTTTTCAAGTCTGTGATCGCAGCACCTGTGAGACTGAGGCAGGGGGACTGCTAAGCTCAAGACAGGCCTGGGCCACATTGTGAGACACTGTCACGAATCAGCAAAGGAAATGACTATTGAGATTAACAAACTCAAGGCAAAAGACACAGCAAAGTGGGTCTAGGGAAAAGGACAGTCACGGTTTAAAAAAAATGTCCGGCATTTCTTCAAATTCTAGGATTAAGACGTGAACACAGCTTGAGAGAGGTCTGCTGGTGGCAGCGAATATCCTCGAGTGGACATGGAGAGGAAGGAGGAAATGAAAACTAAAGGCACTAGCGACTGAAAGAGGTGAGGGAAAAAACGATTTAAAGGGATTACAGGTTTTGCTAACGCTTGAGGAATAAGAAAGAAAAAATACAAAAAAACGACTTGACCAAATCCACGGTTTAGGGCTCATTTCTGGGATCCCTTTAAAACTGCTGAATATTAATGCTGAAGCATTTTCTCTCCTCCTCCTGCAATACGATAGGTATCTCTACTGTCACATGAGTCCTTCCTTTTGCCTTGGCCAAAATGAAGAGCCTTACTCATGTCAACTCACTGTATTAGGTATCTGAATTCCTGGTACAGATTCTCTGTATACTAAAGGATTCTTAAATACTAGCCAACGAACTACCCACTTCAATACATGAGACAAGACAATAGCCATACAATGAAACATGGCCAGTCCCTCCCTCTAAGAAACAGATTGAAATCATTTTCCACGACTGCTGGGTGGCTCCTGGTCCCTAAAGACTTCTAGAAATCAAGTCTCCCTAACAAGCTCCAGCACGGTGCGGCGCCGCACACACTCACGCCCCCTCCTCTCTAATCAGTCTCCCTCCCCACTCAAGGCTGGGTTCGTGAGCAGAATCCAATTTTCCATGGCCCACTGGATCTGCTGGGAGGTTCCGTACAGCGGAGGCAGGAGGGGCTTCCTTCAGGGACACCAAGAGCCTCCGGCGACCTGGGGTATCCCCATTTCATCTTGGTGCCCACCCCTCCAGGCTCTCCAGCTCCAGGAAACCCCGAAAACCGACACTGTGGGGCCATTGCCCTTCCCGGATGTCTCTCGTCCCCGGAAGCAACCGAGCCCAGCAGCACCCCAGTTCCTTTTTCTCCCAAGGCCGATATGAGGAGCTGAGGTGATTCCGGCCGGCGTCCGCGACCCCCGCACCCTCCCCACCCCCCACGCCCCGGCCTGGCTTCCTGCCAAGTTCGCAGCAGCAGCGCAGGTTACCCGGAGTTGGAAGGCGACGCTCGCTGCCGGGCAGGGCAGGCTGCTGGAGACTCGCCGGCGGCATCTGCATCTGAAGCGGCGGCGGCTCGGCGTCCGGGGGCCTGAGGCCCGGAGTGGGGCCGGGTAGAGGGGCACAGCGTCGCCGCTTCGGGGAACCGGGGCTCAGCAGCGCTGCCTCGAACTCCATGGGCCGCTTCAATGTCGCCCCGCACGCCATCCCGCGGAGGGGCCAGGGACCAGATGCAGACGCGGCAACAACGGCGGCCCAGGACCCAACTCCTGAGCTACGGCTCCCAAGCCAAGCCGGCTCCAATGGCGCCTCCGGCACCCGGCAGCCGCGCTGGCCCCGCCTCCTGTGACGTCACGGGCGTGCGCCACCGCCCGGCGGAGGGGGGGTAAGCCGGAAGAGGGCCTCTCCAGGAGGTCCGCAGGCCTGGGCCCGGCCCGCGGCGCCCCCTGCGGAGGAAGTGGGCCGGTCTGGGCGGAGAGCGTGGTCGCCTAGCAACACTGGGAAGGCCCCCGCCCCCGCCCCTCCCGGGGCCCCCCCTTCACCGGCTCGGCCCGGGTGGCCTCGGAGGGCTTTCGCACCTGCGCGGCAGGAGTTTGGGGGGGGGATGGGAGAGACCTAGGGAGACCCGGGGTTCCCGGTGGCCGCGTGACCTGCTTTGGGGCAGCCCTTGTCCCCGATAAAACAGGTGATTCTAAAGGGTTATCAAGGGCTTTTCGCCGAGTCCCAGGAAATCTTCACCAGCGTAGCCGGGTTATCTGAGGATAGGCTTTATTTAATCCACGAACCCTGTGCAATCATGGGCAAAATTGGAAGAGGTGTGTTACGAGTGAATGTATTTTGGAGATAGATGACCCGTCCATTAATCAGCTCACTAAATGGATGTATTACGCAAAAAGGATTTAAAAAAAAAAAAAAACTACCAGAGAACTCGCTGGCTTAAACTGTCTAAGCAAGTGATACCAGAGTGTTTGGAACTTCCCCTGATAGCTGATTTGGCAGTTGGCTTCCCCATCTGACTTGGCAACTCAGGAAGGTTCTTCCTCCGGTCCATCTAGATGCTCTGTCGCACTGTTGGCTGGAAAATGCTTTTGATATTCTGCAAAATGAATAGAACACAGGGAGGTTCTGCTTTTAGAAACTGTGTGGTTGTTATTTTTGGGGGGAAGTAACTCCAGTGCTTTCAATCACATCAACAGAGCAACCTGCCCTGCCCCCGCCCCCCATTCAAAGTCTTTCCGTAACTATTCACATATTAATGGTCTTGACTCCTGTAATTTGGCTTCACATATCTCTGTAATTGATTTTCCCAGAATAGTCCAAATTTGAGATACTCATTGTTAATAGCCAAGATGGCTGTCAACGTACTTCACACTTGGGTTAGAGAAGAGGCGTACTACCTCCAGTCCTCTGCTGCTGCTTTTTTTTTTTAAGTCCTTTTTTGGTTGCTTTTCTCTGAGTCCTCTTCCATTTCTACAAACTCTTGAAAAGATCATAACATAGGTCATGCATTTTCACATTTATTTTTGTAAAATATAAGAAACAATTCTATTATGGCCCAGCATAGCAAATTGCTGGTTTTCTTTTTGCTATTGCCATATTGAGATTCAAACCTCGAGCCTTGCCAGGCACACTACCCATGAACTATGTCTCTAGGCCCTGGTAAATGTATTCTAGCACATTTGTTGTCTATATAGATGTAAAGGTGGTTTAAACTAAAATCTAGAAATAAAACACTAGAGCTAAGCCAGGCAGTGGTGGCTCATACCTTTAATCCCAGCACTCAGGAGGCAGAGGCAGGAGGATCTCTGTGAGCCTGTTCTACGGAAGGAGTTCTGGGACAGCCAGGTCTACACACAGAGAAACTATCTCGAAAAACCAAACCAACCAAAAAACCAAACAAAAACCCAACCAACCAAACAAACAAAAATCTCAAAACAAACATTAGAGCTAAAGAGAAAGAACACAATTATCTTGGCATTAAATGACCATAACTCAGTTTAAAATTTAGTTCTGAGTTTCTTGGATGTCAAGGGCAAATTAAACCAGTGTTGACTGAATAGATGTTGTTGTCTGAAAGGAATCAGTTCACCAGAGGACACAGACCATCATTTTGTTTTGTGTATCACTTAATTCTAAAGGTAGACTCTCGTGACTTTAGTGGGAACAGTGAATGATGTAATTAAGCCTTCAAGACGACATGTATGGCTGTTTCTTATGTTCAATAAGAGCCAAGGACATGAAAAACCACTTAACGATGGTTATTTTTTAAGGGGACTTGTTTAAGAGCTCCAAGTAAATTGTTTTCTTGTGGTATAAACAGATCCAAAGTGAGAGATTAGAATATTTGAAAAGTATGTCCCTTGGGTAGTCATTGGAAACACACCTCTTTTAGCTAGGGTTTTACTAAGTGCTTTGATAGTTACTCTGTGATCCTTTAAAACATTGAGCATGCCTCAGAATATTGGTGCTTTAACAGAGGAAGCTATAATTTGCATATAATATGTGCTTCAAAACCATACATTCCTTGAGAATAATAAGGAAGCCTTATTCATCTGTGTTTCCCCATTACCCACACAGTGTTTGAATGCAGCAGGGAATAGGCACAGAATAAATATTAGTCAAATGAATAAATGGCAATTATTATTCTATCGCTGAAAGCTGATAGACCACATTGCTGAACGAGGGTGGTTGCGGATGATTCAGAAGGCAAACAAGTAGGTGGTATATCCTATTATATGTTGCAGATGACAGCGGCCCAACCAGAGGGAGGTGGATGGGCTGCCCTGACAGGATGGAAACTCAGTCCTTATGAGGTCACCACACTCCAGGTCAACTTCGTTGTAACTTATACAGACACTTGACTAGGCCTGTACATGCATGCACCCCACACACGTAATTGAGTGTCTCCATGTGTAAGGCATTATGCTATCAAGCTTTTGTAGTTGTAGATACTTTGGTATAAAAAGAGGCTTGCTTCCTGCCCTCTAAGGTTTTTCTAGTCTGCTAGAGATGACAGCTACTAATGAAACAGTCACAACAACAAATACCTAATTATAATCTGTGACAAGCACTGGGAAGGAAAAGAACAGGATATGAGAACATACAGCTGGGAGGCTTAACCTGTCCTGGAGTCAATGAAAACTGAACAAGCAGAGTTTGAGTTAAGAACTGGAAATGAGTACCAGGTAAGTAATTGAAAAGAGAGCGCTCGTCCAAGGAGAGACAGCATATAGAAAAGCCTATGACGGAATCCAAACCAAAAATATTGGAGGAACCCAAAACGTCTCAAGCCGCTCTAGAAAGACCATGAATGAATTCAGAGAGAAAACAACTAGAAATTTGTAGTCAGATTTACATGTGAAAAGATTCCTGGCTACACTATGAAGAACAGGTTGGAAGAGATGAGAAATACACAAAGGAGATAACATTTTTTTTTTTAAGATGGCATTGAAGCCAGAAGTGGTAGCCTGTAATTCCAGCATTTGGGAGGTAGAGACAGGAAGATCAAGGCTACCCTCAGCTACCTGGCAAGTTAGAGGGCTGCCTGGACTGTAAGACTTCATTTCAAAACACAAAATCAAATCTCCTTACATCTATAATACCACTTGTGTCCCTCCCATTCCACTAAAATAGGTAATGGACCTGCATGCAAGATCTGGAAGAAAGCAGCTGGAGATAATGAGGGAAGGGAAGAGAGGAAATGAACAGAGCTTTGTGCATCTCAGTGTGGAGGCAAGGAGTGACGGGGTTTGCATGTTACTGCTAGGCTTTTGATTTTCGCAGAGCTATTCCATGAGAAACTTTGTATATATGGGTGCATGCACAAGTGTGTGTGTGTGTGTGTGTGTGTGTGTGTGTGTGTGTATGCACACATGCCAGCCACAATACACATGTGGAGGTCAAAGGACAATTTATGGGAGTTATTTCTCTCCTCCTACCACGTGGGGCCCAAGGATTGTCTTGTCAGGTTTGGTGGCAAGTGCCTTTCCTCACTGGGCTATCTCACCAGCCCCTTTATTTCTTGAGACATGGTCTCACCTGGATGGCCGAGTAGGATGACTCTCATCTGTAATCCCAGCACTTGGAATGCTGAAACAGGTAAGAGGATCAGGAGATCAAGACCAACCGGCCTCAGTTACATAGCAAATTTGAGATTAGTCTTGGCTACATGAAACCCTGACTCCAAACAAAACCAGACCTTGTCCAGGCTGGCCCTAAACTCACTCAGTAGTCTAGATAGGCCTTGAATATATGATGCTCCTGCCTCTACCTCCTGAGTAGCTGGGGTTAAAAGCCCATGCCACCAGGCCAAGCTCCTTTTGAGAGTCAATCTTCCTGTATACCCAAGACTGGCCTAGAACTCACTATCTAGGTATGGCTGGCTTTGAACTTGAGGCAATTCTATGGATTCAGCTTCTTGAGTAGTGGAGTCACACCAAGTTCAGCTCTTTGAAGGCTCTTTTTTTAAAAGATGTATTTATTTTAAGAGATTTATTATATGTGTCTGTATATTGGCCATGTTTGTGTTGGTACCTGTGTAAAAGAGGAACCTGGGTATTCTTAACCACTGTGCTATCTCTCCAGTTCCTATCTATGAATGTTCTTAAGTGAATAAAATAAAACAAAGGACAGTAATCAAGGTATGGTGGCTTATGCCTATAACCCCAGCACTTAAGTAAGAAGGACCTTAAGTTTGAGAGTAGTTCTGAATACACAGATAGACCCGGTCCCAAACCAAACTGGATGTGGTAGCACATACTTGTAATCTCAGCACATGGGAGGTGGAGACAGGTGGATCAGAAGTTCTGGTTCTCAGCTACATAATGAGTTTGAGGCCAGCCTGGGCTACATGAGACCTTGTCTCAAATGCAACAAAACAGTAGGTTGGGAGGGTGGAGGAGGTGGCTCAGCTGGTAAAATCACTGCACAGACATGAGGATCTAAGTGCGGATTCTCATCGCCCACATCAAAAAGCCTAGTGTGGCCAGGCGGTGGTGGCGCACACCTTTAATCCCAGCACTTGGGAGGCAGAGGCAGGTGGATCTCTGTGAGTTCAAGGCCAGCCTGGTCTACAGAGCTAGGACAGCCAAGGCTACACAAAGAAAGAAATCTTGTCTCAAAAACAAAAAAAGAGAGAAAAAAAGAAAGAAAGAAAGAAAGAAAGAAAGAAAGAAAGAAAGAAAGAAAGAAAGAAAGAAAGAAAGAAAAGAAGGGAGGAAGGGAGGAAGGAAGAAAGGAAGGAAGGAAGGGAGGGAGGGAGGGAGGGAGGGAGGGAGGGAGGGAGGGGAAAAAGGAAAGAAAAAGAAAAGGAATTGAAACACAGAGATAGCCACACCGTGTGGTGAAATCCTGTGGTCCTAGCTACAAGACTCAAGCAGTGGATCACAAGTTCATGTCCTGCCTAGACTGAAGAGGAAGTGTGAGATCAGCCCAGACAGTTTATCAAACCCCGTGGAAAACAAACAAATAAGACAAAAGTGGGCTGGGATACAGCACCAATGCTGGAGAATTGCTTAGCAGGGTCCAGGCCCTGGGTTCAGTTTCTATTACCATAGCGTTGAAGAGGAAGAATGGACGGAGTTGGGAGTTCAGAAGGCAGGAAGATTGTGAATGCAAGGCTAGTCTGGGCTACATAGCAAGACTGTGTCTGAAAAAAAAAAAGTTAAGGGCTGGAGAGATGGCTCAGCAGTTAGGAGCACTGGCTGCTTCTCCAGAGGACCTGGGTTTGAGCCCAGCACCCACATGGCAGCTCACAACTGTCTATAACTCCAATCTTTGGGGATCTGATGCTCTCTTGTGGTCTTGGTGGGCATCAAGTATGCATGTGATGCATAGACATATATGCATAGAATAAAATAAAAGTATCTACTCATAAATTTTTTTGTTTTGTTTTGTTTTTCGAGACAGGGTTTCTCTGTGTAGCTTTGCGCCTTTTCCTGGAACTCACTTGGTAGCCCAGGCTGGCCTCGAACTCACAGAGATCCGCCTGGCTCTGCCTCCCGAGTGCTGGGATTAAAGGCGTGCACCACCGCCGCCGCCTGGCCAAAAAAATTTTTTTAAAGTAAAATAAATAAAGGTGTAAGCAAGGCCTGCCTGGCAAAGCCAATGCAGGGAGACTCAGCGAGGCAACACTGACTGCAAGAGGGATCTAAAGCACTAAGACTGAATTCATTAACAATGTAACAGTAAAAGACATAACTTAATGACCTTCAATAGCCTTACACTAAACAAATGACAGCTACATACGTGGAGACATCTTAGAAATATGCAAGATGGCTCAGTGAGAAAAACTACTTGCTATGCAAGCCTGATGACTTGAATTTGATTCCTGGAACCCATGGAGGAAGGAGAAAAGTTGTCCTCTGACTTCTGCGCATGAACTGTGACATGCATGGGTCAGCACTCACACAGGTACATCATACACACACACACACACACACACACACACACACACACACAGATAAAAATCATACAAAGCAAAAACTATTATCTTAATATATCAAAAATGCTTTATTAAATTATATTTATTTAATTTTTGTATTGGTTTCTCTAAGTATGTCAATGGGCATGTTGCATATTATAGCAGTTGTGTGGAAGTAAGAGGACAGTCTGCTGTGGCTGGTTCTCTCCTTCCCGCATGTGGTTGCTGGGGATGGAATTCAGGTCATCTGGTTCGGTGGAGAGGGGTCTTTATTTGCTGAGCCATCTCAGTGGTCCAAGCTCCCCGACACACAGACTTCTGTGTCACCATGGAGAAGGGGTGAATAGAGAGTTAATAAATGATGATGATAAGTAAAAGAGAGAAAAAAAAAAGGCAAAAGAAAAATTTATATTGCTGAATGCCATGAAAGTTCCAGAAGCATGAAGTGAAGACGGAGTAGTGACCTGGTAGCAGTTGAGGTGCGCCTCTATAGTGCCTTCCTATTGTATACTACTTCCCTGCCCTCTGTATGGCATGGCAGTGTATGGCACAGGACTGTAGCTTGTCTTAGGCCACCAGAGGTCACTCCATCTCCCTCTGTCACAGGGTATGGAACCCTAGGAGCCACGGTGCCTTGGGCTTTCTTTCTGTGGCTCCTGGGCTATTCTGTGCCTCTTCCTCTCAGCTGGTGTTGTCGCTGCTGGAACAGTTTCTATCATCATTGGGGAGTTAGCTCTCTCCTTTCTGCCAGATTGCCAGGTGACATGGTTAAAACTCAGAGGAAGGTACCAAGCAAGTGTGGATTCAAACGCCAGCTCTGTTACGTGCTACTTTGTAAGTCTAGGGCAGTCGTAACCTATCCGAGTTGCACTTATAAAATGAACCTGGGACTGGAGAGGTGGCTCTGTGGTTAAGAGCACCAGCTGCTCTTCCAGAGCACCCACGTGGCAGCTCACAAATGTCTGTAGCTCCAGCTCCAGGGAACCTGATGCCCTCTTCTGGAACCAAGCACACACATGAAGCACAGACATACACGCAGGCAAAACAGTCAAACACACAAAATAATAATAAAATTAGAAAAAAATAAACTAAAAAATAAAATAAAATGAGCCTGCATTACCAGTGTCAGAATTAACTGGTGTATCTCAGATGGTTAGGATGACTCATATTTTGTTTCTTTCATTATGTCTGTTCTGGGATTGAACCCAGGACCTTGCGCATACTAGGCAAATGCTCTACCACAGAACCGCATCCCCAGCCCCTCTGCTCACATTACGAACTGGGCAAGAATATTTTTGCACAGTGCTGACACTAATGTTCAGTTAATTTTCCTTTACTTCTCAGTCCCCAGCTTTTATACATTTTCTTTCTTTCTTTTTTCCCATATAGCCCTCAGTAGCCTGTAATTCACTGTGTAGACCAGGCTGGCCTTGAACTCACAGAGATCCTCTTGCCTCTCCTCGAAAGTGCTGGGGCTAAAGGCGTGCACCACCACAGTCAGCATTACACTTTCACACACACACACACACACACACACACACACACACACACAATTTAAAAAAATAAAAAGATTGAGAAGACAGCTCACTGGTAGAGTGCTCATCTTACATGCAGGAAGTGTTAGATTTAACTCTCAATAAAGAAAAAAAAAAGCAACTGGAATTCCCTCCTTTACACAGCAAGGAGCCGAACAGACATCCATAGGCACAAGTTTATCTGGATTCATCAGCTTATTGTCATAACTTGGTCAAAGGGAAGTTGGACACAAGGCAGCTTCAAGAGCCATATCATTCTTTACCACTGACGCCATGGTAACAGCAAAAGTTGTGGAACAGGCCAGGACTAACGGGAACCATGATGACTCAAATGATCAACCAACATTGCACCACATTCCCCAAAGGTCGGAGAGTCTGCACAGATGGTGGAGTCTTAGGAACCACCTGGGTAGGAGCCACACTGGAAATACACTTGCCATCTCATGAAGCCCGTGACTGGGTTAATTGAGCGGGACTTTGGAGAGTACATCTCTGCATCTCTGAGATTACTTGGGGTCTGAGGATGCCTGTCCATTGCTATGATACTTACCAAATGAACAGGAAACCATGTGTTCATAACACTACATAAACTGGGTAGGGTAGTACAGGCCTTCAATCCCTGTACTGGAGAGGTTGAGGGAGGGAGGGCCATTAGAAGTTCAATGTCATCCTCAGCTACAGGGATGGTCAGGGAGGTCAAAGTCAGCCTGAACTACAAACACAAAACAAACAAAGTAAAAAACAAAACAAAACAAACAAAAAAACCAAACCTACCTGAAAGAAATTCATATTCGAGTGGAGACCTGAACAAACCAGGCTGTGCCTAAAATGTGAGAAGCAGTGTGTGGTGGTTTGAATGAGAATGTCCCCATAGGCTCATATGCTTGAATACTTAGTTCCGAGTTGTTGGAACTGTTTGGGAAGGATTAGGAGGTGTGGTCTTGTTGGAAAAGGTGTATCACTGTGAGTGGGCTTTGAGGTTTAACAAGTCCACACCATTCCCGTTAGCTCTTTTTCTCTGCCTCCTGTTTGTGGATCAGATGTGAGCTCTCAGCTACTGCTCCAGTGCCATGCCTGCCTACTTCCATGCTTTCCACCACAAGGCTCTCTAATTGTAAGCCCAATAAATGGTTTCTTCCTTCAGTTGCCTTGGTCATGGTGTCTCAGCACAACAATAGAAAAGTAACCAAGACAAGCCAGGCAGTGGTGGTGCACGCCTTTAATCCCAGCACTGGGGAGGCAAAGGCAGGTGAATCTCTGAGTTCAAGGCCAGCCTGGTCTACAGAAGCAAGTTCTAGGACAACTAGGGCCACATACATAGAAAAACCCTGTCTTCAAAAACCAAGGGGGGAAAAAAGAATGAAAAGAAAAGTAATGAAGACACATCAGCTCTCTGAACATCTTTGAGTTTACATGACTTCACCCCTTAGTCATTCAGGGGTGTGTGTGTGTGTGTGTGTGTGTGTGTGTGTGTGTGTGTGTGTGTGTGTATCAGGAGTTCAAGGTCATCCTTGGCTACATGATTGCTCAAGTCCAACCCAAGCTACATGAGCCCCTGTTGTAAAAAAATCACAATAAGTAAATCAACATTAAAACATTTAAATTCTTGTGGGGAAAGTGTTTAAACAAATGAGAAGACAGTATCAGTTCTGTGATTAGTAGAAGGACACTGTGGCTTGAGCGTGCCCCCAGACATTCATGTGTTGGAGGCTTGGTCATTATGGTGGTGTTGAAATAGTGGAAGAGACAGGGCTTAATGGAAGGTGACTGGGTCACTAAGGGCTCCAGTCTTGGAAGGGATCGGTGAAGCCATCTCAAGAGCCTGGTTGGTGCTCCAGGGATCGAGCTATTGTAAATAAACCTGGGCCTGGAATCTTCCTCATTTCTCTTTCTTTCTTTTGAAAATTTATTTATATTTTATATGTTAGTTTTTCTGAATGTATGCTTGTGCATTGGGGAGGTGCAGTGCTTCTGGAGGCCAGAAGAGAGTATCGGATCCCCTGGAACTGTAAGCTGGTATGTGGGTGCTGGGAATTGAACCTGGGTCCTCTGGAAGAGCAGCCAGTGCTCTTAACCAGGGAACAGTCTCTCCAGTACACCACCCCCTGTTCCCTCATTTCTTGTTTTAATATGAAATCTCTCCTTCTTATATAATGCTCCCACCATGACACCATACATTTTGTGATGCAGCTAAGAAGTCCTCACTAGGCTACTGATACCATTCTATTTAATGTTCAAATCTGTGAAGCAAATAGACCTCTTTTTATTATAACTTACCCAGTCCTAGGCATTTTGTTATAACAACAACAACAACAAACCATAGCAATGCAAAAATCATTGAGATTACGGGCCTGCACTATCATCAGTTTATGGTTTATGAGGTGCTGGGAATTGAACCCAGGGCTTTGTGTGTGCTAGGTAAGCACTCTACCAAGTGAGCTCCAGACTATCTTTTTTCATCATTATTATTGAGACAGGATCTTTCTTATGTGTACTTCAGGCTGACTTTGAACCTGTGATTTTCCTTGGTCAGCCTTGTGAATACTATGATTACAGGTGTAACATACTAAACCTGGACCTTTTTTTGTTTGGTTGTTTTTGTTTTTGTTTCTGAGACAGGGTTTCTTTGTATAGCCCTGGATATCCTGGAACTCTGTATTACCTTGAACTCACAGAGATCCTCCTGCCTCTGCCTCTTTAGTGTTAGGATTAAAGGCGTGCACCACCACCGGTCTAAACCTGGCTCCTTTAATAATTAACACAATCCCAGCCTTCCTGCAAAGTAGGGTAACCAGGCTTCATTTACCTAAGGGTGTTGAGGGATACATTTAAGTTCCTGTTTACTTTCTGAGTTCTACTTCACAGGTAACGTATACACCATGAATCTAGTAAGACTCTTTGTTAGTTTACTTTTAGTATTTTTCCCTCCTTCAATCATAAGCTTGAAAGATAACACTCATATTTTCCCAGATGTAGAGTAGACAAAATTCACTTAATTTATGAGCAACCTGTTGATAGATGATGAGGCCACATCCTGCCTTCAGGGTACAATCAAAACAGAACTTAAAAGAAAAAATTCTTGAACTGGATCAAGTGTGGTGGCTCATACTGTTGCCCCAGTACTCTGGAGGCTAATGCAGATGTTTGAGCTTGTGAGTTTGAGGCCAACCTGGGCTATATAGTGAGTTCTACCCTAGTATGGACTATAATGTAAGACCCTATTTCTTTCTTTCTTTTTATTTTATTTATTTAATATTTTTGAGACAGAGTCTCACTATGTAGCTCTGATTGGCCTGGAACTCAAAATGTAGACCAGGCTAGTCTTGAACTCACAGACTCAGCTGACAACCTATTTCAAAAATCAAAACCGCCGGGCGGTGGTGGCGCACGCCTTTAATCCCAGCACTCGGGAGGCAGAGCCAGGCGGATCTCTGTGAGTTCGAGGCCAGCCTGGTCTACAAAGCGAGTTCCAGGAAAGGCGCAAAGCTACACAGAGAAACCCTGTCTCGAAAAAACCAAAAAAAAAAAAAAAAAAAAAAAAAAAAAAAAAAAAAAAAAAAATCAAAACCAAATAAAACAAAACAAAAAAGAGCAAGGCAGGGTGGTGCTTGGGAGAGGTTTAAGAGTTCAGGGCTGGGTGTGGTAGCTCACCTCTTTTGGCCTCCTAGGCAGCTGTACTC
The DNA here is from genome assembly GCF_007827085.1 of Peromyscus californicus insignis. Classification (NCBI taxonomy): domain Eukaryota; kingdom Metazoa; phylum Chordata; class Mammalia; order Rodentia; family Cricetidae; genus Peromyscus; species Peromyscus californicus. Next base: position 31,034,262 of record NW_026294573.1, on the reverse strand, counting down.
ATATGCAGGTACCCACTCCACAGACTTATATACAGACGCATGAATTAAAAAAAAAATAAGCCGGGCAGTGGTGGCGCACGCCTTTAATCCCAGCACTTGGGAGGCAGAGCCAGGCGGATCTCTGTGAGTTCGAGGCCAGCCTGGGCTACCAAGTGAGTTCCAGGAAAAGGCACAAAGCTACACAGAGAAACCCTGTCTCGAAAAACCAAAAAAAAAAAAAAATAAATAAAATAAAAATAAAATAAAAAAGGCCCTGCAGTGGTAGTGCATGCCTTTAATCCTAGCACTCAGGTTGTAGAGGCAGGTGGATCTCTGAGACTTTCAGTCCAGTCTACAGAGTGAGTTCCAGGACAGCCAGGACTACATAAAGAAATGCTGTTGTGTTGCCAGGAGTTGGTGGCACACACCTTTAATCCCAGCACTTGGGAGGCAGAGGCATGTGGATCTCAGGGAGTTCAAGGCCAGCCTGGTCTACAAAGAGAGTTCCAGGACAGCCAAGACTCTTACACAGAGAAACCTTGTCTCAAAAAACCAAAAACCAAAAAAAACAAAACAAAACAAAACAAAAACCCCCAAAAAACCAAATAAACAAAAAAACCCCACAAAACCACAACTCCTGTTGTAGAATATTATTTTAAGGTGTGTTGTGTTTTTGTTATGTTGCATTTGTTTAACTCTGTGAAGCTGTGTTATTTTGCCTGACTAAAACACCTGATGATGTATTAAAGAACTGAACAGTCTATAGCAAGGCAGAAGGAAGGATAGGCGGGGCTGGCAGGCGGGGCTGGTAGGCAGAAAGAATATATGGAGGGAGAAATCTGGGAGGAAGAAAAGAGACGGAGGAGTGAGAGGAGGAAGTAGCCAGAGAAGGAGGAGGAATTCAAGGGCTGGCCACCCAGCTACGCAGCAAGCTACAGAGTAAGAGTAAGATTTACAGAAGTAAGAGAATGGGAAAAGCCCAGACGCAAAAGGTAGACGGGATAATTTAGGTTAAGAAAAGCAGGCTAGAAATTAAGCCAAGCTAAAGCCAGGCATTCATAATTAAGAATAAGCCTTTGTGTGTGATTTATTTGGGCGTTGGGTGGTGTGCCCCCCAAAAGACAAAAAACAAACAACAACAAAACTCTGCTTGAAAAAAAAAAAGCCAAAAATCCCATAAATAAATAAATAAATAAATAAATAACAAAAAAAAAAAAGATTTCAGGGTCATCTTAGCTATATTGTGAATTCAAGATCAGCCTGGGCTCCATGAGCCTCTGCCTCAAAATAAGAACAAAAACAAAAATTCTTTTTTAAAAAATACACATCTATCTTTCTACCTACCTGTATAGATATAAAGACATATATGTGTGTATAAAAAAACTTTCAGAAATTATCACAGGAAAACTAGAAATAATATCAAAAAACATCATAAAACAGTTCAGTTTTTCAACAGAAGCTACAAAGTATTAGCTATATGAAAATGGAAACACTAAGTGTACACAATGAATGTCAAATAGCTAGCATGTCAGTAATCACAGGAAAAAATAATACAATAAATTTTTTTTTTAAAAAAAAAGATTGACATGTAAAGAACTACTGGGCAGAGGAAAAGAAACCCTTTCTCTGCTGGGCTACAGGCAACTGAACTTACACAGAAAAAAGCCTGACTGAAGAGTTAGCTCAGAGGTCAAGAGCATAGAGGATTGGGGTTCAATTCCCAACACCCACGTGGCAGCTAACAGCCTCAGTCCCATGGGATCTGATGCCATCTTCTAACCTTCTTAGGCATCAGACATGAACATGGTTCATATATGCAGACAAAACACCCATACACATGAAATAATAAAATAATAATAAAGAAAAAGGCCAAGTCAAAGAAACTCTGGAGAGGCAGTTGCTATGGCAACAACCTATAAAGGGTCAGGAGACTCCTGGTCCAACCTATGTCTTTTCTCCACTCAGTAACTTACCCTCATCCTCAGAAGTGCTGTCTTCTTCCTTAATAAATTTTATTTCCATTACTGGCTCCTGGTACAATTCTGCAGGAACCTACACCTAGGTGCACACACACTAAAATGAAGGTTCCCTAGTGTGGTGGAGCACACCTCTAATCCCAGCACTTGGGAAACAGAGACAGGTGGATCCCTGTGAGTTGGAGGCCAGCCTGGTCTACATAAAGAGTTCTAGGTGAGCCAGGGCTACATAGTGAAAATTTGTCTTGATTTAACAAAGAAATAAAAACGGTAGATAGTTCCTAGGGAAGGACTCTGAGGTTTATTTCTGACTTCCACACGTGGGTGTGCACACACACACATTTTGTTGTTCTTAGGTCCTTGCCTTTAACAGTTTGGTCATCTCTCCAGCCCTACATACATTTTTTTTTTAACTGACTGTCTTTCCAAATTCTCTTTGACATGTTTTCTTGAAAATATGTTAGTTTTTTTCTTTTGTAGTGTTGGGGAGAGAACACAGGGCCTCCAACATGCCAAACAAGCACCCTGTCACTAAGCCACACCCAAACCCGAAGACGATAATTTGGGGGATGTGTGGGCCAGGGTTCCATATGTTGCCCAGGCCACCTTCAATTTCTTGATCTCAGGGGGTCCTCCCACCTCCGTTTCCCAAGTGCTGGGATTACAGACAGTGCCACTATGCCTGGCTCTGAGTATAGTCATTTTAATGTGGTTGGGTTTGTCAATCATTTCCTTAATAGAGTGTGCGGCGTTGAAGTTCTTGGAAGAAGCTGTGTCTGTATTAAAGATTCCACAGACTGACCTTGGCTGAGTAGAAAGAACATCATGGTGATTGTGGACACTTGGGAGCCTTCTATGCCCTCAGGGCAAGTCTGGTTCCCAACGCTTACTCCTGTTTTCTGTCCTCCCAACCAACAGGATTCTTTACATTCTAGCAGAAGTCACTCTTAAGTCAAAAGAAAATTTCTTTACATTTTAGCTACCCTTCCTTCCTTCCTCTCTCCCTTTCTTCCTTCTTTCCTCCCTCCCTCTATCCCCTCCCCCCTTTAAAAAAATATATAGACCAGGCTGGCCTCGAACTCACAGAGATCTACCTGCCTCTGCCTCCCAAGTGCTGGGATTAAAGATGTGTTGCCAACATTCTTCCTTCCTTTCCTTCCCTTCCCCTTCCCTCCCCTTCCCTCCCCTTCCTTCCCCTTCCCTCCCCTTCCCTCCCCTTCCTTCCCCTTCCCCTTCCTTCTCCTTCCCCTTCCTTCCCCTTCCCCTTCCTTCTCCTTCCCCTTCCTTCCCCTTTCTTTCCTTCCCCTTCCTTTCCTTCCCCTTCCTTTCCTTTCCTTTCCTTTCCTTTCCTTTCCTTTCTCTTCCTTCCCTTCCCTTCCCTTCCCCCTTCCTTCCTTCCTTCCTTCCTTCCTTCCTTCCTTCCTTCCTTCCTTCTTTCCTTCCTACTGAGACAGAGTCTTGTATAGCTCAGGCTGTTGTCCAACTCTCCACGCAGTTGTGGATAACCTTTATCTTCTGATTCTTCTTTCTCCATCTCCCAAATGCTAGGACTGATGTGGGCCAGTGGTGCTGGAGATTGAATCTGGGGCTTGCTGTATGCACTAGGTAGACAACGTTACTCCCAACTCAGAAGCAGCAAGCACTCTAGCAACTGAACTACATCTTTCCCCTTCTCTCCCTTCCTCCCCCCTCTTGTTCTTCTGTATACTGGGTTTCCATGAATTGTTAGTGTATCATACTTCATAAACAGAATGTCTTTGAATTATATATGTATATAATGCTACAACAGGCTTGACAAAAATGAAGAAACTCTAGAGAGACACCTGGGTCTCTCAACCTATCAACTATTAAAACAACGGACCCCAAGAGAATGGGAATGTCCCCCAGAATCTCATGCTGGGAGAAGGAAAGGACCGCAGGCAAGGGAGAGCTTGTCTCCCAGAGATTTCAAACAGCTCGACAACTTGTCAGATCACCTTACAGGATGAGCCTGAAGCCCAGACACTCCTGGGTCAGTGGTGGGCAGGACCACACCTTGACCAGGACTGCTTAGATGTGCATATCCAGCTGTATCATATGGACTCTATCAGATTTAAACTCGGCTCTATGAGATTTAAACCTGGATCTCACTTTAGGAGTCTGAAGACTTGAGAGCTTTGCTGGCTCTCTCTGTCTCTCTTCCCTATGTGTCCACTTTGAATAAATTCAAACACCAAATGGTGCCAAGGGGAGACTTGACCCTTGGGTTCAAAACCATTCCAGCTCCCAGTAGGAACACCTCAACAGATGGTGTTGTTTGATTTGACCTGGGACTCCGGTGAATGCAGAGAAAGCTTTGCTCTTGAGAAATACATAACCTTTGACACGGAGAAAGAATGCTATGGATGCTCCAAATCTCTTGAAGGCATCATGCGGGCGCCTCTATGGCACCTGCTCCAGGGTTCCTGCAATTCCAGATTTGCTGCTTTCGAGGTCGCCTGCCGCAACAGAGTGCCTCTTTCTACTGCACAGTCATGTTCTCAGAAAAGGGAAGGCACTGGTCTCCCCTTGGCCAAATGTTCCTTTTTCCTGGTCCAGTGTCTGTGAGCGGTGCTGGTCATGGAGGACCTTGGTCATGGAGGATGTTGGTGGGGTGGGAAGAGGCAGCAGTTCTTGGAGAGAGGGTAGGCTTCTAGGAACCAGACGGGCTCAGCCAGTGGCACCTACCTCCTTCTCTGGGCTTTGCTCATTGCTGTTGGAAACAGTGAAAGCTACCCAAGCATTTGTAGAAAACTCAAAGGGAAATTTCAAATAAGAAAAGGCCCCTTGGGTCTCACTCAGCGTTGGCCGGACCATCAAGGATTAGGTATGGCTGGTGTAGTGAAGACTGGTTCATTGGTTCCAAAGAGATAAGATCTTGGTGGATTCACCATAACTCACTATTAGCCTCTGGACTTCACAAGCTTGGTCACCTGATCCCCACTGGTGAGATTTCTAAGGAACTGATACACAGAGCCAGCAAGATGTGTTAAGGCGCTTGCTGCTAAGACTTGAGTTTTGATCTTTGGAGTGTACAAGGTAGAAGGAGGGAATTCACTTGCTGGTTGTCCTCTGACCTCTACATTTGTGTGAGAGTATGTGTGTGTGTGTGGTGTGTGTGTGTGTGTGTGTGTGTGTGTGTGTGTGTGTGTGTGTGTGTGTGTGTTTTGAGACAGTGTTTCACTGTGTAGTCCTGGCTGTCCAGGAACTTGCTCTGTAGACCAGGCTGGCCTCAAACTCAGAGTTCCACCTGCCTCTGCCTCCTGAGTACTGGAATCAAAGGCATGCGCCATCACCACCCAGGTGTGTGTGTGTGTGTGTGTGTGTGTGTGTGTGTGTGTGTGTGTGTGTGATTTTACCAAAGAAACTGGTATATAAGGGGATTGGGGAAATGGCTCGGTCTGCAAAGTTCTTTCCTTACAACAGGAGGACCTGAGTTTGAGTCTCCAGCACACACATAAAAAGCTGAGTGTGGGGGTTCGTTCTTGTACCCCGGCACTGAGGAGATGGAGATGGGCTGACTCCTGGGGCTCAGTGTTCAGTCAGTCTAGCAGAAGCAGAATCAAGAGCTCCAGGTTCAATGACAGACACTATAGAAAAGAATAGAACAAAGAGTGATCGAGGAAGACACTGGACATCCACCTCTGGCCTCTGCATGCATATGTACGCGCATGCACGTGTACCTGCACACCCAATGTTCACACCTATGAACTTGTATGCTCATATACATCACACACATAAAATAAAATAAAGAAACCAATGCCCAAATCCTAAATGAAAATGTATCAACTTAAAATGTTTACTGTGAATGCATTAGCCTTCCCCAAATCTGTTTTGTAAACACCTTTGAAAATCCCAATTCGCCGGGCGGTGGTGGCACATGCCTTTAATCCCAGCACTCGGGAGGCAGAGGCAGGTGGATCTTTGTGAGTTCCAGGCCAGCCTGGTCTACAGAGCAAGATCCAGGAAAGGTGCAAAGCTACACAGAGAAACCCTGTCTCGAAAAACCAAAAAAAAAAAAAAAGAAAAAGAAAAAGAAAAAAAAAGAAAGAAAGAAAGAAAAGAAAAGAAAATCCCAATTCCCAATTCAACGTCAAGCCCAGTTCTGGTTCTGACTGGTATGGAGACAAGAAATAGGACTCAGCTTTTGCTTCCTAAGGGCTCCCTATCTTGTGTATGCATTGGCTGTAGGTAGATGCTTCTCTGAAGTCACATGGCCAATTCTCTACCAGGAAGTAGCCTGTTCCTTGTGAAATCCTAGCAAAGGCTGGTTGCAGGACCTCTGCAGACTACATCTCTGAAACAACCACTCTGTGCGGTACAGTTTTGAGACCTGTTGCCTCCCGGTGCTCTTGGGTCCTTCCCCAGCTGCTGACAGGGTGCATGCTGCTGAAATGACTTCCTTCAGAGAGAGTCTGAGGGATTTTTCTTCCCCCGCTTCTTTTTGGTGAATGAGATCATGGGATGGTTACTGCAGTGCCTTGGATAAGATCACAAACTGATAAGGTCAAGCCATGGCTCACAAGGTCTGCGCAGGCAGTTAAGACACATATTTAATTGTATAGACTTGTTTGTGAAGTTCCTCGAAAATTGCAGGCTGACATCTGGGAAAAGGGGACAGATGGTACTGGGAGAAAGGTTACACCAGATGCAAAGGCCATACAGTAGAGGAGAAACAGCACACATGTTTGAATCTTAAGCATGGTTCATTCTTAGCTGAAATGTCTATATAAAAGGATTATTCTTGAGGGCTGGGGATTTAGCTCAGTGGTAGAGCGCTTGCCTAGCAAGCGCAAGGCCCTGGGTTCGATCCTCAGCTCAAAAAAAAAAAAAAAAAAGGATTATTATCGCTATAGGAAATCTTCACAGCAAATGTTAATTGTGCTGGAATTCTCGACTCTCAGAAACTGAGAGACTTGAACAAGGCTCTGGAGTGAGAAATTCCTTTTCCTCCTCGTGTTCCCTTAATTTGCTGTTCTTGGATCCTGCCTCACAACGTTCTTTCTTCCTTCCCTCCCTCCCTCTTCTTCCCTCCCTCTCTTCCTTGTCTCCGTCCATTCTCCTCTTCTTCCTATTTCGAGTTTTCACTGTGTGTAAGAGCTCGGTCTCCAGTCCCAGCAGCTGAAGAGTCAGCGGCTCCGTCTGAGTGTTACTGTGTTGTATGATTGTACTAAATTATTACTCGGGATGCTCCCTGAGTCCTTAGTGGCTCATTCCAAGGGGCCCTGGCTCCCACTGCTTGTTGCCGTGTGCCCCTTTGGCTGGATTCTGGTGTTCCTCTGTGAGCCTCGTTTCCTCAATGCCTTGGTCACTTTTCTTACGGTCACCTCTGTTTTGGCAGTGACGCTTTTTTCTGCCTTCCCATCAGCTCCCATCCTCTAACGCCTGGCAAGTAACTTGTGCCACTTACTTCGAGAAAAAAGAAAAAAGAAAAACAAAGGAGTTGACTTAAGTCTCTCATATGTAGGTATAAGATCTTTGTAAAAAGCCTCAGCCATCCATCTCTAGTGCCCAGAGCAGCCCATTCTACTCGGTGGTCCATTTCTCATCCACTTTCCCTCCATCTGCGTCTTGCCTGTCTACTGAGTCCCTGCTGTGGTCAGGATGCTCAGCTCTGGTCTCTGGCTTCTCTTCTAGCTTTCCCTTGCCACATTCTTGGCACGTTCCTTGTTGGAATACCTTGAAGTTCTGTCCTAGATCCTCTTTTTTTCTCTGGTTTCTCTCCCTGTGTGAGCTCATCTCTTCCGTGGGTTCCCTCGCCATTTCTATGCAAATTCTCCCCCTTTAGATAAGCTTCATTACACAGCTTTCAGTGGTTAGAACTCACTGTGTAGACCAGGCTGGCCTCCTAGTCATGGAGACCAGCCTGCCTCTGTCTCCTGAGAGCTAGGATCAATGGTGTGTGACACCACACTCTCTGCAACTCTCAAATCTCTATTTTTCTCAGCGGTTTGCTGCCTCTTGAGACCCCCATCCATTCTTAGTGTGATCTGTGCCTTGGGGAGCAGCAGCCAATGAGAGGAATGGGGACCAGAAAGGTGGGAGGAGGAAGAGGTCAGGGCATCATTTCCCTGGTTCTGCCTGCTCCATCAGTGACTGTTTCCTCTGCAGCAACCCTTACAACCTCGTCTCCAACTCTGCCTTAAACTGAGTTCACTAAACACTGCTGCTCTCTGTCCCTGGAGAGCCAGAGGATGGTTCCCGGATCTTCAACAGCTCTTAGCTGCTTCCTTTCCCCTTCCCAGATCTCTGTAAAGACTTTTACCATGATTTACTTACTTATTATGTAATGTATGTGTGGCTGCATGAGTTTATGTGCACCATGTGCATGCAGGTGCCCTCAATGGTCAGAGGGCATCAAACCCCTTGGAACTGGGGTTCTAGATGGCCGGGTCCTGTTTGCTGTGCTAAGAACAGAATCTGTTTCCTCTGCAAGAGCAGTAAGCACTCTTCACCATGGATCATTTGTAACAGTCTTATTCATTAGTTTTCTCTTCATTCTGGCTGAATGTACCCTCCCTCTCCTTCCTGTTGGGCCCCTCAGTGATGCATGGGTTATCTTTCCACAGAGTGACTGCTTCCTGGACCTTTGCACAGGTATTCTTGAATACACAAGTCCAGAACTGAATTAATTCCCTTCAGTGGTGCTTCTCCTGTGAGTACCATACAACCTGGTTATTCAGGTTTGAACCCTGGTGTATTAGTCAGGGTTCTCTAGAGTAACAGATAATGGCTGCCTATGAACAGAAGGTCCAAGAATCCAATAGTTGTTCAGTCCACCAGGCTGGATATCTCAGCTGGTCTTCAGACCCTGGAAGACTCTGGAATCTCGAAGAAGCAGGCTCTAATGCCATCGAAGGAATGGACTTGCTAGTCAGGGTAAGGGCAAGCAGGCAAAGAGAGAGGCTTCTTTCTTCCATGGCCTTTGTGTAGGCTTCCAGCAGAAGGTGTGGGGCACATTAGAAGTGGGTCTTCCTACTTCAAAAGACCTGGATTAATGATGTCTTTTTACCACCTCAAAGATCCAGATTAGAAGTGGATCTTCCCACTTGAGATGATCTAATTAAGCAAAAATCCCTTACAAGTGTGTCCAGCCATTTTGAGGTTTTAATTAATTCCAGATGTAGTCAAGTTGGCAGTCAAAATAGCCATCACACCTGGGATTCATCCTAGCTAGCCAGACTCCTCCCTTAGACATTAGGTTCCTCACTGCTACAATGTTCTTATTTATTCTGTGTGTAGGGGTGTTCTGCCTGCCTGCATGCCTGGTGTCTGTGAAGGCCAGAACAGCATGTTGGGTTCCCTGGGACTGGAGTTACAGATGACTGGAGCTGCCGTGTAGGTGCTGGGAAATGAACTTAGATCCTCTGGAAGAGCAGCCAGTGCTCTTAACAGCTGAGCCATCTTTCCAGTCCCCAGTGCTACAATCTTAACATTTTTTTTTTTTTGCTTCTTTTCTTTCATGTTACATTGCTATGTATTAAACACAGAGCCTCACACATGCTGGGCAATTGTTTGACCTCTGAGATAAATATATTCATCTCTCTCTCTCTCTCTCTCTCTCTCTCTCTCTCTCTCTCTCTCTCTCTCTCTCTTTTTTGGTTTTCCGAGACAGGGTTTCTCTGTGTAGCTTTGTGCCTCTCCTGGAACTCACTTGGTAGCCCAGGCTGGCCTCGAACTCACAGAGATCTGCCTGGCTCTGCCTCCCGAGTGCTGGGATTAAAGGCGTGTGCCACCACAGCCCGGCCACTCTCTCTCTTTTTAAGACAAAGTCTTATCATGTAGTCAAGGCTTACCTCAAAATTATGACCCTCTTGCCTCCACAGCCCAAGTGTTAGGATGATAGGCATGTGCCACCATACTCTGCCTTCCTCTTAACACCTGATTCTATCCCTTCCTTTCTACACTACTGATCAGTGCCCTGGATTAGGAATCCATTATCCAGGGAATCCAATATTCTCCTGCATCTGCAGATATCACACACACAGACACAGACACAGACACAGACACAGACACAGACACACACACACACACACACACACACACACACACACACACACACACACACGGTCCACATACAAGTAAGCAGGCACACACATATACACATAAAATTAATTAGTTATTTTGTTAAAAAAAAAACAAACTAGCCAGGGGTTGGGAATTTAGCTCAGTGATAGAGCGCTTGCCTAGCAAGCACAAGGCCCTGGGTTTGATCCTCAGCTCAAAAACAAAACAAAACAAAACAAAAAAAAAAACAAAAAACAAAAAACAAAAAAAAACCTAGCCAGATGGTGGTGGCACACGCTTTTGATCCCAGCACTCAGGAGGAGACAGATGCAGGCGGATCTCTTATGAGTTCGAGGCCAGCCTGGTCTACAAAGGAGTTCAGAATAGCCAGGACTACACAGAGAAACCCTGTCTTGAAAAACCAAAAACCAAACCAAAACAACAAAACTAAAATGCCACCTTAAGGTGAGAGTATAATTCAATGGTAGAGCAGTTGCCTGGCATGTGTGAGGCCCTAGGTTCCATGTTCAGCACAGAAAATAAATCCAATCTGAATCTGACTTCATGTTTGACATCCTCTTTGAGTCTCTCCATGCCTGTGGTGTAAAGCACAGTTTACACCAGTACTACACAGAGTAGTTCCCAGCATGCCTTGCAAGGCCCTTCCTGGCCTGACACTTCTTGCTCATAATTCTGAACTTCAGTGGCTTGTCTGATATGTCATCTCTGGGAGCTTTTTCTAGAACTCCTCCCCACAGGGAAGTCCTCCTGGATCATGCTGCCTGAATCTTGGGCAAACCTTCAGCCGGAGTACTCCGTTCTTTGTCTTGCTAGTACAGTAGCAGGGCAGACACCAGCTTAACCTACTTCCTCGCTACCAGGACCTGGCACAAGGCCAGTCGTCCTCAACGTACTTTAAATGGATGATCAGAGACTGGCAAGCCCACTGCACCAGGGCAAAGGCACATCCAGTCTGTGGGCAGAACCTAGGAGCCTTGTGACTAAACTTCTGTCCAGGGCCATCGAGTCATTTTGTGGAGTACCAGGCCTTGCTCACACTAGAGTGTGATCCAGGACAATCCCATGCAAAGTAACTGAGAGCTCGCAGTGCAGGCCTTTCCCAGAGAGCTGAGGGCAGAAGGCCCTCTGAGTCACGGACAGGAAGGCAGGACCAGGAGGAGGCATGGATAGCAGCGCCCAAGAGGGAGAGCAGGGCGGCTGTCACAGGCTCCCTGGCACAAACCCAAGTAGGAGGAGGGCCAGGACTCATTCATCCAGGGCCAGCCCAGGAGAGACTGCCTAGCAGGCTGGCCCAGCCTAGGCCAGGCCACTAGGCGGAGAGGGGATTTCCTTTGGCTCCCTCCCGCTTAAGAACCTGTCTGGACGATTTTAGTTCAGGGAGGGCCGGAGGAGAGCCTGGCAGGCTGCAGCTCGAGCCAGCAGGCCGCTTCGTTGGCTGTTTGAAGAGCAAGGTCGGACCGCAGTGTGGGACGGCTGTGCCTCGGCCTCCCCAGGTAAGGTGCAGGGCTTGGGGCTGGGCGGTGGGAGGCTGAGTGCTGAAACTGGAGGCGGGTGGCCGGAATTCCAGGCAGCGCACGAACTAAAGCTGGTGACAGACCGACCGACCGACCGATGAGGGGAAGGAAAGGGTGCTGCTTCCAGAATCTACCTTCCGGAAGAACCTAGAGTGGCCGCTTCGGGTTCTGAAACTTTTCGTTTCAAAGTTGGCAGCGCTTTGTAAATGTTTGGGGAGGTGACCAGGGAGTTTAACCCTGCTCCCTTACTGACTGTTCAGCGACTGCCGCTCACTTCATTACTTTCTCCGACTGCCAGGATTTATTTTTATTTTTGGCGGGAGGAGTGCTGGCGTGTGTGTGTGTGTGTGTGTGTGTGTGTGTGTGTGTGTGTGTGTGTGTGTGTGTGTGTGTGTGTGTGTGATGTGTGTACTATCGTGCCAGATAAGTGTTCCACTACTTAGCTATACCTGCGACCAGACCCACAGGTCCTGTCTTTGCCTCCACCTGAGCCGGATCCTAGCCTGTGCTTCCCTAACCTCTGCCCCTGCCCCCAGGACTGAGGGGAAGACAGTCTCACCATTCCAGCAAGGCAGCTCCCCTGGACTGTTTCCTCCTTCCTGGGACAGGCACCTGAGGGATTTCACTCAGTCAAGCCAGCCTTCGTTTTACCGTTGTTCATGTGTTTACTCGTTAGTTGAGCGTGTACTTCAGTTGTCTGGAGAGAGGAGCATGCCATTTCTCCCCCTGTGAACAAGAACATTGAAATTTCTCCACACACATCTACCAGCTGACAGGCAGGCAGTGGGGCATGGTGGGAAGTTATGTAGGAGTCATAGAGAGACCTGGATTCATAACCCACATCTCCTATTTACTTCCTGGGCCTCCGTGTCCGCATCTGTGCGATCACAGTTTTTGTTTTGTTTGTTTTGAAAGATAAGGAACTGTCGGAATCAAGGCCGGGCTGGGTGGCTGACGCATCAGGCTTTCTCCTTCTTTGTCTTCTTTCAGCCACCCCTCCCTAACTGCACTCCCTCCCTTGCTGCGGGCTTGTAAAGATATAGAAGACAAACCCTGGCCTTGACAGAACCTAGGTGGCTTGTAAACTGAGCTGAACAGTGGAGGCAGGTGCTCTAGAGAGCTGGAGGCCAGAAGGTGTGAAGGAGAAGGGAGACCAGCTTCCGGCTGAAGGTATAAACACTGGGCCAGGCCTAGGACCAGACCCTTATGTTGTGGTTCTGACTTGGGAACTGCCAAAAACATTATTCCCCTCTCATATTAAAAAAAAAAAAAATTTCTCAGCCGGGCGGTGGTGGCGCACACCTTTAATCCCAGCACTCGGGAGGCAGAGCCAGGCGGATCTCTGTGAGTTCAAGGCCAGCCTGGGCTACAGAGTGAGTTCCAGGAAAGGCGCAAAGCTACACAGAGAAACCCTGTCTCGAAAAACCAAAAAAAAAAAAAAAAAAAATTCTCTTTTATTACCTTATTTTTTTGAGATAGGATCTCACTGTGTAGTCTTGGCTGGGCTGCAACTCACTATGTAGATTAGGCTGGCCTTGAACTCCCAGAGATCCTCCTGCCTCTGCCTTCCCAGTGTGCCACTACTCCCAGCCCTCCCTCCCCATTAAAAATTGTTTGACAATTTTGTACATTCATAAAATAGTAGTCATTTTCACACCCCCATTCCCCTCCCTCATCCCCATTCCCCTTCCTCATCTCATTCCCCTCCCTCATCCCCATTCCCCTCCCTCATCTCATTCCCCTCCCTCATCCCCATGCCCCTCCCTCATCCCGTTCCCCTTCCTCATCCCCATGCCCCTTCCTCATCTCATTCCCCTCCCTCATCCCCATGCCCCTCCCTCATCCCGTTCCCCTTCCTCATCCCCATCCCCCTCCCTCATCCCCATCTCCCTCCCTCATCCCTCTCTATCCCACTGGTACCCTCAATGAATCTCTCTTCTACTTCAAGTGTGTGGCCACTAAGTTTAATTAGAGTTATTTGTGGAGTTGGAGTGGGGGTCGTTCAGTGTCAAAGAGACAGATTATCTGTGGCACATCACTGAAGAAAGTGACATGCCCTTCCCCAAAGGTGGTAACTGTCTATAATCCCTCAGCCCCAGTTGGGTCTGAGCACTCAGCCACCTAAAATGCATCACCTTGGGCTTGTGCACGCCTGTCATCTCAGCACTCAGGAGGCCGAGTTCAAGGTCAGTCTGGGTTGCACAGAGCTTGCCTCAAATACCAAACCAACCAAACAAAAAGACATTATTTCATGAAATCATAACCATGCTATACTACTCTCAACCCATAGGACTTACCTAAGGTCACATGGCTAGTAAATAATGGATCTAGAGTTCAAATTTGGAGATCAGACTCCATGCTATCCACTCAATTCCTTGTTGTCTTTTGAGGTCTCTGTACAGAGGGCAGAAAGGGAGGTGTCATCAACCCTAACTACAAAACACCAGCCTTTTCCCTTCTCTTCTGGGCTCTTTTATCCAGGTGGGAGGAGACACTTCTGGAGCTGGTTGGTTGGTTGGTTGGTTCGCTCATTCATCCATTCATTCATCCATTCATTCATTCATTCATCCATTCATTCATTCATCCATTCAGTGCTTTATCTGTCCCAGGAGACCCAAAAGTTCCAAAAGGGCAGTGATTATCCTGGCATGATGATTCACGCCTGCAGTCCCTACATTGGGTGGTGGCAGTATGCATATTTGGGTGAGTTTGAGGCCACCTTGGGCTACATAGCAAGTACTAGGCCAGCTAGGGCTGCACAGCAAGACCCTGTCTCAAGTGAATAAAACCAAAACGACCTGGGCAAAGCAAGGAGCAGGGATGGTGTTTGTATCACAGTTACACAAGCAGTGTGCCTTCTGTGTTCTTGCTGTAAGAATGCTCAGTGAGTCATTTGTGACCAACGAAGCTGAGCAATATTTAATGATGCATTCCTTGGACTGTGTAATAGGGATTCAAAATGGCTCAAACAGAAATCTTGATGCCCACAGTCTGTTAAGGAAGCAGTTACAGCACTAAGAAAACATCCCAGACGCAAGCAGAGGTTGGTAAGGGGCCTTACATGGGCACTCACTTCTGCCATGTCTGCTGTGTTCGAGCCCCAGCACCTCCACAATGCTAGTATATGGCAGAGCTTTGAAGAGGAGATGGAAAGGGACTCACATTGGGACAACAAATTGGGAGGGAAAATGTTCCAACAGAGGAGACCTACCACAGAGTGGGAACCTAACCTGCTCAGGCTCAGTATGACCTCAGTACCGGTGTGGTGGGGGGAAAGCAGGAACTGAGATTGGCTGGAGATGTAGTTCAGTTGGTAGAGTGCTTGCTTAGCACAACACAAGGCCCTGGGTTCCATCCCCAGTGCTGTGTAAATAAGGAGTAGTGATGAGTGCCAATAATCCCAACACCCAGGAGGTGGATACAAGAGGATCAAATCCGAGGCCATAGCCTCAGCTACAAACTGTTTGAGGCCAGCCTTGGGTACATGAGGCCGAGAGGCTGACAAGACGGTCAGTTGGTAAAGTGCAGGTTGTGTTAAGTATGAGGACCTAAGATTGATCTCTGGAACTCTTGTAAAAGCTGCGTGTGGTAACGCATAATTGTAATCCCAACTCACAGCTCTAGGGGGTGGAGACAGGAGGATCCTGGGGCTCCCTGGCTAGCCAAAGAGCCTCTCAGTGAGTAGCCACGATGTCACTGTCACTTGCTGTTCCTGACTGTGAATTCAGTGTGATCATGTAATCAGCTACTTCAAGCTCCTGTTGCTGTGGTTTCCAGCCACGAGTAACTGAACTCTCAGACTGTGACAAGGGAAACATTTCCTCCCTGAAGTGGCTCATGTCAGGTATTTTATTACAGTGAGTAACTAATAAAGGCAGTGAGAATCGACTGGACTGGTATGGTCTGAGTGTTCAGTAAGCTTCTTTTTCTGTGAAAATCCTTAGACTAGTGTCTGGCTCATAATTAGTATCAATGAGTAGACTGAAGTAGAATCAGTACTATGAACCTGTAGTAAGGCATAGCTCCCTTCCCTCTACTCACCAAATCTCTTTTGTTTGCTCTTTCTCAGGAACAAAGCAACCTCTGGTTATCTTTATAAGCTTTTCTGGCTTCTTTCTTTCTCTCTTAAGATTTATTTATAGGAGTGTTTTGCCTGCATGTATGTATGTGCACCATGTATATGCATGTTGCCCATGGAGGTCAGGAGGAGTTGTTGGATCCCCCGGAACTGCAGTTACAGATGGTTCTGAGCCACCGTGTGGAAGAACAGCATGGACTCTTAATGGCTGACCCATCTCTCCAGCCTCAATGTGTAGTCCAGGCTGGCCTCAAATTCATGATCCTCCTGCCTCTGCCTCTTTAGCATATCCTACCAGTGTGTGATACTGCAACTGGCTTGTTCTATTTTTATGAGACAAGGCCTTACTATGCAGCCAAGGCTGGCCTTGAATTCTAAGTCTTCCTGCCTCAGGTTCCAGAGCACTGGGATCACAGACATGCACTAACACACCCAGCTTTCCAGCTGTCCTTCTAGATATTATGCTGCAGAAAGACTGGGGATAGGTAGAGGTGTGATCATCTTTGGAAAGACAAAGAGAAACAATGAAAAGAGAGCTGAAGCTTTGGAGATGTAACTTGGTTGGCCGGGTGCTTGCTTAGTAGGCATTATGTGTATACATGGAGTCCTGAGTTCAATTCCCAGCACTGCATACACTGGGCAGACAGAAGGATTGGAAGTTCAAGATCATCATGAGGAGTTTGAGGTCAGCCTGGCCTATATGAGCTGCTTTTTTTTTTTAAATCCAATCTGGGACCCCAGCCAGCCAAAGGAATGGTGCCACAAAGTTAGGGTGGGACTTCCTTATCTCAATGAACTAAACAAGAGAGTCTCTCACAGGCAAGCCCCAGAGGCTTGTCTTTGGTGATTCAAGTTGACAGTATTAACCTTCACACCATCCTTTTACAGATGAAGTACCTGGGCCACCAAGAGGTTTAATATAGGCTGGGGGTATAGCTCAGTGATACAGCGCTTGCCTCTCATTCTAAAAGTCCTGGGTTCCATCCCCACAACTTTAAAAAACAAAAAGGTTTAGTACATTGCTCAGGTTGCAGAGCTATTAAATGATGAAATCAAGGTTTGTATTCAGGTCCTTCGGATTCCTCTGGAATTTGTGTTCTTAGCATGTAAGTCTGTTAATTCTAAGATCCTTTGGTCTTTATATATTGTAAAATTAGAAGCAAGAAGAGCCAATTTGGGAGGTGGAGACAGGAAGATCAAGAGTTCAAGGCCAGCCTTGGCTATGAAGCCATAGAAGACCTTGGGCTACATGACACTCTTTCTCAAAACCACAAAACAAAATGAAGTCTGGTGGTACAGGGTTAGGATCTCAGCCACTCAGGAGACTGAAGCAGGTCAAGGCCAGCCTGGGCAACTTAGTGAGACTCTGTCTCAAAAAGTTAAAAGAGAGCTGGGGATATAGCTCAGTGGTAAAGTGCTTCTTTTGTACCACGAGGTCCTAGGTTTGATCTCTAGAACCCTTCCAGAAAGAGAACAAGAAAGGGCATAGTGTTTCAAAGTTCCTATGGGATTCAGGACAAAACCGTGGGTGGACAGCATACATGGGCTTTGCTAGTGGAGATGAGCTCCTGGCCTGGGTTTGGGGAGCTGACTTTTCCACAGGCAAGAAGAGGATGCACTGGAGCAGGAGCCAGGGCTTTCTCCTCCATTTCCTCCCTCCTCTTTCCTTCTTCATTTACATGATGGTCCATTCAGGGCTCACTGAGTGCCTTTCACTGAGGGAAGATGCTGGGGTAGAGATGGAATAGAAAATGCACAGTCCTGACCTTCCTGCAGCTAGTACAGACAGACAGTAAATATGCTAGATATTTTTAGGTATGATGAGTGTTTGGAGCAAGGAAGCAGGAAAATGTCCTAGAGAATTGGGGTGGAGGAAGGCGTAGGCAGGGGAGACTTCCTAGGGAGGTGCCAGCCCTTTGGGGGGGGATTGCTGTGTTGGGGTTGGGGAGATGGTTAGAAGGAACAGAAACTGTAATGACTCTGAGACAGGAGAGTGTCTGATGAGTTTCAGAGACAGAAAGAGGTCCCCATGGCTGCAACCCATTGCTGGGAGAGATTGGTGGAAGCTGGGTTCTAGAAAGAGGCGGGAGCTAGGTCATGCACCTACTGTATTTATCCTGAAGACAATGGAAACAGCTATGGGTTTGTTTGTTTTTCTTCTTTGGGGTGCTAGGGATGGAACTGAGGGTCTTGTGTCTGTGAGGCCAAGTGCTCTACCGGCAGAGCTACACCCCAGCCCCGCTATGGTTTTTGAGCAAATTGACATACTCGACTGTACGGTTCATTTTAAAAAAGGCAGGCAGAGATAGGGATGGAGGTGAAGGCTAATTTTGGAGGCTGCTTCCGTTGAGTTATCTGCAGTCTACTGTATAGAAGGATGCAGAGGTGACCGGTGTCAGTGGGATGACACAGTGAGATGTCCTCTTTTCATCCAGCTCTTGATAACTAATGCTGTGTCTCAAGTAACTCCAAATAAGTGTTTTAACACAACCGCCATTTTGTTTTGTCATGATTCAGTGGGTCAGGAATTTAGGGAGGTTGGACACTTTTTCTGTATCCTTTGCTGTCAACTGGTGTCATACTGTTGGCTGTATTCTTGACTGGGAAGTCCAAGAAGGTATCATTATTGGTCTGGTGGCTTGTTGCTCTTCTACATGACCTCAGCTTCCATGCAGGGAGTATGGGCTTCCACAGAACATGGTGGCCTGAGAGTAGTCAACACACACATCTCTTAAAGCCTGGCCTTGGACAGTCCCCAGTACTGCTTCTGCCATGTGGAACTGGTTAAAACCAGCCCCAGGGTTGGCCCCATGACTTAAGAAGAGAGGAAACCAGCGCCATCTCTCAGTGGGAGGAGCGGTAACCAGTGTGCCCATCTTCCGTCAGCCACAGTTGGCTCTGGAACCTGACCAGCCGCCCCGCTGTGCTGGTGCTGACCCACTTCTCATCTAAATCACAGCACACTGTTGGCTGCTGCAATTCTTAGGACTTTTTATTTCCCTCTAAATAGGAAAGGAACAGACGTTTTTGTTGTTGTTTGTTTTGCTTTTTCTTTCTTCTTCTATGTCTTTCTGGAGCCTGACACATACCAGGCATCTAGGGACTGTCTGCCAAAGCACACACGTGGCACATGAGCATACATAACCACACAGGGAGAGTGGTTACAAATATATGCTGGTTTTCCATCTCTCTCCCCCTCTCCCCGCTCCCCCTCTCCCCGCTCCCCCTCTCCCCGCTCCCCCTCTCCCCGCTCCCCTCTCCCCGCTCCCCTCTCCCCGCTCCCCTCTCCCCGCTCCCCCTCTCTGTACTTGGCCCTCCTCTCCCTTCCTCCCTCTTTTCCTTCTCCTCTCCCCCTCCTCTGTCTGTTTTTCCTCTCTGTGTTTCAGTCTTTCTCTGTCTCTGTTGCTGTCTGTCTGTCTGTCTCTCTCAACCAGGCCCACAGAACCTGCTTGCCCCTGCCTCCTGACCTCCTGAGCGCTGCGATTACAGGTGTGCATCGCCCATGGGGGATCCAGTTCAGGGAGCATTTCACCTTTTGAGCCACTTTCCCAGCCCTGAAAATGAAGCTCTAGGGCAGGAGCTGCGGCGGCCTCCTCCTCCTCTTCTCTCTGCCTCTCTCTCTCCTCCCACGCCCTGGTTTTGTTGTGGGGTATCCACCAGATAAGACTAGCTGGACACAAGTTTGAGCCAATAGAAAGTCTTTATTAGCCAGTTGGCGACTACTCTGGGTGTTCAGGATCCCAGTGTAGCCCCGAGCCTTTCTCAGGGTGAGCTTTTAAGCACAAAATCCATGTCCTGGGTTGACATACTTCAGCTAACTAGAACATTTAGCCAGAAGCAGAACTGCAGAAGCCAAAAAGCAACGTTAGTGCATTTAGAGACTTTCCCAGGACTAGGGACTTTGATGGACTAGGTCTTTGTTTTCATTTTGGCAGGTGGTGCTGTCTACGTGCTGAGTTTTATGGCCTCACTGGTATGTCCATCATGGAGTCAGTTGTGCTAAGGTCTGGGGCCCTGTTACAGTTCTTTTTTTTTTTTGTTTTTTCTTTCTATCTTGGATGCCCATTTAAAACTCTCATGCCCAGGAGCTGAGTGATTAAGTTCATCCGAGTTCAGTTCCCAGAACCTGTACTGGGGACCTCACAACCTCCTGCGATCCCAGCTCCAGGGGATTCAGTGCATCTGGCCTCCTAGGGTAACTGTACTCATATGCACATCTCCCCCTAACTACACAGTTAAAAATAGAAATAAAGCCGGGCGGTGGTGGCACATGCCTTTAATCCCAGCATTTGGGAGGCAGAGCCAGGCGAATCTCTGTGAGTTCAAGGCCAGCCTGGTCTACAGAGTGAGTTCCAGGAAAGGCGCAAAGCTACACAGAGAAACCCTGTCTCGAAAAACAAAACAAAACAAAACAAAACAAAACAAAAAAAGTAGAAATAAATCTTTTAAAAAAGAAGCTGGGTATGGGGTGGCCAACTTTAATCCCAGCACTTGGAGCGAGCCTTGTCTACATGTAAAGAGGAGTTCCACGCCAGCTGGGGCTGTAGAGTGGGACTAGAAGAAATAAATCCTGTGTGATCCTGTCCCCAAAGACTTCCATTGAGCAGAGGTGAACCCGGACAAATAGGACCTTAGATAATTCTGATGTGAAGGTAGGATCAGGAACCATGGCCCTACATGGAGGATTACCTATCAACACTTCCCCTCCCAATTAGTCTGAGGAAGGTATTCCAGGGCAGGGCGACCAAGCGTTTTAGGTTTGTCCACAGTGGTTCCAATTTTAGCACTGTCAGATACACGTCCTGTGCAAGCTGGGACAATTGTGACTGTGATGAGCCACTATTTGAAAGGCTTCTCACAGCTGGGTGAGAACGCCTTTAACGCCAGCACTCTAGAGGCAGAGGCAGGAGGATCTCCTCTGGTGGGAGGAGTTTGTGGCTAGCCTGGTCTACATAGTTCCAGGACAGCCAGGGCTATGTAGAGAGATCCAATCTCAAACTATAAACAAACAAACAAACAAACAAATAAATAAATAAAAGTCATTTCAGTAGGTGTGGTGGTACATGCCTGTCATCTCAGCATTTGGGAGGTAGAGGCAGGAAGATCAGAGTTCAAAGTCATCCTTGGCTACATAGAAAGGATCCTGGACTACATAGATCCTGCCTTAAAACAAACAAACAAACGAAAACAAAACAAAAGGAGGAAGGGGCTGGAGAGAAATCCCAGCCCTTGAGGCAGACAGGAGAACCTCTGGGGCTAGCTGGCTAGCCAGCCTAATCTGTAGTCAAGTCTCCTAGGTCCCAGTGAGAGATCCAAACTCAAAAAATCAAATCAAGATGGACAGCTCCTGGGGAAAGACACCTGAGGCTGACCTCTGGTCTCCCAACAAGAGCACATGTGCAGGCATACCAGCACATACTTGAACACATCTACATACACAGTAGTGAAAATATTTTGGAAGAACACTTATAGATTTCCTTCCTTCCTTCCTTCCTTCCTTCCTTCCTTCCTTCCTTCCTTCCTTCCTTCCTTCCTTCCTTCTTCCACTCTTTCTTTTTGAGACAGGGTTTCTCTGTGTCTGTGTTGTTCTGGCTATCCTGGAATTAGCTCTGTACATCAGGCTGGCCTTGAACTCAGAGAGCCAGCCTGCCTCTGCCTCCCAAGTGCTGAGATTAAAGGTGTGCACCACTACTGCCTGACTACAGATTTTTAAGAAAGATTTTTACTTTCTTAAAGTACTGACATGGTATCAGGGTTTCTTTAGTCCTATGCTCTGGAATGCTAGCTTGGTCAAATCACTTCTGGGGAACTGTATCTGCTTCCAGGGAATTATTCTAGACTGTCTCTCAGTGTATGGGGCAGCTTTGAAAGCTCAGTTATGATCAAAAAGGATGATGACGTGTTGAAGATAATACAAGGTTCAGAGTGGAGTCCTCTGTCCTCTATAGCAGTGGGTACCTTTAAGAAATATTTATTTAGGAGCTCAATGGTTAAGGGCACTTGTTGCTTTCTCAGAGGAGCCAAGTTTGTTTCCCAGCACCCACATGATGGCTTACAGCCCTCCATAACTCTAGTTCCAGGGGATCTGATACCTTCATCTGTCCTCTGTGGGCACCTGGCATTCATGTGCAGGCAAAACACTCATACACAAAATAAATTAATCTAGAAAATTATGAATTTTATTTCATGTGCATAAATGTGTGCCGGAATATACGTATATAAAATACCACATGTGTGCAGGAGTCTGTGGAGGTCAGAGGAAGTGTCAGATCCACTGAAACTTGAGTTATAGACAGTTGTGAGCATCATGTGGGTGCTGGGAATCAAACCTGGATCTTCTGTAAGAACACCCAATCCTCTTGACTGCTGAAACAGTTCCATGGCCTCTCCCTCCCTCCCCTTTTTTCTGAGACAAGGTCTCTATGTAGTCTTAGCTGACCTGGAACTCACTAAGCAGGCCTGGCTGACCTGGAACTCACTATGCAGGCCTGGCTGATCTGGAACTCACTAAGCAGTCCTGGCTGTTCTAGAACTTACTATACAGGCCTGCTTGATCTGGAACTCAGTATGGAGGCCTGGCTGACCTCACAGGTGCTGAGATCACAGTGTGTATCACCCACATGCAGCTCAGCAGTGTTGTGTTATTATCACTATTATTAGTATTTACTGGGGTGCATGCACCTACATGATTTGTTAAGTAGCTCTGGGGGGAGCAATGTGATGTAGCTGCGGGCCCCAGGGAATTGGCTTTACGGCCACCTGAAAGGCAAGCTTTGGTGTCTCCTTTGCTTTATCTGTAAATGGGAACAACAGCATAGGGTGGGAGGGAGTGTCTCCAAAATAACCTGAGTAGGAGGGACTCTGAAGACTTGAGGAGGGAGGAATTGCATTAGTCTTCGAATGGAAGTAATATGAACATACTATTGTGCACACCACCCAAGCTGTGGTAATACTAACATACTATTGTGCACACCACCCAAGCTCTGGTTCCTCAACCCTGAACCGCAGCCAGGCCAGTGGAGTCCAAGAAAGGAGCGTTGAATGCACAGTGAGCCATGGAGAGGCCTGGGGAAGCAGAACTCCCTACCCTAGTTGCCCTCGCCAGTGAGGGCCAGTAGGCTTTGCCCCCAGAAGGAAAACTTTGAGTGATGGAGGTCTGTGAAGGCAATTTTTGTTTTTAAATCTTTTGCCTATTTATTTCGAGTTGTGTGCTCATACATGGAGCTAAAAGAAAACAGCCACAGCCACAAACCTATAATACTGAAAAGCCAGTTCTTAATTTCTGTAGCTAAAAAAGCATCCTTTCAGGCCGTGACCACAGAGAGATCACTGTGGGCTCTGGACCAAGGTATAATGATGGCTTGCAGTGTGATGAAGGAGGCTGTTAATCTCTGTGGCTCAGGAGCCCAATCCCTGGCCTCATCCATTACCCACGTTGCCTAGCAACGCCACCAAAAACCTCCCACTAGTCCCAGCCGGGCAGCAAGTGGGTGCACCCAGCACAGACTGCATGGCTCCCTGGCCACATCAAGGCTGGCCTCAGCCCCGGGAGGGACTTGCCTGGTACTGATGAATGGGTGGGACCAGCTGCGTGAAAAAACCAATTCAGCTATTTGAAACCTACTTGTGCGGCTGCAGTTAGGAAACGATATAAGCGGATGACCAAAGTGTCTTCCATCAAAGAAGAGTTGTCCAAAGGGCATTAGCCCAGCAACCTTCCTGAGCTAGGTAAAGAAGAGAAGGTGAGCCTGACTTGGTCTTTCCGGTTCTGAGAGAGAGGCAAGTCCTGTTCTTGTGTGGGCACTTGTGTCCACTTGGTGTCCATGTGGTAGCAAGGGTGGTGCTGGGCGTTTCCAGCTTTAACCCAGGGTGGTGATCTGAAGATCAGCTACCATTTAGAAGCCCCAGAGTTTGGTCTGGATCTGTCTGGGCAGCCAGAGGGAGGAGGTAAGGTGGTGTGTGTGTGTGTGTGTGTGTGTGTGTGTGTGTGTGTGTGTGTGTGTGTATACATCGTCCAAATGAAGATGTGCACTTCCGTAATGTGTGGTGCTTAGAGAACATGGAGGAAGGGGCTGGAGAGATGGCTCAGCTTCTAAGAGCACTGGCTGCTCTTCTGGAGGACCTGGGTCTGATTCCTAGCGCCCACATGGTGGCTTACAGCCATCTGTAACCCCAGTTCCAGGGGATCTGACACCCTTTCTTGTCTGCCACAGGCACCAGGCATACACATAACACACAGACATACACGCAGGCAAAAACACCCATACATGTAACATAAACAAATAAAAATTAAGAACCAAGAAAAAGGAGGAAAAGAAAATATGGAGGAAGGGAAAGACCTAGGAGTTTCAGAGTCAGAGGTTTCAGGCTCTCTGCCAGTAAATCACCCTGGTCTTTATCCCGGAGATGGGGAATTAGTGCCCTGCTTTACAAGAATGTTCACAAGCCGGGCAAGGCAGCTCCTGCCTGTAACCCCACCACTAGGAGGCTGAGTTAGGAAGGTCACTGTGAGTTCAAGGTCAGCCTCAGCTACAGCGTGAGGTCCCCGTCTCAAAAGCGTCAGGAAAGTGATGCTGGACAGTCATGAAGACTGGAGTTCAGCTCTCCAGGATCCATGGACAAAGCTGGGTTTGGCGGTACATAGCTGTAATGCCAGTGCTGGGAAGACAGACATAGGGGGATCCCTGGAGCTCACTGGCCAGCCAGTCCTGCTGACTCAGTGAGAGACTCTAAACAGTGATGATGATGATGATGATGATGATGATGATGATGGTACCCATAAAAGAAGACACCATATGTTGGACCTCTAGCCTCTACATGTACACACATGCACATGAATATAGACATGTGCATACACCACACACACACACACACACACACACACACACACACACACACACACACGCTCAAAAACAAAAAGAATGCTCGTAGCTAATGAAACTGAGGCCCAGTGAAACTAAACATGGATGCTGGGAATAGAATTGTCTTCACACTGCTCTCCTCGGCCCTTGCGCAGCCATCACAGCATGGTGGCTCCATAGATCTCGGCTGACTCTCTGAGATGCAGAACAGTGATGGTCTGTGTGTGAGGAATCAACACACGCCATAAAGACTGGGCCGTGTGGATTCAGTCTTTCTCTCCTTTCCTTACCTATTCTCTCTTCTTTTTCTTTACACTTCTCCTTTCTTTTTACATTTTTTAAGGGAGGAAGGGCTTATTTTGGCTTACAGTTTTAGAAAGGATACCATCTCTCACGGCTGGGAAGGCATGGCCACACACAGATTGTGAGGCAACTGGTCAATTCCTCAGTCAAAAGTAGAGAGTGGACAGGAAGTGGGACCAGATTATAATACCTCAAGACTCACCCCAACACAGGCATGGTGGTGCATGACTTTAGCCTCAACACTTGAGAGGCAGAGGCAGACAGATCTCTGTGAGTTAAAAGCCAGCCTGGCCTACATAGCAAGTTTCAGGCCAGTCAGAATTAGATGGTAAGACATTGTTGTTGTTTTTTTTTTGTTGTTGTTGTTGTTTGTTTTGTTTTTGTTTTTTTAAATCTAAGCAAATACAGCTGACTGCTCAAATTGAGGTCACACCTCAACTCTAGCTGCCTAGAGCCTAGGAAATGGGAACATCAGGCATGCTTGGCTTCTGTGATAGGAGATGGTCCCTGCTGCCCATTAAGAAGAGATTTGGAATTCCCCAAGAAAGTAGACAATGGACTAGTGTTATCAAAAGAATTTACTGTAAGTTCTTGACTTTCAAAGATTGAACACATATGGTTGGGTATTTCGGCTGTTGCCTGCAACCTGAGCTGTGGGAATGAATGTGAGTTGAAAGCCTGGCTTTGCCTGATAAACCTTTATGTATCATGTATTTTCTGTGATCTCAGCGATTACAGCCTTTGTTTCTTGTTTGGGGAGTAGAAAACTCCTAATGCCTGGGGACATAGCTCAGTTGGTAGAGTGCTTAAGTAACATGCAGAGTCCCAGAGTTTGATTCCCAGCATTTCATAAACCGGGCACATGTCTTTAATTGCAGCACTTGGGAAGTGGAGGCAGGAAGAGCAGATGTTCAAGGCCATCTCTGCCCACATAGGGAGTTCAGGACCAGCCTGGGCAAGGCTAGTGATAGAAATGAAGAAAGTTAAGGAGGCCTGAGAAAGTGAGTTTTGTTGTTGTTTTTCAGCTACAAATAAAAGTTTTGGATGGAGTGGGTGGAATGTCAAATTCAGTGATGTTTGGATGTCTGATATCCGTAGGTCCACTCTGTGTGTCTCTTTGGTATGGGCAGGGCTTTGGAAGTTGGTGAGTGTTGGTCAGCAGAGGAATTACTCATCAAGAGGGAGATGAGGGGTTGGGGGAGGGCACAGTCCGCAAAGGGCTTGCTGTGCACATAAAAAGCTGGATGCAGTGGTGACTGTGTGTAATCCCAACATTGAGAAGGGGTAGGTGATCTCTGATGCTCATGCTGGCCAGTCTAGCTAAATTGAGGTTCAGCGAGAGGTGGAGAACTAGGGAGATGGTTTAGCAGGTAAAGAGGCTTGCCATAAAAGTCTCACAAGTTGAGTTCAGGTCCCTGGAAATGTCAGATGGGCTGGTGAGTGTCTGTAGTCCCAGCACTCCCATGGATGGAGGTGGGGACAAGAGAGTCCCCTGGAGTATGCTGCACAGTGGTAACCAAGAGAGATACTCCCTCAAAACCAAGGTGGAAGGTGAGGGCCAACACTCAAGGTTGTCCCCTGACCTACAGATGCACAGTGTAGCATGTGTGCATCCTCACACACAAACAGGTACACACACATTTTACACACACACACACACACACACACACACATACACACACACACACACACACAAATAAATATAAATAAAGTAGAGAGCAATTGAAAAGAGACACCTGATGTTAACCTCTGGCCTCTATTTTCACACACACTTGCACACACATGCACATACCCACTTGAACATGCATATACACCACACACACACACACACACACACACACACACACACACACACACACACGCACACACAGACCCACATGAAAATTGAGATGAGCTGGGTGTAGTAGCACTTACCAACACTAGGGAGATAGAGGTCAGGAGTTCAAGGTCATTTTGTCTCCAGCAAACAAATACAAAAAGGAAACAAAATTTTACTAAAAGATAGAGACATATCTAACTAACCAAGCATTTCTTTTCTTCTTTGGGACCTCAGGTGCTGTAAGTATTCATACTGCTGAGTATTAGTGTTGCTGAGTATTAGTGCTGCTGAGTATTATTATTGAGCATTATTATGCTGGATAGTAGTACCACTAAGTATTAGCACTGCTGAATAGTATTACTGCTGAATAGTAGTACTGTTGGGAGTGTTAGTACTGCTGAGCACTATTGCTGCTGGGTATTATTGCCAAGTATTAGTACTGTTGAGCATTATTACTGCTGACCATGAACATTATTACTCCTGGGTATTATTACTCCTCAGATAATTTATTTCAAAAACAACTTTATCTCTGTGCTTTTAGACTCATGTAGGGACTGAAACGAAGTCACTTAAAATTTTCTGGCCATAATTTAAACTGTAACTTTAGGAGATATTATATGATATACAGTGACCTGAGGCAGCTGAAAGGTGAGGGGGAAGTTCCCTTGCTGATGTCAAGGGTCTCTTAGGAAGCTCTCCTACCCCGCTTTGGTTTCCTTTGTCCTGGGAATTTAACCCAGGGCTTCATGTATGCCCGGCAAGTGCTCTGTCACTGAGCTCTGGCTCCAGACATCTTCTTTCTTTACTGAGTTTTATTTTTGTTGTTTTGTTTTTTGAGAAGGTCTTTCTATGTAGCCCTGGTATAGAACTCCCTATGTAGACCAGCCTGGCATAAAAAAAAATCACAGAAACCTGCTTGCTTCTACCTCCCTAAGGGCTGGCATTAAAGGCTTACATCACCACAATCTGCCCTACTGATCTGCATTTTTTTTTTTTTTTTTGGTTTTTCAAGACAGGGTTTCTCTGTGTAGTTTTGCGCCTTTCCTGGATCTTGCTCTGTAGACCAGGCTGGTCTTGAACTCACAAAGATCCACCTGGCTCTGCCTCCCGAGTGCTGGGATTAAAGGCGTGAGCCACCACCGCCCGGCCTGATCTGCATTTTTAAAAGATTGCACTTAAAATTTTTATTTAGTGTGTGTGTGTGTGTGTGTGTGTGTGTGTGTGTGTGTGTGTGTGTAGTATGAATCTTAAAAGTTCTTATTAATAAAATCTGGGGCTGGAGAGATGGCTCAGTGGTTAAGAGCACTCACTGCTCTTCCAGAGGACCTGAGTTCAATTCCCAGCAACCACATGGTGGCTCACAACCATCTGTAATGAGATCTGGTGCCCTCTTCTGGCCTGCAGGCATACATGCAGGCAGAGCATTGTATACATAATAAATAAATAAAAACTTTTAAAAAAAAGTTCTTATTAATAAAATCAAACCCGGAGCTAAGTATTGGGGTGAAATGCTGGTAGATCAGAGAGACAGAACAAGCCACAGCTATCTCACCTTGCCAATTCCTCAGCTGGTCCTGTTTCCTCAGACTGGAAGCCTCTGAGTCCTCATCCAGAACGAATCTCAGCTGAACTGTGTTGCTCCAAAGCCTGAAAGCTTAACCAGCCAAATGCTTCTAGTTTCTAGTCCTCACACCTTATATACCATTCTGCTTCCTACCACTACTCCCTGGGATTAAAGGCTCGCTTTCTGGGATTAAAGGCGTGTGTCACCATGCCTGGCCTTTTCCAATGTGGCCTTGAACCCACAGAGATCCAGAAGGATTTCTGTCTTCGGAATGCTAGGATTAAAGGTGTGAGTGCCACCATTTTCTAGCCTTTGTATCTAGTGGCTGTCTGTTCTCTGACCCCAGATAAATTTATTAGGGTTCACAATATTTTGGGGAACACAATACCACCACGTGTGTGTGTGTGTGTGTGTGTGTGTGTGTGTGTGTGTGTGTGTGTGTGTGTATACGTATGTTTGGAGGTCAGAGGACAACTTAGAGTTGGTTCTCAATTGCCACCCCGTGGGTCCCAAGGATTGAACCCAGTTCTTCAGGCTTGGCAGCAGATACCTTTTATCCAAGGAGCCCTACTGATTTTTTTAAAATCTTACTATTTTATTCTACGTGTATGGGTGTTTTGCCCGCATATATATCTGTGCACCACTTGTGTGTGGTGCTGCCCACAGAACACACGAGAAGCTGTAGGATCCCTGGAACTGGAGCTCCAGATGCTGTGAGCCTTCACGTGGATGCTGCTGGGATTCAAACCTCGGTCCTTTGGAAGAGCAGCTAATGCTCTTAGCCACTGAGCCATCTTTCTCCAGTCCTGATCTATTTATTTTTAATGTAGGCAGCTGCTTTGATCGCAGAATCCTACCTTTTCCAGGGCGTGGACCACGTGAGGTCCCAAAGGAAGAAAGTGCTTCCTATATTTGAATTCTTTTGTTAAATGTTGTTTTGCCCTTGAGACAGTCTTGCTAATGCATATCCCAGGCCTTGAAGTTGCAATCCTCCTGCCTCAGCCTCCTAAGTGCCTAGACCATATCTGACTCAAGTTTCTTTTTTCTCTTCTGCTTCTACCTCTCATTCATTCAATCATTCATTCATTCATTCATTCATCCATTCATTCATCTATTTTAAGGGAGAGGTTCCAGGAATCAACCTCCCATTGTCAGGCTTGCCCTGATTGTGCTTTTACGGAAGGAGCCATCTTGCTGGTTCTTTGTTTGTTTCTGAGACTGCGTCCTGCTATGTGGACTAGGCTGCTCTGAAGCTTTCAATCCTCCTGTGTCAGCTCCAGAGAGCTGGGATTAAAGGTGTCTGCTACCAACTGTGCTTGGATTTTTATTAAAGACTTCTTGCTAGCTGGGCCTGCTGGGGTATGCCTATGGTCCCAGTATTTAGAAAGCTGAGGCAGGACTGTAGAGTCAAGGCTGGGACTATAGAGTGAAATTTTGTATCACAAAACCAAACCAGGGTATCTGCTAACCCACCCCGTCCCCCCTGGGGTGTGTGTGTGTGGTGGGGGAGAAGGATTCCGGCTCTTGGTTCTCAGGAGAACATCTCCATTGTAAACCAGAAGGCTAGAGACATCCTAACTGACCACCCAGTTGTTCCCCTGGGCAGGGTGAGACCATTTCACATCCAGTTTTGGTCTGTGAGTGTGTGTGTGTGTGTGTGTGTGTGTGTGTGTGTGTGTGTGTGTGTGTGTTTCAACAAAGAATAGGCAGCAGAAACTGGCAGCACATTAAAGAAAATGCCAGGAAGCCTCGTGATCTTTGCTTAATGACTAATGCAGCGGTCAGAGGAGTAAATATGCACTCATGTGACACAGTGACGGAGTGACCGAGCAGGCACGGGATAGCTGTGGGTGCATTTGTATCTCAGACTGTAGCTAGAGTTTTCCTGCTTGGCCCACAGTCAGGACAAATCTCTCTCACCTGCCAGTCCCACAGCCGCTCAGACCCAACCAAGTAAACACAGAGACTTATATTGGTTACAAACTGTATGGCCGTGGTAGGCTTCTTGCTAACTGTTCTTATAGCTTAAATTGATCCATTTCTATAAATCTATACCTTGCCACTTGGCTCGTGGCTTACCGGCATCTTCACATGCTGTTTGTCATCGTGGCGGCTGGCAGTGTCTCTCTGACTCAGCCTTCCACTTCCCAGCTTTATTCTCCTCCTTGTCCCGCCTATACTTCCTGCCTGGCCACTGGCCAATCAGTGATTTATTTATGGACCAATCAGCAACACACTTGACATACAGACCATCCCACAGCACTTCCCCTTTTCTTTTTTTTTTCAAAAAGGAAGGTTTTAACCTTAACAAAGTAAAATTACATATAATTTGGGAATTTGGGCGTAGCTTCTCTCTTACAACTTCCTGCTGGAGGGGGGTGCTGTGTCTTATGGGGACACAAAGAAAATTTTAGAATTATGGAATAGTCCATGAGGGTGTACCATCTGAGCCAGTTGCCTTCAAACCATTCTGGATGTTGGATCGTCTGGGCCATGGTGTCATCGGAGACCTTTCAGGGGGTCTTGGCTGGTCAAACCTAATGTATCTTAATCTGGAACAAATCCATAGCCTTTGGCTTTCTGTGGGAACAAAAGCAGAGTCTCCTTTCCAAAGCAACACATCTTTATATCCAAATTTTGAAGTCAAGGTACCTTTAAAATATACATTTTGGCATAACTCAACAAATGTTTTTCTGCAGTTAAAAATCCCAAAAACAACACAATCCAGATTCTCTGTGTAATATTCATCTTTACGTGGCTTATTTTTTATATTAATTTTACTGTTTCTTTAAAGACTTTATTTTTTTAAACTATGTATTTGTTTATATAACTGTATATATCACCTTTTTGTCTCTTTCAAGCCTACGTATCTTTTACACACATTTTAAACTATTACATCTGAATCTGTCTTGTTATGAATCTATTGCTTTAAACTGCAGCAGCTGTGGCTGCTGGCTCCGCAGCTTCCCAACATGGAGGTGGTAGTTTACTGTCAGCTCTGGGAGCTATCATGGGTCTATGCTTTTATCCAAGCAGCGTGTAGCCCAGAAACCTCTTTTTATGTTTTGTACTAGTAAAGACTAAATCCACCATGCAGCTTAATGTGCCACTTGCAGAGGCCTCATTCCCGCCATACTGCAGGTCGAGCGCACACGCTAGGAACCCACCAGTAGCTCCAACCAGCAGCTGCTGTTCATTTGAGAGAGACAATTAGGAACTGTTTTTAGCTCCATTTTAGAATTGTTTTTCTCAGTTTTTAGGTGGAAACTCTTGCCCCACGTTGGGCGCCAAATGTAGATGTAACCAACCTTCTTATTAAATAAGAAACACAGAACCAATACAAAGAAGAAAGCCAAGAGGTCAGAGCTAAGAGCTAAAACCTTACCCTTCCTCCTGCGGTGGTCCTACCTCTCCGAACCAGAGCTACCCCTGTGTTAAAGTCTTTATATAGAGTTCCTGTCCTGCCTTCTCATTGGTTGTAAACTCAACCACATGACCGCCTCCTCACGGCCTGTCTGTATAGGCCTCCAGGTTTTCCATGATTGGTATTAAAATTAAAGGCATGTGTATCCAATAATGGCTGTATCCCTGAACACACAGAGACTTACCCAGCTCTGCCTACCAAATGCTGGGATTACAAGCGTATGCCACCACTGCCCTGCTTTTCTATGGCTTGCTAATAGCTCTGACCCCCGGGCAACTTTATTTTTTAACATACAAATAACATTTTAATACAAATAAAATATCACCATACAGACAGACGACAGTGGGCTGTGATCATTGCCACCGGCTTTGCCTTGACCGCCATGCTGCATTTCCCTTAGGCCTCTGGAAATGTCATGTTGC
The DNA here is from genome assembly GCF_007827085.1 of Peromyscus californicus insignis. Lineage (NCBI taxonomy): Eukaryota > Metazoa > Chordata > Mammalia > Rodentia > Cricetidae > Peromyscus > Peromyscus californicus. Next base: position 31,002,276 of record NW_026294573.1, on the reverse strand, counting down.
TTATCTAACAGGTGCTTTCCAGGCAGCTGTGGTGGCAGGAACCTGTAATCCCTGCACCTGGAAGGCAGAGGCAAGACGATCAGGAGTTCAAAACTAGCCTTGGCTCTATAGCAAGAAAATGGCAACAAGAGATCCTGGGCTATATGACACTTTGTCTCACGAAACCAACGTTAATTAATTAATTGTGCTTCTACACGCTGTCTGGACCCCATGGAGTCTATACACAGACTGGACCCAAGTGAGGCTGTGTATAATGAATAAACTGCTTTAGATTAGGCTTGCTTTGGGAGGCCCTACATAGGGGAAGTTGATATGATGCCTGTTGTAAAACAAACAAACAAACAAACAAAACCTAAAAGCCTGGTGTGGTGGCGCATGCCTTTAATCCCAGCACTAGGGAGGCAGAGGCAGGTAGATCTCAGTGAGTTCAAGGCCAGCCTGGTCTACAGATCAAGTTCCAGGACAGCCAGTGCTACATAGTGAGACTTTATCAAAACAAAACAAAAACAACAGAAAACCTAAGAATTAGAACTGTCATAAAATGCAATATCCAGGACTGGAGAGACTGCTCAGCGCTTAAGAGCATTGGCTGCTCTTGCAGAGGATCCAGCACCCACATAGTGGCCCACAACCATCTATCTGTAACCCAGTTCCAGGCCTTCTTATGGCTTCCATGAACACCAGGAACACATACGGTGCACATAGATGTATGCAGGCAGACACTCATATACTCATTCTTAAAGAAAAATAAAAGCAACGTCCTCCTCGAAGTACATTTGGGTTGTTTATGCCTTTTAATTATTGTAAATAGTTCTACATTTTACATCCTTGGAACATAGATAGCTTTGTGTACTTACTCAAATACCTTTGCTGGGTAGAATTCTAAAAGTATCCTCTTGAAAGGCTTTTTTTTTTTTAAATTTATTTAAAGACAGGTCTCACCTTGGCTGTCCTGGAACTAGCTATGTAGACCAGGCTGGCCTCATACTCTTAGAGATCCACCTGCCTCTGCTTCCTGAGTGCTGGGAATAAAACTGTATGCCACCACACACACCTGACCTGGTATATACTTTTTTTTTTTTTTTTTTTTTTGGTTTTTCGAGACAGGGTTTCTCTTTGTAGCTTTGCGCCTTTCCTGGGACTCACTTGGTAGCCCAGGCTGGCCTCGAACTCACAGAGATCCGCCTGGCTCTGCCTCCCGAGTGCTGGGATTAAAGGTGTGCGCCACCACCGCCCGGCGGTATATACTTTTTATATTTAAATTTTTATGCTACTGTATTGTGTGTGTGTGCATGTGGAGGTCAGAGGACAACTGTGGGAGTCAGCGCTTTCCTCTCTCCTTTATGTGTGTTCTAGGGGTCGAACTCAGATTGCCAGGCTTGTGTAGTAAGTACCTTTACCTATTAAACCATCTCGATTCGGAGAGGCCACCTGACACCTTCCAAAGGCTGCGTCAACTTGCGCCTCACGTACTGCTCCCGTTATCAGTCTTTTTCACAATATGCTTGCTAATATTTCCAAGGTACTTCACTTCACTCAGAAATCCTGGCGTGGGAGAGATCAAAAGGAATAGGAGGACTGGGAGGCTGGCCGAGATTTGGAAGGGACCCCTGTGAGTGTCACAGGCCCACGTGTTGGGGATAGGATGAATCAGGGAGGGACGGACAGGTAGGGAGGTCCAAGCAGGATAGCCACTGAAGAGAGGTGAAAACAAATGACTTCTTACGGCCGGTCTGTTGTTACAGCCCCAAGTGGCTAGGACTCTGTATCAGGTCTCATTCTCATTGCGACGCCCGGGAAGACCACAGACATGCGCAGTCTTGGCTCCTCCAAGTGGTCCTGGTATCTTTTCACCACAGGACGTGTGTACAGGCATTTGCATACCTAACATGGTGAGCTTGAAGTCATAGAACTTCTGGACATTTTAAAATCTGAAGGAAGAGAAAAATCTGAGATCATACCTTAGGTTTCTATTTCTGTGATAAAACTCCACGACCAAAAGCAAATTGGGGAGGCATGGGTTTATTTCAGCTTACAGTTCACAGGCCATCGTGAAGGGAAGTCAGGACAGGAACTCAAGGCAGTGACCTGGAGGCAGGAACCAAAGCAGAGAGCATGAAGAAAGCTGGCCTCGAACTCACAGAGATCCGCCTGCCTCTGCCTCCCGAGTGCTGGGATTAAAGGCGTGCGCCACCACCGCCCGGCTCAGCTGGCTTTTTATACTGCTCAGGACCACCTGCCCAGGAGGGGCAGTGGCCCCCCCAGTGGGCGGAGCTTACCCACGTCAATCATCAATCAAAAAAAGCCCCACAGATTTGCCCACAGGCTGACCTGGTGGAGGCATTTTCTCAGTTGAAGTTCCTCTTCCCCTCCAATTTGTGTCGAGATGACAGAAAATCTAATCAGAACACAGGTCTTCCTTATTTTTCTGGTTCCTTTTATAAATGAAAAGTCGCATTGTCAGCAATGTGGAATTTTATTCCCTCATACAATGATCATATACGGTAATTAAGTTTATAATGGGGCTGCTTCCTGGGAGGGTCATAATTCCTAATTAGACTTATTCATTTGTTTACAGTGCTGGGATCCACCCCACAACATGCTCATGTGGGTGAGCACTTTACTACTGAGCTACATTCCCAGCCCTGACCTTATTTAAGTGCTTTAATATTTATGACTTAAAACTGCTGATCTCAGCTACTGCATATATGAATCTAATGTCTGATCTTGGGTCATGTGTGAGTGGGAGGGCAGAAGGTACTGGATGGGAAAGACTTTACTTTCAGAAATATTGGCATAAAAAGAAAAATGAAAGAATTTGCTTCCTTCCTGAATTCACTGAGTATAACCCATTGTAACATGGAGTCAGTCATGCCTGAAGCAATTCATCTGGAAATAAATTGGATTTGATCTGATTTCCAATCAAGTCGATTGTGAAAATAGACCCATTCAACCTTTCCATCCATCTATCCCTCTCTCTCCCTCCTTCCCTCCCTCCACCCATCCGTCTGTACATCCATCCACCCATCTACACACTTACATACCCATCCATTACCAATAATAATGAATGATGATGGGATGTCTACTGTGTGGTGTGTCAGTTGTTGTCCAACTGTCTTTTATATATTAGCTAAAATCATGCCCCCAGTTGCTGCCATGGTCTCTGCTTCAGAATGGAATCTGAGGGGGCACCTAGTAAGTCAAACCTAGAATTTCCATGACTCAGCATGTAGGTTATATGCACCAAAGAATTAAAGACAGGCATTCAAACAAAATCTTGTACAGGGATGTTCCTGCAAGCTTAGTCACAATAGGTACAAAGTGAAAACAATTTACTATCAACAGATGTGTGAATCCCCAAAATGTGAGGTACCTGTACACTACAATATATTCATGCACATAAAAAGGAAAACTGTAGTTCAGGCTATAAGACAGATGACTCTTGTAAGCATGGTAAGAGAGAAAAGCCAGAAAGAAAACACAGGATGGGTTTCCTGAACTTTCCAGACATTGATAATTCACAGAAGCAGATTAGTGGTTCCAAGGGACGAGGGTGAGACTATAAGGGGGCAGTGAGTGCTTAACGGGTGTGGGCTTTTTGTGGAGGGCAATGAAAATCTTTGGGAACCAGATCGTGCTAATGATTGCACAACATTGCAAGTGTGTTCAATATCACTGAACTGCTTAAACGGTGAAAATAGTTTCATGTCACTCAAAACTATTTTTTACATTTATTTATATATTTTATGGACAGAAGGGCAGAGTCTCTCCTTTACTCTTGATTCTAGGGGTTGGTTTCAGCTTATTTGGCTTGACGCTGAGCCATCCTACCAGCCCAAGGTTCCTGTGGTTTACCATAGTTTTAAAAAGGTAACTTGGGGCCAGACGGTGGTGGCACACACATTTGATCGCAGCACTCGAGAGGCAGAGGCAGGCGGATCTCTGTGAGTTTGAGGTCAGTCTGGTCTACAGAGTGAGTTTCAGGACAGCCAGGATTGTTTCACAGAGAAACTCTGTCTTGAAAAACCAAACCAAACCAAGCCAAACCAAACCAAACCAAACAAAAAAAGTAATTTGGGGCTCAATGTATATAACTTTCTGGAGGTACCCTTACAGCTGTTACGTGGACCAATTCAGCTTTTCTGTTGTTCAGATGGAGTCTGGCGGTTTGCTCAGCTGGAGTCACACCCCCGGTTCAAATGCACTTCCCACTCGGCCTGCTGAGTGTTACAGCTACAGGCCATGTGGCCACACTTGCTAGGCAGAGGATGACCTTGAACTTCTGATCCTCCCACTGCTATCAAATAAGTGCTGGGATGACAGAACAGTCACACCTAGTGTGTGTGGTGCTGGGGATCAAACCAGAGCTTTGCACATGCTGCACACGCACTCTACCAACTGAGGTACGTCCTTAGTCCCCAGACTGTCTGGCTCCATGGATATGCTTTTTTTTTTATTTAAAAGGATATATTCAATTATTTATCTATTTTACTACTTATTTGTTTAGAAAAGGTCTCTTAGCCCAGGCTTGCTTTTTCTTTCCTTTTTTAAAAAAAAACTATTTATTTATTTATTTATTTATTTATTTATTTATTTATTTATTTTGAGGCAGAGTTTCACTGTGTAGCCCTGGCTGTCTTGGAACTCCCTCTGTAGACCACGCTGGCCTCAAACTCACAGAGATCTGCCTACCCCTCTGCCTCCCAAGTGCTGGGATCAAAGGTGTGCACCACCACTTCCCCGGCAACCTAAGCTTACTTTGAACTCACTGTAAGGCTAAGGGTGCTCTTATCCTCTTGCCTCTGCCTCTCAAGTGATGGAATCACAGGTGTTCGCCACCACATTCGACTATTTATTGTAAGTTACACTTCAAATTATTTTCTGTGTATGGTGTGGAAGTCAGAAGAGATCTTTCAGGAGTCAGTTCCCTCCTTCCACAGTGTGGGTCTGGAGGATCGAACGCAGGTCATCCAGCTGGGCAGCAGACCCCTTTACCTACTGAGTTCTCTCACTGGCCCATGGCTTTTTATTGTTGTTGTTTTGTTTTTATAAAGAAAAGAACGCAGAGTTTGCTACATGCCTAAGGTCTATGAGCATTAGACTCCCTGTTTAAGTGTTTTTTAATTACTTTCATTTATTGTGTGGGTGTGTACCACAACGAACACGTGGAAGTCAGAGGACAATTTGCAGGATTTGGTTCTGTTCTTTTACAATGCAATGTGGATCCAGGGATCAAATTCAGGCTGTCACGTTTGGTAGCAAGTGCCTTTACCTACCGGCTGGTTGGTTCTCTCTCTCTCTCTCTCTCTCTCTCTCTCTCTCTCTCTCTCTCTCTCTCTCTCTCAAAACAATATAATGAAAACATCATTTGGGGCCACTTAGGAGGTTTAGACCATTTTGATCATCTTTAGCTGCCTCCTTCCTAGCTACACACACAGGAAGGACCAGGAAAACAAACAGTTTTCCAAAGAGTCCAGGAAAGAGCCACATTCTGCAGACCAAAGGCTCATCTTGTTTTCCCTGACATTCATATCTGTTTTAGGTGGAGGGAGGACCAGGCCCATGGCTGCTGCTCACGATGTGGAGATGGAGAGCGTGAATCTGAACATGGAGAGAGGGGGGAAGGAAGAGCTGGAGGAGGAGAAAGTGAGAGAGGACAGGGAAGGCAAAGACTTCCCCAGGAGCAGAAAAGTCCACAGGATTGTCTCAAAGTGGATGCTTCCTGAGCCCGTCCGAAGAACGTACTTGGAGAGAGCCAACTGCCTTCCGCCACCGCTGTTCATCATCTCCGTCAGCCTGGCTGAGGTAAACACCACCATGAGAGGGGCCCTCACATCAGTTCAGACCGGAAGCTGCAAACAGAGTGGGGACGAAACCGACATCTGGAGGAGAAACCATGTAGGAAGAGAGCATAGAGGGACCAGGGCTGCATACATGAAGCCTCTGCCCACTCCCTGCTCCCAGAACTGATTTGCTCAGTCGCTGCCAACCCAGGGGTTGGTTTCGTCCATGATGAAAATCCACTGCCTATCGCTCACTGGCTCTACTAGCTTCATTTCATTTTAGCTGGTGGGGTTCTTTAGAAGCCAGGGAACTTTGGGCCTGCAAATTAGCTTTTTTTTTTTTTTTTTTCCGTGAGGTGGGATTTGGCATTGTAGGCCAGGCTGGCCTCCAACTCACTATGTAGCTTAGGCTGGCTGGCCATAAACTCATTATAATCCTTTTGTAACAACCACCCAGGTGTTGGGATTACAGGCATATACCACCATGTTCAGCTTGCAAATTGGCTTTGTTTCATGAAACAAAATAGACTGATCGGTCAGGTCGGCCTGGGGTATATATTTAGAACAGTCACCAGCTGCCTGAGCAGGAAAACTGTGGCATCTGCTGTGGGTGTCTACTTTGGGCTGATGGGATATGTTCTCAGTCTATGACCTGCTCAGCTTTCTTGGTTTCCAGAAAGAGGGCAAAGCTCAGAGAGGTGGGGATGAGTCACTCAAGGGTGTGTCTTAGTGACTGGGGAGGGCCGGGCCCTTTGTTACACCTTTGTGATACCAAGGATTTTCTCCTAGACTGCTGTCTTATGAAAGAGTTGGTGGAGATGGCTGCCCAGAGGGTGTCCCTAGTATAATCCTCTTAATTCCCACTAATGCTCCAGCTTTGGTCTAAGGGACTGTAGTAGCAGGGTTCCCTAGAAGAACAGAATCAGCAGGGTATGAGGGAGGGAGCCGAAAAGTGAGGGAGGGTTCAGCTCTCCAATCTTCAGGGCAAGCTGGAGACCCACTAAGGGTTTTGTGCTGAGTTCCTTTGCTAGTGTAATTCTTTCCTCATGAAATAGTCTTTTTCTATTAATGCTTTCATCTGAAACCCATATACAAGATGGAGGGAAAGGGGTACTAAACTACATACTAATCTCATCTCAAGAAATGACCTCAGGTGGGCATGGGGGCATGATCTCAGAACTTGGAAACTGAAGCAGAAGGATCTTGAGTTTAAGAGAGCCTGGGGTACAAATAAGTTTGAGGCTAGCCTAGGCTATTTAGTGAGATTCTGCAACCATATAATTTACTAGTTAGCTAACTAACTAGTTAATGGATAGGCAATATAAAAAAAAAAGCAAAAAAGTCACAGAAACATCTGGAATGATGTTTGAAGATATATCTGAGTCTGTATGAACCTTGTCAAATTGAACATAAAATTAACCATTGCAGAAACCAAACTTTTTATGGCAAATGTGCAAGCTTTTCCTGTAGCAGGCTTTTTTGGATTACCAACCAGCTCCCAAATCAAGACAAGGAGACTTATTAACAATTATGAATGCTCGGCCTTAGTTTAGGCTTGTCTTGCTAGTTCTTATAACAAGTGCTGGGATTAAAGGCATGTGCCATCACTGCCCAGTGGCTGAGTATCTCTTAATAGAAATGCTTACACCAGAAATGGTTTGTGTTTCTGAATAATTTCTTTCTTTCTTTTTTAATCATTTAATTGTGTGTAAGCACAGGTGCCTGCAGAAGCCAGAGTTATGGATCCCTCCTGGCGCTGGAGTTACAAGTGTTTGTGAGCCACCTGATATGTGTACTGGGAATTGAACTCTGGTCCTCTGGAAGAGCAGTGTATGCTTTTACTTACTGAGCTATCTCTTCAGCACCCATGTTTCAGAATATTTCTGAGTAATTTTTAAAAATGTGTCTATGCGTGTGGGAGTAGGGAGGGTTGCGTGTGAGTGCACATACCCTTGGATGCCAGAAGAGGGCACTAGATTCCCTGGAGCTGGAGTTACAAGCAGTCTTAAACTGTTAGATGTGGATGCAGTGAACTGAACTCAGATCCTCTGCAGGTGCAGTGTACATGTTCTTAATGGCTGAATCATCTTTCCAGCTCCAATTTTGGCATATTTATAGACTTCAGTACTCCCAAATCTAAAACTTTGGATCTGGGGTGATAATTCAGTCTGTAAAATACTTCCCATGCAGGCATGTGGACATGAACTTGATCCTCAGAGCCCATGTAAAAGAGCCAGGAGTTATGGCATGTGCTTGAATCCCGGCACTTAGGGAGCTGGAGACAAATGGATGGATTCCCGAGGCTTGCTAGCCAGCCAGACCAGCCTGCTGTTTGAGCTCCAGGTCAATGAGGGACTCAGTCTCAAAAAGCAAAGTGTTTGGCACCTGAGGCATGACACCGGATGTTGGCCTCGGCCTCCAGGTGTGTGCACACACATGAAGATCAGCACATACACATAAACCTAAAACTTGTTCTCTAAACTTTTATTACTTTATGTGTATGGCGTTCTGCCTGCCTGTGTATCTGTGTACCACATGTGTGCCTCATGCCCTCAGAGACCAGAAGAAGGCAGTAGATTCCCTGTAACGGGAGTTAGAGATGGTTGTCAGCCACTGTGTGGGTTATGGGAATTGAACCTGGGTCCTCTAGAAGATCACTCAACAACTGAGGCATCTCTCCAGATTTCTAAAATTTTTCAAGTGTTCACAAACTTCAAAATCTGGAGCATTTTTGGATTTTATATTTTCTATTCAGGAGGCTGAACCTGCACCATTAACTAAACTCCAGGCTTTACTTAGATTTGATTGATTTTCTCACTAATGTCCTCTTTCTCATCCTCTGGTCCCTTCCGATACAGGGTTCCGATACAGGGTTTCACACTGCATTAAGTTGTCCTGCTTCCCCTGGCTCCTCTGATTCATGACAACTTCTCAGTAGTCTTTCATGACCTTGATAAAGATGAAGTATACTGGCCAGGTACCTTGTAGAGTGTCCTTGTCTGGGGCTGTCAGAGGTTTTTTTTACATAGTTAGCCTAGAGTTGGGAGTGTAGAGGAAGAATGACTTAGAGGTAAAGTTCCCTTCCCACCACATCCCAAGGTAGGACCTCACATGACATCACTGGGGTACAGGACCTCACATGACATCACTGGGGCACTGATCCTCATCATTTCATTAGACCATCTGCAAGGTTTCTGAGCTGTGGAGTCCGAGTGAAGGTGAGGGACACGGGTTATGTGTTCTGAGAGGGTGCTAGAGAACGTAATAGGCAGCAGAGAGTCAGGAAAGCAAGGAGAAGGGGGCTCAGAAAGTCTTCCTTACAATCTGGCCTAACACTGCTCCTCGCTGTGGGGGATGGTGGAGAAATGTAACTCCCACGTCTTCTGAGCTAATCACTCAGCCACAATTACTGCCTGGGGGTTTGAATGGGGCTCACCTCCAGAAGAAGCTTGATTAACCGGCATGATTGCTCCCCTTGACAGCTGGTCGTGTTTATTTATTATGCTGTGTGGAAGCCTCAGAAGCAGTGGATCACCCTGGACACGGGGATCTTGGAAAGTCCCTTTACTTACCGCCCTGATAAGAGGGAAGAGGCCTGGAGGTTTATCTCATACATGCTGGTCCATGCTGGGTAAGGAATGATGACCAAGTCAACGATGTCAGAAGAGATCAGAAGGGATCCTTAGGCTGGGCAAGGTGATGGGTGCCTGTCATTCCAGTACTTGTGAGCCAGAGGCAAGAAGATCAAGGCAAGCAGGACTTACATGTTGAATATCAGGCCAGCCAGCCAGCCAGCCCGGCTCGGTCTTGAAATACAAACAAAAACAGGGGGTCTGTGAGATGTCTCAGAGGGTAAAGACACCTGCCAAACCCAACAACACGAGTTCAGTCCCCAGAATCCACGTATCAAGGAGAGAACTGACTCCTGAAAATTGTCTTCTGATACACATGTGTGCATGTGAGCGGGGACACACACACACACACACACAAACACAAATATAATAAGATTTAAATTTTTTTAAAAAAGAAAACAAGGCAGGGTGTAATGGAGCACGCTTTGGATCCCAGCACTAGGAAAGCAGAGGCAGGCAGATCTCTGAATTGAGATCTAGCCTGGTCTACACAGAATTCTGGGTCAGCTATGGCTATATATCAAAATCCTGTCAGAGGAGGGGAAGGGGTGAAAGAAGAGAGAGAGGCAAACAAGAACCCAAATTGCCACTAATCTATTTGGAACATGTGTTATTATTATTATTTTGTATGTGTGTGTGTGCCACATGTGCCCTTGGAAGCTAGCTGTACTCTGTATAACTGGCTAATGTTGGTATTGATATAGGAATGTTAATGATCTGGACACCTTTAATCCCAGCACTCTAGAAGCAGAGAACTCCATGAGTTTGAGGTCAGCCTGGCCTATAAAATGAGTTCCAGGACAGCCAGGGCTACACAGAGAAGCCCTATCTTAAAAAAAAAAAAAAAAAAAGGAATATCAATGACTTGAGACCAAACCACTATCAGACCAAAAGTAGGTCGCCCTACGTGTTGGATGCTGTCCAGTGCACCATTTAGGTGATTGAAGTGGTAGAGCTGAGCTGAACCACAGTCTGCCTCCTCCAAACACACTGTAAAAATTAATTGTGAGCATTTTGACTGATGTGCACTATGGTTTAACTGACTCACTACCAGTTAAATAGTAGCACAAGGAGGTACAGAAACAGTATGGATGGAACTGGAGAGGAGGCACAGTGGTGAAGAGCTCTTGTCGGGTGTGATCTCATGTGTGTCTGTAACCTCAGTGCTCTGACGAGTGGAGACAGGAAGATGGCTGGTGCCCGCTAGCTGCCAGCCGGCCTGAGTACCACAAGCTTCAGGTTCAGGAGAAAACCTGCCTCCATAAGGTAGAGAGAGGATGAGAGAGGAGACCCAGTGCCCTCCCCTGGCCTCAGGGGATACAACTACACAACACCTGCCCATACAACCCCCCCCCCCCACACACACACACAAAGGAAGGAAGCAAAGCAAGAAAGATAATGAACAGGGGAGGCTGTTTGACTTCCAGTTTTGTTTACAGTTTCTCCTTCCTCCCTCCCTCCCTCCGCCCCTCCCTCCCTCCCTCCGCCCCTCCCTCCCCACCTCCGCCCCTCCCTCCCCACCTCCGCCCCTCCCTCCCCACCTCCGCCCCTCCCTCCCCACCTCCGCCCCTCCCTCCCCACCTCCGCCCCTCCCTCCCCACCTCCGTCCCTCCCTCCCTCCGTCCCTCCCTCCCTCCGTCCCTCCCTCCCTCCGTCCCTCCCTCCCTCTCTCTCTCTCTCTCTCTCTCTCTCTCTCTCTCTCTCTCTTTCTTTCTTTCTTTCTTTCTTCCTTATGTAGTTCTGGCTGTTCTAGAACTCACTATAAGACCAGGCTGGCCTCGAACTCACAGAGATCCGCCTGCTTCTGCCTCCCGAGTGCTGGGATTAAAGGCGTGCGCCACCACCGCCCAGTCATTTACAGTTTCTTAAATGTGAGAGCCTTTGAAGACCTTACTCAGAATCAGATGATGGTGCTTGCCTGCAATCTCAGTAGGTGGGAGGTAGAGGCAGGAGGATCAGGAGTTCAAGGCCAGCATAGGCTACATGTCTCAAAAAATTTTCTAAAAAAGTGTTTGCTCATCATCTTTGGTCCCCCATGCCTACCCACTGTGGTCAGCAAATAGCTTATGGCTACCCTACTTCCTTGGGGAGCCCTGTGGTATCAGGTGAATTGAGCTTCACCCATGTGACTCAGCCCCCCCCCCCCATTTAAAATGATCGCATTTTGGGTCAGTGGCTAACGGACATACAAGGCAGGGGGGGGGGCTTGGTGCTGAACACAGAACCAGGAGCATCATGTATGCTGAGCAAGTGTGGTGCCCTCTGAGCTGCAGCCCGAGACCTTGAGTTCTTTCTTTTTTTTTTTTTAATTAAAAATAATTTTTTTTTGAGATAGGGTCTCACAGATAGCCCTGGCTATCCTGGAACTAACTATGTAGATCAGGCTAGCCTTAAACTCACAGAAATCCACTTGCCTCTGCTTCCCAGGAAAAGGGATTAAAGTCCACCATGCCTGGATTTCATTCTTTAAATTAGCTTCATTGGTCTTTGCTTCAGTAATAATCGTTGTAAAGCAGAATTTATAACATACATTTATGTTTCTGAAAGACTTTTATTTGCTTTACATATGGAAGCATCATGTAAGATTTTATTTCAAAACAGACAAGGGTGGGGTGGGGTGGCTGGAGAGATGGCTCAGTGGTTAAGAGCATTGGCAGTTCTTCCAGAGGTCCTGAGTTCAATTCCCAACAACCACATGGTAGCTCACAACTGTCCATAATTGGGATCTGATGTCCTCTTCTAGTTTGCAGGTATACATGCAGACAGAGCACCATATACATAAAATAAATCTTTAAATAATTAAAAAAAATAAGAGAAAAAACAGATAAAAGAGTTGCCCGCTTAAAAACAAAAACAAAAAATTAAAAGCTGGGCAGTGGTGGCACACGCCTTTAATCCCAGCACTGGGGAGGCAGAGGCAGGTGGATCTCTGTGAGTTCAAGGCCAGCCTGGTCTACAGAGTGAGTTCCAGGGCAGGCTCCAAAGCTACACAGAGAAACCCTGTCTTGAACCCCCCCTCACGCCCCCCCCCACCCCCCCCCCCAAAAAAAAACCTAGAATACAGGAGCTGGAGAGAAGGCTCAGTGGTTAAGAGTGCTTGCTGCTCAGTCAGGAGGACTGTAGCTTTGATCCTAAGACTCGCATGGAGTGCCGCACAGCTTCAGTGACTCCAGCATTAAAGGATCTGGAGCCTTTCCTCTGGCTGCCATGAGTTCTCTCTCTCTCTCTCTCTCTCTCTCTCTCTCTCTCTCAAAAGACAGAAAATAAAATTCCAGCAAGTTCTTAAGTAGAACTATCACATGCAAATCCCCCATGACAGCAGCTGCTTGGCTATTTGACGGTGTTTGTCTCTGCAGAGTCCAGCACATCGTGGGGAATCTCTCTATGCAGCTCGTTCTGGGTATTCCCTTGGAAATGGTCCACAAAGGCCTCCGAGTGGGGCTGGTGTACCTGGCAGGAGTGCTTGCAGGTCAGTGTTCTGACGGTAACATGGAATCAACACTTCTGGGCTCTTAGGACTGAAGCCAAAGGGAATAGATGTTTACGGAGGGCTTTTTACTGAAGTCGGTATATATTGCACCCGAGCATATGATATGCAGAATTATAATATGCTAGGGAACATGGTAAGTGTTAGAGATAATTTAGCTAGAGATTAGATATTAGAGATAATAAAAGCTCATGAAGAAAAGTCCCAGTGGCTGTCCTCAGATTATCTCAGTCTCCTAGCATTTACACAATTCGAAACTACAAGCAGCTTGGTGTTTGGATCTTGGAGCCCCTGAAATGCTAGACTGAAGAGGCCGGAAAGTAACATGGCCAGATTTGCATGTAAGAAAGACATTTTTGCTGGGTGTAGTGGTGCACGATTTTA